>NW_021703768.1:34964185-34989772 GCF_005190385.1 Monodon monoceros | reverse complement strand
AGAGAGAGAGAGAGAGAGAGAGAGAGAGAGAGAGAGAGAGAGAGAGATTGTCAAAGATCAATGCCAATTTCTTTAACTAACATTTTATTTCTTGATTTAAAGAACTTTTTCCACATGTCAGTTTACAGTATCATTTGGCTGTGTGAACTTTTTACTATCCCGAGTGTCATAGTGTTTACCACCCTCATCATTCATGGGCTTGAGGAAGCCCGACTCACTGCTTTCCAACATACTCATACAGGAGACAGACCCAAAGTCTGAACTACTATCACTTGATATCTGGATGAATAATGCTTTGCTTTTGTTGTGGTAGACTAAACCACATTAAGGTTATTAGGTCTTGATCTGTCTTGCCTTGGTTTCGCTGGGAAGACCGCAAGATACCTCATGACCTTGGACAGTTTAATCCAGTTCATGAAAATGGCATATTTATCTCTATCATGACTGCTAAGGAACAGGAGTGTAATAATGGTATATCCATGAATCACTGAAGTCCAAGAATTTGGTCTCACTCTAGTTCCATTATCAGCATGAAGAAACAATGGGTACTCCTTAGTAATGGAGACAGCTACCATCTTGATCATGCCAACAGGCTGCAATTGGTTGAAAATTGTCATGTGACTTGCCACAGTTAACCGTGTCATTTCTTCTCCCCAAAACCATTAATAGCGTAGTTCTCAACTGGAGACAATTTACCCCTTCCACCTCAGGGGACACTTAGAAATGTCTGGAGACATTTTTGATTGCTGTGACTGGGGAGGAATTACAGGCATCTCGTAGGTAGACTCCAGGGATGCTGCTAAATATCCTACAACGCACAGGACAACACCCCACAACAAAGAATTATCAGATATAAGAAGTCAGTAGTGCTGAGATTGAGAAACCCTGTTTTAGAGGTAAGGAGTTTCAGACAGCTGGTAGGGGACTGGAAGAATGAACCATAAGCCTGGGTCAGATCCACTCCACACTGGCTATGAAAAAAGAGTCAATTTGGTGGTGATAAAGTCTAATTCAGAGCATTCCTGTTATGAGAAAGACATAAGGCTCCCATTCTCCTTTTGGGACTACTTTAATATTGCTCATACCTCACTGCTGATTCTAAAGCATTCAGTGTTTACTTCCCCACTTCCTGATAATCCTGCAGGGAGGGAAGAAATCCAGAGCAATTTATGACATGCCCTATTCCCATCATATTTCTAATCACTCTACCCAAATATATGAGGGATTGTAGATTGTCCGTATGTGGCAATTTGCATGTTATCCTTTAATGAGGAGGTTTTTAGAAGCTGCACATCGTCTGCACACAAAATATGCTGGTGGTGTGGCAAAGCGGCTGCAGAATAATTGATGAAGTTTCCAAGTTCCATGGATTATGCCAAGATTCATTCATATTAAGTCAACCTGGGATCTGCAATCTATGGTAAATTAAACTTATTTAATAAGGGCATCTGTTGTGATCCCTTTCATGTTGGCTTCAGCAGCATTCCTTTTTCATTATGAGTGAGGTTTTTGTTTTTGAGTCTCATGACAGCAACTCTTCCCTCCATAAAGCACTGAGCTTTTGCCAACTTTCCAACCACCTCCTGAATAAATTAACTGTGTTCCATCAGGTGGCAGAGAGGACATTTTGAATTTTCTGTGGCAGATGGCTTGACGCATCTAATTGAAGTAATATATCTTTCAGAGTCTTGATACGCTATAAGGAAATGTAAAGCATGTCACATTGTGACAGGTCTCTCTTGGCTGAAGTAGGAAATTTGGAGTAAATGTGTTGCACTCAGCATAGACATGGCATTTTTCAAGGAAAAAACCCTACCTCTAGACGTTCAGCTTTATTAAGGCAGACATTTGTGCCAGTTACATCTAAGAAGGGCATCAAGGATTCTATTAGCCAGTTTGGGACTAATGTTATAATGAACTAAATAAAGAAGGCCACCTGTTCAAAATTAGGTCATAATCTAGGAAAGGAATGGCTTTCAACAAGTCCAAATAGAGGTACATAATGTAGAAAATCAAACCCCCTTACTGGCTTTCAAGGTCCGCAAAATGGAAATTCATTTTTGCATAATAGAATCTCACTGGCGCGTGACGGGAAAGAAACAATCGATTTAAGAGTTCTAACTTCTGAGAGAGCTTTCAGGTATGCTCAAAACTAACAGTGACAAAGACATTTCCATGAAGATAACTCAGCTCCCACTAAATGGGGGCTTTTATATATTTAGGTTTGGGTCTTCAGATGGAGGAACTTTTGCAGTGAAGCAAACAGATGTAAAAAGATTTCCTGTTTAACAGAAACTGGATTCACATCTTTATTCAGCATCCTGAGGTTCTTTTTTTGGGTTGGCAGTGCAGTGAGGAAGCCATGGCTTAGAGAATTGCTATCACAGTACTGTAGGAGGGCTGGGGCTCTGAGAACCCCCTGGGAGAAAATGGGATAATAATGAGCTATAGGAGAAGGAGAGACGTTTATAAGAATAGGAGTGACCTGGAGCCTGCAGCCTCCCTGCACCATTCAGTTCAGCACCATCTGGACTGAGCTGATTGATGGCTCACCCCTTCATCCTGCCTGGGTTTCACTCACTGGCCCTCACCTTGCCCCAGACATGCATAGAAAAACAGAGCTTCAAGCCACTCCCCCAGGGGGCTTGCTACAATTTCTTGGAAGCCTGGTTCTTATTATTTATTATAGATAATTATCAATTTGGAAGATGCCTCCCCACCTGAGGGTTTGCTGAATGAACAAAGCTCACATTTCCAGAAAAATCTATATAGGGTCCTGTCTAGGCAGGTGCTATGACTATCTAACTCATTTTTCATTGATCCCACCTCACTAAGTACCCATCTGACTATAAATTCAGGCTTCTCTCCCCCTTCCCCACCTCCTCAGGTATCTTGGGTCCTACCAGGAGGAGGTTGCCCCATCTGGTTCAACTGGGTTTTAGCACAGGACTAGAGTCTGCCCTTGTCAATACTTTGATATATTGATTTATACATCAATCTCTTGTGAACATGGTTACTGGGAGTCATTTTCCTACATTCTCAGCAGCACTGGCCACCATAACTAAACTGAGCTTCTGAATCTGCAAACATGAAGCCCACAACCTGGAGCAGGCTGACCCCACTAGGTCCTGCCCTTGTGAATGTCTGGCATCTAGAAGGCCTCCTTCTCAGGCTTTTCACCTCTATCTTTAACAACTCTTGGCAGTAACACTCACTGGCCTTTAGTAAACATGACCTTTCCATGTAACTGCCCAGGGTCTCCAAAGAGACTGAAATGTCTTATAAGATAGGGCTATATGTCTTAATCCCAGTGACTGGACAGGAACTCAACTGAACACAGTCAATGTGATATTTAATAACTATTAAATAGTTATTTAATATTATAATTTAATATTCTGTAATATTATATAGTTTTTGCTTACCTTCCTCCAGTTGCCTGTTCTGCTCACCGCTGTATCTCCAATACTTAATAAAGACTGCCTGGCACATAGTTGGTGCTCAAAAGTATTTGATGAATGAATCATCTGAGAAGACATGATATTTTATTCCTCTTAGGATTTAGCTATTTTAAAGCTTGCAAGAAAGTCAATTACTTTAGCCTCCTCATGCTCTCACTTCCTGACACCTCCCTCCCTGCCTTGTCAAGATTTCAAAAACAATTCCTCTGGTTTCTGGTCAAATATAGTTATTGTTAATATTCCTGTAGTTCACACGTGTGTCATATACAAAACAAAGTTTTAAGCATCTTTTGTATATTCACTCCTTTCATCCTTAACCACTCTGTCAAGGAGATGCCACAATTATCCTCACGTTGCAGATGAGGAAACTGAGGGACAGGTAGTAAAGTGATAGCATCAGATAGGAACTCAGGTAATCTGGCTTCAGAATTCATGTTCCTAATCACTAGACCAGCTGCCTCTGTGATGGCTATAGCACCTACCTCTTTATTTGGAAATTACCCAGTTCATGAAATTATAGTGCATGTAGAAAGGAAGGCTTGGTTAAGACATGTGGGTAGGAAGCCTGCTCTGCATGTTATTAATAAATCATACTTATAATAAACATGGCTTATTTATTCCCAATGTCATGATATATAGGCAGATCAACAGGGGGTGAAGTTAGGTCAGACAAAGAGCTCCAGGGCTTCCCTGGTGGCGCAGTGGTTGAGAGTCCGCCTGCCGATGCAGGGGACGCGGGTTCATGCCCCGATCCCGGAAGATCCCACATGCCCCGGAGCGGCTGGGCTCGTGAGCCATGGCCACTGAGCCTGCGCGTCCGGAGCCTGTGCTCCGCAACGGGAGAGGCCACAGCAGTGAGAGGCCCGCGTACCGCAAAAAAAAAAAAAAAAAAAAAAAAGAGCTCCAGCCCTGCCCTGGAAGATCTGATAACCCTAAAGGCATAAAACCTACTCTGTAGACTCCAAAGGTGAGACCAGCCAGACCTATAGAAAGAAGAACTGTGAACTGTCGCCCTTCTGCTCCAGAAAGTGGTTGTCTCGATTACTCAGCACGATGGAAAGAAAACTGGCTCATGACAACCAGGGATATCAATGTCGTCAAAATGCTTTTCCCATGGCCTATGGCATTCTTCTTCCAGACCAGGGGTGCCCTTGCCAGTTGCTCTTGATGGAGTTCATGTTCCTCTAGTATGCTTGGAAGTTGAGAAGCCCACTCAAAGGCTGAAGCCCCTGCTGGCTTTGGGTGACCTGTGCCCAGGGAGCACTGGAATATGTGTAAAGAGGATAAATTTTGGACCCAGACAGTTCAGACACTACTTAATAGTCCTAACTAACCTGGCTAATTAACCTCCTAGAACAAATATATTTACATATGCTTCTTCCTCTGAAGCTAGGCATCAGGTTCTGGGAAGGACAAAGAACTTGCATCTCTGGCAGGTCATTATGCTCCAGCCCCGGGGACTCAGCCTTTGCATTTGTTTTCTCACCAATACAATAATACCCATCTCGCAATGACTGAGAAGTCACCCTGGGTCAGATGATGTCTGCTCTATATCATGCAGAACCAGCAGGAAACAGACAACAGGCTCAATTAAGATAAATCACAGAGGGTCTAATAAAAGAACATGCACAAAGGTGTGGGCAGGGTATATGGAATCCAGGAGGAATAGGACTGGACCCCTGGGCTAGTTAAGAGTGGGGCTGTCATCACCCTTGTGAAGGGGAGAGAGGAGCTGTTATCCAAACCTGAAGGAGTCAGTTCTGAGGAGAGCCTGCCTTGATGGAGCCTGACCTTAGCTGGAGGAGATGCAGCCAGCCTGCCTGGTGACCTCAGACAGATTCAGCAAATACATGCTACGCCCTCATCCTCCTCTCCTTAGGACCCTGTGCTGGGGTTCTGCAGTGACCAAGTTCAACCTGAAGCCAGAGGTCAAGAGAGCCCCTTGCTGTAATCCATAATGGTCAAGGTAGAGATGGGTGGGAGAATGTGTAGAAGGGTAAATAGAGTCTTTTGCATGGATTGTGTATTCAATCCTTACACTATCCTTCTAAGATAATTATTGTTCCAGTTTTTCATAAAAGGAAACTGGCTTGTAAGCAGTGAAGCAATTATATATATGTATATGTGTGTATATCTATCTAATATACACATTGCATATTTATATAATATATTCTTATTCTTGACTTTGTCTCAAAAATATATGTTTATTGTAGAAAATTTAGAAATACAGACCCCTTCCTTCCCAAAGAAAGCATTATCAAATAACTTTATCATCAGAGGTCACCTCTATCAATATATTTCCATATCTATTTATAGCCTTTTATATGACACATTTTATTTTATTCTGTTGCATCCCACTTTATTTTATTTCACTTTATGTATGAAAGTATGTGTGGAGATTCCATTGTGCCCTGCACTGTTCTACATGCTTTATAAATATTAGTTCAGTAATTCTCATAACAACCTTATGAAGTAGGTACTATTATGATACACATCATATAAATGAGAGAGGTTAAGTAATTTGTCTAGAGTTCCATATCTGATGAACGGTGGAGCTCACGTTCAAATTTACACAACCTGATTTGAGCCTCATTCTTAACCATTCTGCTCTACGTATATACATATATGAGATACATATGTATATATATCGTATATACATAGACTGTGAAATTGGAATCATGCTATACATTCTTGTTATCTAATTTTGTATCTAACTATATGTCTTTACATGCATTCATATAGGAGTTCTTTTTCTTGATTATTCTAATCCTAATTACATATGGAAATAAATATATCAGCAAGAAATAGAACATGCCAGTAACAAGCAGCTAAAAAATCAGGTAGAAAAATGTACTCCCCAACACACACACACACACACACACCACACACACATGAGAGAGAGAGAGAGAGAGAGAGAGAGAGAGAGAGAGAGAGGAAGAAACTAAGGGAAAAGGTACATATTTCTAGTCAAATATTGAATCATTTGACATACAGAGTTACCCTTGCATGGGTCACTTAAATAAGGCTTGATATATTTAATTGGCTCTGTGTGTTTGATTAATTACATAGGGGCAGAAATAATTCATGGTGATCTGTTAACTGCTATCGGCATTTGATGTGTATAAGAAGCTTTGGGGATTTAGGGATATGTAAGACAAGTCCACAAAACTCTCTTGCTGACAGTCTAGTTGTAGAGGCAAGGTATATATGCATAGAGGAATGTTATGGACTGAATGTTTATGTCTCCCCCAAATTCACATGTTGAAGTCCTTACCCCCCAATGTGATGGCATTTTGATATGGGACCTTTGAGAGGTAATTAGGGTTGGATGAGGTTATGCAGGTAGGGTCCTCGTGGTGGGATTACTGCCCTTCTAAGAAGAGACACCAGAGAGTTTCCTTGCTCCCTCTCTCTCCACTGTGTCCTCAGAGAAGAGGTCAAGTGAGGACATAGAGAGCGGCCACCTACAAGCCAAGAGGAGACCTCAGAATAAAACCTACCTTACCAGCACCTTGATCTTGGACTTCCCAGCCTCCAAAACCATGAGAAATACATTTTTGTTTTTTAAGCCGCCTAGCCCATGGTATTTTGTTTTTGCAGCTTCAGCTGAATAATACAAGGAAGATGATTTTAAGAAGTAGCTCAAGGTAGTAAGTGCTTAGCACTAAATGAAAACTGTAATAAGTATTTTAGAGGAGGGAGGGGTCTGAGCATCTGTGGTGGTCAGATAAGGCTTCCAGGACTTAGTGGGATGGGGGAGGAGGAAGAAGCTGAAAACTCACAAGCAAGAGTATAAAATGATCATGCAGATTCCAAACGTGCCAACTCACGATTCACACGAGGGGTCTGTTCGAACAGAGCTTCTCCCAGGGCTCTGTGTTTGCCCTTCTCTTTGACCGTCTCCTCCCCATTTTCACCAGGTTACCATAATGCCTGCTCCGCCTCAGGACTCAGCTTAAATGTCTCATCCTTAGGAAACCTTTGTTGACTCCCAGGCTTGGTTATGGCCCTGGTTATAGAATTCCCTGATCTCTTTCAGGGCACCCTCCACAATGATATTTAAATTATTAATTTGTGTAAGTTTTTGTTGATGCTTGTCTGCCCCACTGGACTTCAAGCTCTGTAAGCACCCAGTCTGGGTTTTTCTTCTCATTATGGTCTCAAATCCTGGCACAGTCTGAGTAGCATTCGGTGCTCACTGAATGTTTGTTGATTGACTAGATAGATGCATGGCTATCACACCCCACAAAAGAGCTCTTCCTCGCTGTACATTAACATATTTTAAAGGCTGAATCTCTGTTTAGGCCTGAGGTAAGGATCACATATATAGTCAAAAGAAATATGTTATGGTCTCTGAGGCCATGTTTTAAAAAGAAGCTGGGTGGCTCTCATCTGTCCCAGCCCTCTTTAGAGCTCCAGTTTGTTTCTGATTTATAGAAATATGAGAGGATCGAAGCTCAGGGTCAGATAACAAAATAGACTGAGTGGAATTGATGGCCATATAGTAGCTAAAAGAGAGCTTGGGTGTGGTTCAGATATTCAAACTTTTAAAGTTTGTGAACTTATCATAAGCTGAGAAGAGGGTTTTTAAAAAATTATTTAAGAAAAAATGTTAGGCTCTATCTAAAAATACAAACAGAACAGACTAAACTATAAACATTCTCACTAGAAGGCTTTCCAGGTACTAGAGGTACAGTAGATTTAACTTATTTCCTTTCTGGGGCCTGAGCTCCTTAACTATTTAGGAAGAGAAGTGGGGGAGCTAGGTCAAGGACGTTTCTTCCTTTTCTGTTGGGTTCTCTGTGAGAGTCCTTTGACTATACTTGGCTGCCCCAATTTCCAGCTTCCTGCAGTATCAGATGTTTGGGAGAAAAGGCAAGATCTGTTTTTAGAGACATCTGTTTGAGAGTCAGAAGCCCTCACTCTAATAGCTTTGAAATTAGCTGCTTCCGACTTATTTCAGGGCAAGTTTCCATCTTTCTGGGTAACCCTGGTGATAGCAACTCTACTCAGACACTCAAATCCCCCATTCCTCTCCCCCTGCTGCCCCCGCAGAGCATGTGGCCATCCACGGCCATTCCATCCAGATCGTGAAGAACAACAAGACTTGGCAAGATCAAAGCCACTTTCGCCTTTCAACATTTTGGGAACTGCAAGGCATGACATTAACAAGCCTTCCTAATCAAGGCCCTTTGTGTTGGAGCTAAACTGGCTCCTAATAAATAAAAAGGTCAAACATTGTCAATGGTCAAGTTATCAGAGACTCTGTATATTGACTAGTTAATAGTGTTTAAGTGACCTTTTCTAATACAGAAATCTTTTTCAACATCTGCTTCACACTCAAAATGACAATCTGGCTGGTGAACTATCGATATGTTTTTACAAGAAATATGCCATGAACAAATATGACTCAAAGCCAGCTCACATGTCTAAAAGTTGGAATGCTTCCTTTTTCTATTGGTCACTTATTCTATCTGAAATTTAACTGCCAGAAAGTAATATTTTAAAAAGCCTACAAGCAACCAAATGGATTTCTCTATATTCATGTATTAAGTTCAAGTACTTTTTTATATAGTCCCTCTGACCTTCATTTTGTGCTTGTATATTCTTTTTTTTTTGCTGTACGCGGGCCTCTCACTGTTGTGGCCTCTCCCGTTGCGGAGCACAGGCTCCGGACGCACAGGCTCAGCGGCCATGGCTCACGGGCCCAGCCGCTCCGTGGCATGTGGGATCTTCCCGGACCGGGGCACGAACCCGTGTCCCCTGCATCGGCAGGCGGACTCTCAACCACTGCGCCACCAGGGAAGACCTGTGCCTGTATATTCTTGCAGGATACACAACTTTAACAAGCCTAGGAGTGTAGTTTCCCAGTTCATAATATATTAGAAACAATATACCAGAAAGGGCACACCCATTAGAATGAGCAAGAGTCACAGAAATAATCGTATTGTGATGGGGGATGCAGAGAAATGAGAAAAGGCAGATCCAAGAACTACAAATAAACAAACACTGCAGTAGCCTAAGACCATTTGTATGGGCAAGTGGCTCTCTCCACTCCTATTGGAAAGCATTTTTGTATTATAGCCCTGAAGGGTAATCGGATGTTCATGGTGTTGACCCTGAATTGTCAGGCAAAATAAAGAGACAAAATCATGATAGGTAACCTCTGTTCGAGAGGCAAAGAAACATTCAGTGTATTTTGGAAATATCTTCAAATAAAATAGTTCAAATAAAACATGTTCACTGGCTCTATCAGATAAGTTATGGTTACCTAGAAAATTCATTTATGTGAAATGCCATATTTTGTGATTTCAAATAAGTTAAGTGAGTTGTGTGGTGAGAATTGAAGAGTACAGACAGTACAGTCTTGATTTCATTAGACATACTGAAATATTCATGAGATAATAATTTCTCCAATAAAATTTAATATTGTCTGTTCCTAACATGGCTGGAGTTGGGCTCAGAGAGAAGGAGACAAGAAAAATAGGTCTCTATCCTATATACAAAATGTTCGCACCTGACTAGTTACCTCCAATTGTCAAGCTGTGAGGAAGATAAATTCCCCAACTTGTGAAAAATTCAGACAGTCTGATGAACAACAGATTGAAATAATTCAGTTGAGCAAATGTTTTCAGTAGAGTGGAGGAATTGCATTTAAACAACCAAAGCCAGGGAAAGAAAACCTTAGTATCCTGAAAAGCTTGCCTCACCATGTCTCAGTATTGTATTTGGCAGGCAAAAGGGTACTCAACCCATGGGCTTGTTCAGATTCACCTGGTTTCTCTGCAGAGAACCAAGGATATTTCTCCTCCCTTGTTATTATATTTATCTTCATCAGCCTTCTTGGATAGCATGGAGATAAGTGCTTTGAAATCACCCAGAGAGAAGCAGATTAATGGGTTTTTTTCCCAAACATCTTAATAAAAGATTTGAAATTTATTATTTGTAAAGTTGTAAGTAGATACGTAACAAAGTACTGCAGGTTGAGTCCTCTGGACGCACTGAATTAGCACCATGGACCAAACACCCACAAAATAAAACCATTCTAAGCTAAAGTCAGAAGTCCTCAGGGTTCTTCACTTACCTCTGCTTCCCAAATTTCCCTCCTGAACATGAGCCATTCTGTCTGTTGAACACACTGTTTTAGCTTGCTCTCTATCCCACAGACTGGAGGCTCAGGCAGTGTCTCATCTATCATCAACTTGGGGAGCTTAGCATTGGCTATTCAAGAGCCCCAGGGTCCCAGGCATCACACTTCTTTTTTTGTAAAACCTCTATCAATCCGGAGGGATAAGTATCTATAGCGATACAAGAAATGAGTTAGTGATAACAACTTGGATCCCTCTAAAAATTCAAAGAAACTTGGGGGTGCTGTGACAAAAATGTGCTGATGGAGAAAAGATCTTTCCACTCAGAAATGTCTCACCCCGGTCCCATCTGTCCCAAGTCAGTATTTCCTTTACATCTCTGTTCCACAAATTCTGTGGGTGCCCCTTAATTTTAGCTTCAAGCCTCTGCTGGTAATAATGACTTCCCATAACATCAATTCTTTTCCTACTCTGACTTCACTGATGAGTGCCCTTTTCTTTTTCCGTATCTGGCTCACCTGCTTTGGGAAGCAGTGGGCTCTTTGAATCCAGTCTGAGTATGTAACATGAGAGACCGACCACGTTCTCCCCACTCCAAGTCAATGAGTGCATTGTCCTAGTAGTAAACTTGAGTTATTATGTACTGTCTCAGACTGTGCCTGGTTAACTTCTACCCATGATTCATGGGGGATTACAGCTCAAAATGGTGACTGAAAATAACTACTGAGTAATTTTTAAAGACCTTATAGTATTTAAGCACTTTTGTATGTTTGATCTATTGTGAACTTCAAAAGAGTCTTGTGTAGAAGGTAGTACAGGGATTAGTTTTATCATCCTAGTTTAGGGATGAAAAAGCCGAAGGAGAGTGACTTATCCAAAGTCACACACGTAGGAGCTGGCAGAAATAAGAGTCTGGATCTTTCATGCTTTCCACTTCCGGCTGATACTTTCCTTGGCCAGTTTAGAGCATCATGTGATGCTGTGATATGATGACAACAACAACAACAACAAATCAATATTGTCCCTTGGATGTGAAGGTGATGGTGTAGATCCCATGAAAGGAAATGCAAAACCATTCATCTTCTTGTCTCTCATGGTACAATGGCAGATATGTCCAAGCTGTCTGGGATTCACAAGTAATGAAGCCTTGAAATGAGATAAAACTAACTGGTCCTTCTGGCAATGAAGTCTTTGACCTGATTAGTATCAGGCTGTATCTAATCAAGAGGACAATCATGTAATGAATAGATTGATAAGCTGCTTTCATTACATGGTAGAGGAAACAAGAAAATGCCTACAAATGTGTGATATATCAAATTTAAAAATATGTTGTGTGTCCTTCCTTATTTTAAATCTGATGAAATGAATGAATTTATTTATACATCTTTTCTTTGGAGCAGAAATTCTGGAATGAAACTGGCAAAGGCAAGGCCCAGATGACTGTGTGTCGCCTCCCCTGCTGCCTACAGGTTACAAGCACATTTCAAAGGAGTCTTAACTTCCACACTCCTGTGGTCCTGCTAGCTCAATTAGAGGGGCCAGCCTGGCCTTTTTCATTGTGCCCTGTGGGAATACACTTTGATATCTGTGGGGATCCTTGGGCTGAATGAGAGAATAGAATGAGAAGCTGGCTCCAGGGGAATATTTGATCTCAGAGTTGGGTCAGGGTGAGAGCAGACACCGCCTGTGAGGACAGTTTCCTGCCAACCGAGGCGATCAGTCTCCTCCAGGCTGACTGCAGTCGAACGCAGGCGTTTACCTTAGCTAAACCCTGAATGACTGTCTGTGTATCAGCCATGAGCACACTCGTGAGCCTGGAGCTCCAGACAATCAGAGGTCAGGTCTGCTTTCTGAAGCAGGAGGCTCTCTCAGGTTCTGTATTCAGGCTTCCTGCTGAAAACGTTACAGAGAACAGGCATCCTGTGAAACAGACCCAGAACCTGATTCAGCCGCTAAAACCATAGGATTGCTTCTACCCCACTCCATCCTTCTCTCCCCCCCAACCAACCACTTCTCACTCAGATCATGAGAGGACTGGCCTTTTTTTCCCTACTGTCTATTTTAACTGGGAAAAGAAAGAAAGATGGACAGAGATGAAGAAATGAAGAGGAAAACAGGGCACAGGGGCAGAAGGAGGGATGGAACATGAGGCAGGTTTCTGAGTGGCTTGTATACCTGGGGCAAAACCAAATATTAAAAAAAGGCCCCATGCAAAACAAAAGACTATTTTCTTTCCTTTATACCCTTGACCTCAGCCAATCAAATTTCCTTCATTTCAGTCTTTACCCTCACAACAAACACCCAATGCTCAAGATTGATCTCACGGGGGTGGGGGAGGGATGGAGTGGGAGTTCTGGGTTAGCAGATGCAAACTATTATATATAGGATGGATAAACAACGAGGTCCTACTGTATAGCACAGGGAGCTCTATTTAATATCCTGTGATAAAGCATAATGGAAAAAATATGAAAAAGAATATATAAATGTGTAACTGAATCACTTTGCTGTACAGCAGAAATTAACACAACCTTGTAAATCAACTATACTTCACTAGGAAAAAAAGATTGATCTCATTACCTCTAGTCCTTGGAACACTATTACTGAGAACAATCAGGTTCCCAGAGCGCTTGGTGGATAAGCAAAGTGCACATCCCTCAGTGAGCTTCAAGGTCTGCTTTCCCTTCCTCCTGTGCTCTGTACAACCATTATAGGACATACAGAGCCACTCTCCCTCTGAGGTACCACAGTATGTATGGAGCTGATCTCCCTCTGAGATAGTGCCATATATGCAGAGCTGACCTCCATCAGATGTCTACAGTACACACAAAGCCAGCCTCTCTTTGAGGTGCTCTAGTAGAAAACAATAAAAGTACAGAATAAGGAAAGTAAGAAGGGATGAGCTAAATTATATGAACCTCTCCATCTCTATTTGGTCCAGTTTTTCAGAAGCAAATAGAAGATCGAAATATGAGAGAAGTAAATAGATATTGTTTTAATCATAAAAAATAAAGGAAACTATAACACTGGAACCATTTCTGCTATGAAACAAGGGCTCAGGGTCCCTGTAAATATGACATATGGTTCAGTGACTGACCCTAAGAAGCCCCATATAAAAAGATGTTGGAGGAAAACTACAAATTAAGGTCCATTTCAACTTGAATTTATAAAAAATCATGGTGTCTCACCTCCAAAAAAAAGGAACTTCAGGAATATTTTTGGCTCTCCTGGGCTGGGAGGATTAGAGTTTTGCCTGAATCAAATGGCATTAGCGACAGTCAAATTGTATCATTCAGAACGACTACCAGGAGGTGATGAAGACCATCTCCAATGTGGTCTGCAAGATTTTTCGGAAACGTGTGCTTCTGTAGCAATGCATGCTGCTCTGTATGATCCACATGAATTGTTTTCCTTTTCAAAATGCAGAGCTCTGCTGGGACAGAATTGAAGGAATAAATTATTTTCTCTAGTTAATGCCTCATGTCAGACACCTTCCTGAATCAAGTATTGTCGCTAGCAGGATTGCCTAAAAGCATAATTCATGACTCATGAGCACATATGGCAATGATATTTAAAACAAGGCTTGGGTATGGAGTTCCATTTATACCTATTGTGCTATTTACAGTAATGAGGGCTTCACAGTGAAGACCAATTCAGCCAGGGTAGTTCTAGCTACACAAATTAACAGGAAGTCATATTACTGGGTTACTTTTATGAAAATAGAAAAGAAAAACAGTGTCAAGTTTTTTCAAATACAGAAAAATAGAAAAAATATTAACTTACTCTTGCTTACTGACTTGATTTAAAAGAAAAAAAACTTTGTTAGAAGCGGGAGGACTTGAGCATAAGGTGTGATGGGACATGAGCAAAGCCTGGGTTCAGACAGGAACTCTGAATGTCATCCAGGCCTGGAATCCATGGGGGTCAATAGATGGAGATCAATTGATCAATCTATGGGGATCAATTGATCATCAATTTCAGTGGAGCTGGGGCAGGGGTGTCCCATCCAAGGGAGAGCACAATAGTATGGAAAGCTCCCAGGCTATGCTTGAACCCTCAGAAGCCAAGTAGACCTCAACATGGCGCTGGAGATGGAACCATGGAAGGGGATGCTGGTTCTCGGGGGAAGCCAATTAACAAGATCCATGGGGGGCCTCAGGGCCTCCATGAGCAGTCAGTCCTTCCCAAGGTTTTCCCCCAATGGCTCTTGTTTTCTCTCTGTGTGCTTTTATTCTGCAACTGTCCCATCCCATAAAATCAGGGCAGGATCAAATCTGAGCCAAAGAAGATTCTCCAATTTTTTTTTTTTTTACATCTTTATTGGAGTATAATTGCTTTACAATGGTGTGTTAGTTTCTGCTTTATAACAAAATGAATCAGTTATACATATACATATGTTCCCATATCTCTTCCCTCTTGTGTCTCTCTCCCTCCCACCCTCCCTATCCCACCCCTCTAGGTGGTCACAAAGCACCGAGCTGATCTCCCTGTGCTATGCGGCTGCTTCCCACTAGCTATCTATTTTACGTTTGCTAGTGTATATATGTCCATGCCTCTCTCTCGCTTTGTCACAGCTTACCATTCCCCCTCCCAATATCCTCAAGTCCATTCTCTAGTAGGTCTGTGTCTTTATTCCCGTCTTATCCCTAGCTGCTTCATGACATTTTTTTTTCTTATATTCCATATATATGTGTTAGCATACGGTATTGGTCTTTCTCTTTCTGACTTACTTCACTCTGTATGACAGACTCTAGGTCTATCCACCTCATTACAAATAGCTCAATGTCGTTTCTTTTTATGGCTGAGTAATATTCCATTGTATATATGTACCACATCTTCTTTATCCATTCATCCGATGATGGACACTTAGGTTGTATCCATCTCTGGGCTACTGTAAATAGAGCTGCAATGAACATTTTGGTACATGACTCTTTTGGAATTATGGTTTTCTCAGGGTATATGCCCAGTAGTGGGATTGCTGGGTCATATGGTAGTTCTATTTGTAGTTTTTTAAGGAACCTCCATACTGTTCTCCACAGTGGCTGTATCAATTCACATTCCCACCAACAGTTCAAGAGGGTTCCCTTTTCTCCACACTCTCTCCAGCATTTATTGTTTCTAGATTTTTTGATGATGGCCATTCTGACTGGTGTGAGATGATATCTCATTGTAGTTTTGAGTTGCATTTCTCTAATGATTAATGATGTTGAGCATTCTTTCATGTGTTTGTTGGCAATCTGTATATCTTCTTTGGAGAAATGTCTATTTAGGTCTTCTGCTCATTTTTGGATTGGGTTGTTTGTTTTTTTGATATTGAGCTGCATGAGCTGCTTATAAAATTTGAAGATTAATCCTTTGTCAGTTGCTTCATTTGCAAATATTTTCTCCCATTCTGAGGGTTGTTTTTTGGTCTTGTTTATGGTTTCCTTTGCTGTGCAAAAGCTTTGAAGTTTCATTAGGTCCCATTTGTTTATTTTTATTTCCATTTCTCTAGGAGGTGGGTAAAAAAGGATCTTGCTGTGATTTATGTCCTAGAGTGTTCTGCCTATGTTTTCCTCTAAGAGTTTGATAGTTTCTAGCCTTACATTTAGGTCTTTAATCCATTTTGAGCTTTTTTTTTTTTTTTTTTTTTTTTTGCGTTACATGGGCCTCTCACTGTTGTGGCCTCTCCCGTTGCGGAGCAAGGCTCCGGACGCGCAGGCTCAGCAGCCATGGCCCATGGGCCCAGCCGCTCCAGGGCATGTGGGATCCTCCCGAACCGGGGCACGAACCCGTGTCCCCTGTATCGGCAGGCGGACTCTCAACCACTGCGCCACCAGGGAAGCCCTTGAGCTTATTTTTGTGTATGGTGCTAGGGAGTGATCTAAACTCATACTTTTACATGTACCTGTCCAGTTTTCCCAGCACCACTTATTGAAGAGGCTGTCCTTTCTCCACTGTACATTTCTGCCTCGTTTATCAAAGATAAAGTGACCATATGTGGGTGGGTTTATCTCTGGGCTTTCTATCCTGTTCCATTTATTTATCTTTCTGTTTCTGTGCCAGTACCATACTGTCTTGATTACTGTAGCTTTGTAGTATAGTCTGAATTCAGGGAGCCTGATACCTCCAGCTCCGTTTTTCTTTCTCAAGATTGCTTTGGCTATTCGGGGTCTTTTGTGTTTCCATACAAATTGTGAAATTTTTTGTTGTAGTTCTGTGAAAAATGCCAGTGGTAGTTTGATAGGGATTGCACTGAATCTGTAGATTGCTTTGGGCAGTAGAGTCATTTTCACAATGTTGATTCTTCCAATCCAAGAACATGGTATATCTCTCCATCTATTTGTATCATATTTAATTTCTTTCATCAGTGTCTTATAATTTTCTGCATACAGGTCTTTTGTCTCCTTAGGTAGGTTTATTCCTAGATATTTTATTCTTTTTGTTGAAATGGTAAATAGGTGTGTTTTCTTGATTTCACGTTCAGATTTTTCCTTTTGCGGTGCGTGGGCCTCTCACTGTTGTGACCTCTCCCTTTGCACAGCACAGGCTCCAGACGCACAGGCTCAGTGGCCATGGCTCACAGGCCTAGCTGCTCCATGGCATGTGGGATCTTCCTGGACCAGGGCACGAACCCGCATCCCCTGCATCGGCAGGCGGACTCACAACCACTGCGCCACCAGGGAAGCCCACGTTCAGATTTTTCATCATTAGTGTATAGGAATGCCAGAGATTTCTGTGCATTAATTTTGTATCCTGCAACTTTACCAAATTCATTGATTAGCTCTAGTAGTTTTCTGGTAGCATCTTTAGGATTCTCTATGTATAGTATCATTTCATCTGCAAACAGTGAAAGCTTTACTTCTTCTTTTCCAATTTGGATTCCATTTATTTCCTTTTCTTCTCTGATTGCTGTGGCTAAAACTTACAAAACTATGTCGAATAAGAGTGGTGAGAGTGGGCAACCTTGTCTCATTCCTGATCTTAGTGGAAATACTTTCAGTTTTTCACCATTGAGGACGATGTTGGCTGTGGGTTTGTCATATATGGCCTTTATTATGTTGAGGAAAGTTCTCTCTATGCCTACGTTCTGCAGGGCTTTTATTATAAATGGGTGTTGAATTGTGTCGAAAGCTTTCTCTGCATCTATTGAGATGGTCATATGGTTTTTCTCCTTCAATTTGTTAATATGGTGTATCACTTCGTTTGATTTGCGTATATTGAAGAATGCTTGCATTCCTGGAATAAACTGCACTTGATCATGGTGTATGATCCCTTTAATGTGCTGTTGGATTCTGTTTCCTAGTATTTTGTTGAGAATTTTTGCATCTATGTTCATCAGTGATATTGGCCTGTAGTTTTCTTTCTTTGTGACATCTTTGTCTGGTTTTGGTATCAAGGTGATGGCGGCCTCATAGAATGAGTTTGGGAGTGTTCCTCCCTCTGCTATATTTTGGAAGAGTTTGAGAAGGATAGGTGTTAGCTCTTCTCTAAATGTTTGATAGAATTCACCTGTGAAGCCATCTGGTCCTGGGCTTTTGTCTGTTGGAAGGTTTTTACTCACAGTTTCAATTTCAGTGCTTGTGATTGGTCTGTTCAGATTTTCTATTTCTTCCTGATTCAGTCTTGGCAGGTTGTAGATTACTAAGAATTTGTCCATTTCTTCCAGGTTGTCCATTTTATTGGCATAGAGTTGCTTGTAGTAATCTCTCATGATCTTTTGTATTTCTGCAGTGTGAGTTGTTACTTCTCCTTTTTCATTTCTAATTCTATTGATTTGAGTCTTCTCCCTTTTTTTCTTGATGAGTCTGTCTAATAGTTTATCAATTTTGTTTATCTGCTCAAAGAACCAGCTTTTAGTTTTATTGATCTTTGCTATCGTTTCCTTCATTTCTTTTTCATTTATTTCTGATATAACTTTTATGATTTCTTTCCTTCTGCTAACTTTGGGGTTTTTTTGTTCTTTCTCTAATTGCTTTAGCTGCAAGGTTAGGTTGTTTATTCGAGATGTTTCCTATTTCTTAAGGTAGGATTGTATTGCTATAAACTTCCCTCTTAGAACTGCTTTTGCTGCATCCCATAGATTTTGGCTCGTCGTGTCTCCATTGTCATTTGTTTCTAGGTAGGTTTTTATTTCCTCTTTGATTTCTTCAGTGATCACTTCATTATTAAGTAGTGTATTGTTTAGTCTCCATGTGCTTGTATTTTTTACAGATCTTTTCCTGTAATTGATATCTAGTCTCATAGCGTTGTGGTCGGAAAAGATACTTGATAAAATTTCAATTTTCTTAAATTTACCAAGGCTTCATTTGTGACACAAGTTATGATCTATCCTGGAGAATGTTCCATGAGCACTTGAGAAAAATGTGTATTCTGTTGCTTTGGGGTGGAATGTCTTATAAATATCAATTAAGTCCGTCTTGTTTAATGTATCATTTAAAGCTTGTGTTTCCTTATTTATTTTCATTTTGGATGATCTGTCCATTGGTGAAAGTGTGGTGTTAAAGTCCCCTACTATGAATGTGTTACTGTCGATTTCCCCTTTTATGGCTGTTAGTATTTGCCTTATGTACTGAGGTGCTCCTATGCTGGGTGCATAAATGTTTACAATTCTTATATCTTCTTGGATCGATCCCTTGATCATTATGTAGTGTCCTTCTTTGTCTCTTCTAATAGTCTTTATTTTAAAGTCTATTTTGTCTGATATGAGAATTGCTACTCCAGCTTTCTTTTGGGTTCCATTTGGATGAAATATCTTTTTCCATCCCCTTACTTTCAGTCTGTATGTGTCTCTAGGTCTGAAGTGAGTCTCTTGTACACAGAAAATATATGGGTCTTGTTTTTGTATCCATTCAGCCTATCTGTGTCTTCTTTTTTTTTTTTTTTTTGTGGTACACGGGCCTCTCACTGTTGAGGCCTCTCCCGTTGCGGAGCACAGGCTCCAGACACGCAGGCTCAGCGGCCATGGTTCACAGGCCCAGCCACTCTGTGGCATGTGGGATCTTCCCAGACCGGGACACGAACCCGTGTCCCCTGCATCAGCAGGCAGACTCTCAACCACTGTGCCATCAGGGAAGCCCCAATCTGTCTCTTTTGGTGGGAGCATTTAGTCCATTTACATTTAAGGTAATTATCGATATGTATGTTCCTATTCCCATTTTCTTAATTGTTTTGGGTTCGCTACTGTAGGTCTTTTCCTTCTCTTATGTTTCTTGCCTAGAGAAGTTCCTTTAGCAGTTGTTGTAAAGCTGGTTTGGTGGTGCTGAACTCTCTCAGCTTTTGCTTGTCTGTAAAGGTTTTAATTTCTCCATCAAATCTGAATGAGATTCTTGCTGGGTAGAGTAATCTTGGCTGTAGGTTTTTCTCCTTCATCACTTTAAATATGTTCTGCCAGTACTTTCTAGCTTGCAGAGTTTCTGCTGAAAGATCAGCTGTTAACCTTATGGGTATTCCCTTGTGTGTTATTTGTTGTTTTTCCCTTGCTGCTTTTAATATGTTTTCTGTGTATTTAATTTTTGACAGTTTGATTAATATGTATCTTGGCATATTTCTCCTTGGAATTATCCTGTATGGGACTCTCTGTGCTTCCTGAAATTGATTAACTATTTTCATTCCCATATTAGGGAAATTTTCAACTATAATCTCTTCAAATATTTTCTCAGTCCCTTTCTTTTTCTCTTCTTCTTCTGGAACCCCTATAATTCAAATATTGGTGCATTTAATGTTGTCCCAGAGGTCTCTGAGACTGTCCTCAGTTCTTTTCATTCTTTTTTCTTTATTCTGCTCTGCAGTAGTTATTTCCACTATTTTATCTTCCAGGTCACTTATCCGTTCTTCTGCCTCAGTTATTCTGCTATTGATCCCATCTAGAATATTTTTAATTTCATTTACTGTGTTGTTCATTATTGCTTGTTTCATCTTTAGTTCTTCTAGGTCCTTGTTAAATGTTTCTTGCATTTTGTCTATTCTATTTCCAAGATTTTGGATCATCTTTACTATCATTATTCTGAATTCTTTTTCAGGTAGACTGCCTATTTCCTCTTGATTTGTTAGGTCTGGTGGCTTTTTATCTTTCTCCTTCATCTGCTGTGTGTTTTTCTGTCTTCTCATTTTGCTTATCTTACTGTGTTTGGGGTCTCCTTTTTGCAGGCTGCAGGTTCGTAGTTCCCATTGTTTTTGGTGTCTGTCCCCAGTGGCTAAGTTTAGTTCAGTGGTTTGTGTAGGCTTCCTGGTGGAGGGTACTAGTGCCTGTGTTCTGGTAGATAAGGCTGGATCTTGTCTTTCTGGTGGGCAGGTCCACGTCCGGTGCCATGTTTTGGGATGTCTGTGGCCTTATTATTATTTTAGGCAGCCTCTCTGCTAATGGGTGGGGTTGTGTTCTTGTCTTGCTAGTTGTTTGGCCTAGGGTGTCCAGTACTGTAGCTTGCTGGTCGTTGAGTGAAGCTGGGTGTTGGTGTTGAGATGGAGATCTCTGGGAGATTTTCGCTGTTTGATATTATGTGGAGCTGGGAGGTCTCTTGTGGACCAGTGTCCTGAAGTTGGCTCTCCCACCTCAGAGGCACAGCACTGACTCCTGGCTGTAGCACCAAGAGCCTTTCATCCACACGGCTCAGAATAAAAGGGAGAAAAAGTAGAAAGAAAGAATTAGTAGAAGTAGAAAGAAAGAATTAGTAGAAGTAGAAAGAAAGAAAGAAAGAAGGGAGGGAGGGAGGAAGGAAGGAAGGAGGGAAGGAAGGAAAAAAGGAAGGAAAGAAGATAAAGTAAAATAAAATAAAGTAAGATAAAATATAATAAAGTTATTAAAATAAAAAACTAATTATTAAGAAAAGAAATTTTAAAACAACAACAACAAAAAAAAAACCCCCAAAAACGGAAGGATAGAACCCTAGGACAAATGGTGGAAGCAAAGCTATACAGACAAAATCTCACACAGAAGCATACACATACACACTCACAAAAAGAGGAAAAGGGGAAAAAATCATAAATCTTGCTCTCAAAGTCAATCTCCTTAATTTGGGATGATTCGTTGTCTATTCATGTATTCCGCAGATGCAAGGTACATCAAGTTGATTGTGGAGCTTTAATCGGCTGCTTTTGAGGCTGCTGGGAGAGATTTCCCTTTCTCTTTGTTTTCACAGCTTCCAGGGGCTCAGCTTTGGATTTGGCCCCGCCTCTGCGTGTAGGTCGCCGGAGGGCGCCTGTTCTTCGCTCAGACAGGACGGGGTTAAAGGAGCCGCTGATTCGGGGGTTCTGGCTCACTCAGGCCGGGGGGAGGGAGGAGCACGGAGTGCGGGGCGAGCCTGCGGCGTGACGTTGCAGCAGCCTGAGGCGTGCCGTGCGTTCTCCTGGGGGAGTTGTCCCTGGATCCAGGGACCCTGGCAGTGGCGGGCTGCACAGGCTCCCCGGAATGGGGGTGTGGATAGTGACCTGTGCTTGCACACAGGCTTCTTGGTGGCGGCAGCAGCAGCCTTAGCGTCTCATGCCCGTCTCTGGGGTCTGCGCTGATAGCCGCGGCTCGCACCCGTCTCTGGAGCTCCTTTAAGCAGCGCTCTTAATCCCCTCTCCTCGCGCACCAGGAAACAAAGAGGGAAGAAAAACTCTCTTGCCTCTTTGGCAGGTCCAGACTTTTCCCTGGACTTCCTCCCAGTTAGCCGTGGCGCACTAACCCCTGCAGGATGTGTTCACGCCGCCAACCCCAGTTCTCTCCCGGCGCTCTGACCAAAGCCCGAGCCTCAACCCCCAGCCCCGCCCACCCCGGCGGGTGAGCAGACAAGCCTCTCGGGCTGGTGAGTGCTGGTCGGCCCTGATCCTTTGCGCGGGAATCTCTCCCCGCTTTGCCCTCCGCACCCCTGTTGCTGCGCTCTCCTCCGCGGCTCCGAAGCTTTCTCCCTCCGCCACCCGCAGTCTCCACCCGCGAAGGGGCTTCCTAGTGTGTGGAAACGTTTCCTCCTTCACAGCTCCCTCCCACTGGTGCAGGTCCCGTCCCTATTCTTTGTCTCTGTTTATTCTTTTTTCTTTTGCCCTACCCAGGTACGTGGGGCATTTCTTGCCTTTTGGGAGGTCTGAGGTCTTCTGCCAGCGTTCAGTAGGTGTTCTTGATTCTCCAATCTAATGTGACATAAGGGCTGGGATTAAGGCAAGGTGAATCCTACAAGTGCAAGGTGAGATTTTGTCTTTATCTAAAACTTTATGTTTTTTCAGCATGGATTTGGGGGGGATTGCTTTTCTTAAAATATTGCATAAAATATTATTTATCTTGATTACTGAGTTTAGTTGAATGCCCTTAAGTTTTGTGCCTGAGGTGGGCGCCTTAATTGCATCACTTAAGTTCCATGTTTTGATCCTTGCTTCATCTTAAGATATGATTTAAACAGCAATAGCCCAAAGTGATGTTTCTCTAGTGGGTGCCCATGGAGTTTAGAAAATGACATCTTCAGGTGGTGTAGGACAGACATTTTTTGTCCCAGAGACTAGAAGAGATGGTAAGAAATCACCAAATTTCTGTGGGTTTGATTCTATTAAGCACTGGACATCTCCTTAAGGGCATCTTTATACATGAAGTTTAGTTAAAATTGGTTGAATTTCTTTAAAAGTAGACACCAAGCCCAGTCATGTTTCAATTTAGCACTGAAAAAAAAAAAAGAAGAAGCCATTGCTCTTGGATTGAAATGAATTGAGGCACTTTTATCACTCTCCATTTGCTTGGCAATGAAAAAGCCTTTTTGAAACATAAACATGATAAATGGTTCAAAAATAACTTAAGAGTTATTAAATGAGCTTGCACCTAATAAAATAGAAACATGGCAGCTAGTAACACTTTTCTGCAAAGAAATAGGAAATCTAGTCTATAGGAAGGCAGGCAGCTCAGAGCTGCTTCTTGCTGTGCAGCCTGTGTTCAATCCCTACCATGGTCAATAGCCATGAGGCCTTCCCAGGATGGGTCTGGGACAAGTGTGAACACAGTCAAGATGTTTATTTTTTTGTAATAACCTCCACCTTTTCCCTTTTACATTAGCCACTTTAACATCCTGCTTTGATTACCCTTTATATTCCAGCCAGCAACTTGTGCTTCAGCTGCACCCCTTTGCGTCCTCTCCCTCCATCAGTCAGGATTGCATTTGGCTGGAGATAATAGACCCCCAGCTGTATTGGCTTGATCAAATGTGGGTCTATTTTCTCATGTCCAGGGGTAGGTTGTTCATGGCTAGTAAGGATTATTTTAATCTGGCCCATTGTTACCCTGAGCTAAGTCTCTTTACTAAGAAAAAGAAAAATGACTATTGGTTAGAGAAATAGTAGTATCTGACACACTATTACATCGAACTGCTCAATGCTCTGTTCTTAAAACAATTAATTTAGTCTCTAAGAGGCATCAGAAAATCTGTTCTGTATGCTTTAAAATATATCATCTCACTTAATTCCTCTAGCATTCTTATAGAAGTTGTTTTTACTTTACAGCTGAAGAATCAGAAGCCCAATTAAATGGTTTGTTTCAAGTTCCATAGTTAGTATATGGTAGAGCAAGAATTGAAAGACTAATCTTTGGTTTTAGGTCTAGTACTCATTCTAATAGTATGATAAACAGATGCCATTACATTAATGGTCCTTAGTGTAATAGTTGGAATTTTATTTCTTTCTTTTAGTGGTCAATAGGTTACATCAGAGGAATGATTCTAATCATGGGAATTTAGGAATCAGATGGCTTTTGAACAGGTAGGACATAGGCCTCAGCTGATGCCATAGGCCTTGAAAATAATACTAAAATGGATTTTATGAGAAATGCTGACAATATCTATTTTTTTGGTGGTCCAATATGAATCAGGACAAAGTTGAGTGTTTAAAAGCATTTCTGGGGGAACTTCCCAGGCAGTCCAGTTGTTAAGACTCCGCACTTCCACTGCAAAGGGGCAGGGGGTCAATCTCTGGTTGGGGAGCTAAGATCCCACAGCCGACATGGTGCGGCCAAAAAAAAAAAAGCAGATTCCTGGGCCCTCAGTGATTCCCACTGAGTCCAAGTAGGGCCCCAGGAAACAGAAATAAATAAATAAAAGTGTTGCTTATTTAATCCTTGGCTCAGCAAGCAACTTCTAAAAGGTTATGAGATCCAACCATTAGCAGAAAGAAAGTACTTTTTGTGATTATTTGATCACAGACTCACAACTTGGAGGGCATTACGCTAAGTGAAATAAGCCAGACAGAGAAATAGAAATACTGCATGGTAAAAACAAAAACAAAAACAAATACTGCATTGTATCATTTATATGTGGAATCTTAAAAAAAAAACTCAACTCATAGAAACAGAGAGTAGAAAAGTAGTTGCCAGGGGTGGGGGAAATGGGGAGAGATTGGTAAAAAGGTACAAGCTTTCAGTTATAAGTTGAATAGGTCTGAGGATCTAATGCATAACATGGTGACTATAGTTGATAACACTGAATTACATGACTGAAATTTGCTAAGAGAGTAGAGCTTAAATGTTCCCACCAAAAAAAAGTGAATATGTGAAGTGATGGATGTGTTAATTAACTCAATGAGAGGAATCATTTCACAATGTATAAGTTTATCAAATCATTAAGTTGTACACTTTAAATAGCTTACCATTTAATATGTTAATTACACCTTAATAAAGCGGAAAAAAATTTAAAAATAAAACCTTCATTATGATAAAACCAATTATGCAAATATTTATTTTTAGGACCTTTATATGCTATTTACTCTTTTTTTAAAAATTTTTATTTATTTATTTTTATTTATCTTTTTACACAGCAGGTTCTTATCACTTATCTATTTTATACATATTAGTGTATATATGTCAATCTCAAACTCCCAGTTCATCCCACCACCACCCCCATGCTTCCCTCTCCCTGCTTTAACCCCCTTGGTGTCCATATGTTTGTTCTCTACATCTGTTTCTGCCTTAAAGACTCTATTTCTGCCTTACAAACCAGTTCATAAGTACCATTTTTCTAGATTCCACATATATGTGTTAATATAGTATATTTGTTTTTCTCTTTCAGACTTAAAAAAGCCTGTTTTGATGCTCCGTGCTTGCACTGTGTGGGCAGGGC
>NW_021703768.1:34565109-34959185 GCF_005190385.1 Monodon monoceros | reverse complement strand
GAAATAAAAACAAAAATAAACAAATGGGACCTAATGAAACTTCAAAGGTTTTGCACAGCAAAGGAAACTACAAACAAGATTAAAATACAACCCTGTGAATGGAAAAAAATATTTGCAAATGAATCAATGGACAAAGGATTAATCTCCAAAATATATAAACAGCTCATGCAGTTCAATATTTAAAAAACAAACAACCCAGTCAAAAAATGGGCAGAAGACCTAAATAGACATTTCTCCAAAGAAGACATACAGATGGCCAAGAAGCAAATGAAAAGCTGCTCAGCATCACTAATTATTAGAGAAATGCAAATGAAAACTACAATGAGGTATCACCTCACACCAGTTAGAATGGGCTTCATCAGAAAATCTATAAACAACAAATGCTGGAGAAGGTGTGGAGAAAAGGGAACCCTCTTGCACTGTTGGTGGGAATTTAAATTGATACAGCCACTATGGTGAACAGTATGGAGAGGTTCCTTAAAAAACTAAAAATAGAATTACTATATGACCCAGCAATCCCACTACTGGGCATATACCCAGAGTAAAGCATAATTCAAAAGGACACATGCACCCCAATGGTCATTGCAGCACTATTTACAATAGCCAGGTGATGGAAGCAACCTAAATGCCCACTGACAGATGAGTGGATAAAGATGTGGTACATATAGACAATGGAATATTACTCAACCATAAAAAGGAGCAAATTTGGGTCATTTGTAGAGATGTGAATGGACCTAGAGACTGTCATACAGAGTGGAGTAAGTCAGAAAGAGAAAAACAAGTATCGTATATTAACACATATATGTGGAACCTAGAAAAATGTTTTGCAGGGCAGAAATGGAGACATAGATGTAGAGAAGAAACTTATGGACACCAACGGGGGAAAGTGGCTGGGGGGGTTGTGGTGGTGATGGGATGAATTGGGAGATTGGGATTGACATGTATACACTAGTATGTATAAAATGGATAACCAATAAGAACCTGCTGTAAAAAAAAATAAAATAAAATTCAAAAATTCAAAAAAAAATAAATAAGAATTAAAATAAATAAAAGCCATAAATTTGGTATTTGTCAGGATGCAAGCAGTGTCACATGAAGATCAGTATTCCCCATAAGGCACCATTAATAGGAGAGTCCTGAGGACTTTTACTACAGAACAATCTGTGAAACTAATCATAGCTCTGAGCTGAGGTATAGTCCAAGTTTAATATAACCAATTAGGAGCCATGGAATAAAAGAATTAAATGGAAAGATGGGTCTATTACTCCATTCCTTGCCTTTGGAGGCCTCTGGGATCTCTGGAAGTTAGAAAGATATTCTAATAGCAAAACTGCTCAATTCCAAATATTTCCAAGAAGGAACTAAGCCCATCATTCCCATTTATGTTATGGTTGGGAGCCTTTTTACCATTTAACCAATATTCCTCTCAGTAAAGTGATACCACTGTGAGTATGACCTCTGATCAGTGGTGTGTCACACAACTATTTTTCTTCAAACTCCAGTGAAGAGCTCCTGAGATAGCACTTCATAATGATAAAGAATAAGGTTGCTGTAACCTTTCCTAATGGTGCACTTATTATTATATTTCATAGGAGTCAGATTTATGAGCACTCAGCTGTCAGAAACTGTGATGGTTAATTTTATGTGTAAACTTAACTGGGCTATGGGTTGCCCAGTTATTTGACCAACTATTATTCTGGGTATGTCTCTGAGGGTGTTTCTGTATGAGATTAACATATAAATTGATAGATTGAGTAAAGTAGGTTGCCTGCCCTAATGTGGGTAGTCTTCATCCAATCAGTTGAAGGCCTGGACAGAACAAAAAGACTAACCTACTGCCAAGTAAGAGAGAATTCCTCCTGCTAGACTGCCTTTGAACTGGGATATTGACTTTTCCTTTCATTCGGACTTGAAGTGAAACTTCAGCTCTTCCTGGGTCTCCAATCTGCTAGCCTTCTGGCTACAACCGTACCATTGACTCTCCTGGGTCTCCAGCTTGCCAACCCACCCTGCAGATCTTGGGACTGGTCAGCCTCCATAACTGCGTCAAAGTATTTCTTATAATCAATCACTGCCTCTGTCTCTTTCTTCCCCCCAATCCTATTAGTTCTGTTTCTCTGAGGAACCCTAACTAATATAGGAACCAACCTGTAGATTTCCGTTGAACTTTGTTAACTTCTTTTATTCAAACTTACCTGTTTGTTACCAGCCTGGAGATAGCAGTGAATATTCAAATTCTGCAATGATTGTGCCTTCAGGCCTTCTCTAGGCTGGAGATGTTAAGTCAGGGGGAGATGAAGGACCCCTGTAAGAGAGAGGAAAAGTCTCCTCTTTGGAGTCTGACCTTTCCACTTTCAAAGTGTGTCCTAGTTCCCAGGGAAGAAGGCTGTAATTTATGGAGTTCATCCACCATTCTTACCGTGCATCATCATCTCCTAACATAATCAGGTGTTGTTTGGATTGCCGCTTCCACCTCCGCCATCACAAGGGCAGCACTCCCAGAGCAAGTTAACAGTTATCAGCCCTGCCCACACAGTGCAAGCACGGAGCATCAAAACAGGCTTTTTTTAAAAAATGTGCCTGCTTTATATCTTCACTCTCTCAAGCAGAAAGAAGAGAAATGAGTTACAAGGGAATTTATGTTTGTTAGTCTCTGGAAACCACTATCTGTGAGGGCAGGAAGACGGCATCCGGGGAGAGGTGTCTGCCTGAAGTAGCCTGAGGTAGGGTAGCTAGCATGGGGACCACAAGGAGAGGGGCAGGAAAGCTCACTCGAATTCTGGAGATTTGAGCAAATGTGTGTTAGTTGGCAATAAACAGTGGGGTCTTCAGTGGGGAAGACCTTCTTATTTGTCTGTCCTTTTCCTATTCACAGTCACTTACAGTGGCATTTGTAGATACAAACAGAATGTCAACTGAAAATGAGTAAAAAGTGGTCCAGATCCCCGTGAAATGGGCCAGCCTAGGGCACAGGAATCTTGCTATCCTGTTGGAGAAGGTCTTTTCTATCATTTCTCTCTCCAGACTAATCCTTGCATGACCTTCTGTTAGCTCCCAGTGGCAGTATTACAGCCCCTACCCCTGTTGATCCCACTCAGGGTGCTCTGAACACAAAGGTATCCTGGGGTCACCCTGTGAAGCTTCTTATCCTCCCCAGTATGGAGACTGCTCTTTCACACATCTCGCTTCTATAGAAGGACACTAAACACCATGCACCCACAGAGCAGAGACATTAATCCAACAGTGTAGTGTTTGAGAACTGTGTTTTCGGCAGGCTCTGGGGAATTTTTAAAAACCAGCTTGATAGCCCTTTTAAAATAGGCTCAGTATAGCATCTCCCTGGGTTGTGGAGAAGGGTCCTTCACCTACCTTCATCTGATTTTTCTTTTGCCTAGTTATAGGACATTTTCTCTCAGTTCTTTTCTTTCTCTTTGCTACCTACTTCCTGGCCTCCATTCCAATATTAAGTCCTGAAGTTCTCAAAACATCCAGCATGAAACATTACATGGAGTATTGGGTTAAAACCTTAGGACTTATCTCTGGACTTACTCTCAGGAGATCTGGAGTGAGTCCAGGAATCATTTTTAATAAGAACCTAGACAATTGTGATGCAGGAGTTCTCAGCCCATATTCTGAGAGCAGTATTTTAGCCTTAGCTGCTCAAATTTGATGAGTTATCAGTGATTGTGTAATATATGAATCCATTTTCAGCTTCACTGCTTTTCTCTACTTTTTCCATTTCAGGATTTTAAAAAACAAAACAAAACCAAACTAAATGCATAATGTCAAAAAATCTTGCCACTATATCATCATAGTATTTGACTGAATTCTTCACATAAAACTATGTATCCAAATATGACTTCAAAATGTCAACTTCAAACCAAAACTTTCATTCTGATGAAGACTGGATTTAAGCAAAACTTTAGAGAGAAAGTTTTTATCATGTTAACCTTTCTGATATTAAAATTCTATAGAATAAAATACATTTGATAACAGTTAACATGTACTTATGAACTAAGTCTTTTTTCTCCACCTATGAGGTCTGTCTCTGTCTCTCTGTGCCTCTGTTTCTCTGTATCTTTCTCTCCTATTTCATTTCAGTGAGAGAGGAATCTATTTGTTCCCATTGGATCAGGTTTTCCACAGTCAAGGTATAAACTAGTCTCATGGTAGAGTTTATTCTCATGGACACTTTGAACATCAAATTATTAGTTTCACCAACACATCAGAGGACAAATTTTGATTTTTGGAAATATTATTCTGGTCGAAAAATTGAGAAATTCCTGGTAAATTAGATATTCATTAGACTTAAAAATTTCACATGTAAATGAAAGTTTGCCAGTTAAGTGGCATTTTAAGTACTCTGAGGATTTTGGATATCTTGAGGAAACTTGTAACCAATTTATTGGTGAAGTGAGCACCAGTTTGGTAACATGAATAGCCATTCTCTAATTTAGCCTATGTATAAATGTGGTCATCTGTATACTGTATTCTATTAAAGTCAGGGGCATGTGCCCTGCATAAATTACTGTGGTCATGAGCAAATGAGATAGAGATGAGCATGGCTTATCTGGAGAACAGAAAGGAGATGGAGCTTACTGGGGTGGTTGGGGAAGGGCAAAGAGAAATGACATGTTGAGTGTCAAGCCTGAGCTAAGTCTTTATGTCTGCTGCCTTATTTAATCATCAAAATCCTACCAGGTGAGTATTATTATTATCCTCACTTTAAGAATATAAAAAATTGAGTTTAATTAACTTACCTAAAGTCATAGAGCTGGTAGGTAGCAGAACTGGGATTTCAGTCCAGATCTGATTCAGAACCTCATGGTCCTTCTATTACGCAGTGGCTGTCTCTTGCATGATGGAGGATAAGCTATGGGCTCCAGGTTGAGTATGCTGAGGGTTCTCATCCTGTCATATATTCATAGACTCAGCTGTTCTCTAATTTGACTTATGTGTGAGTCTGTCTCAACAACATTCATCAGCAAATTTTGTCAGCTCTAGAAATCACGTACTCTATCCACCGAAATACAATGGGAACCAGATCATCCAGGCAAGAAATTGAAAGTCATCTGATGATCATATAGTCCGTCCATTGCTCTGCCTTAAAGTAGCTGTCTGACAGACTCCCCATGGCACAACTGAATACTGCATATGGCCTCTGTGTTTATTTTGTAACAGCTTTTTGAGGTATGATTGGCATACAAGATTTGCATATTTAAATTGTGCAAAAATTTTGATAAGTTTTCAACCACACACTCACATATACACATGCTTGTGAAGTCATAATCCAAATCAAATAGTAAACATATTCATCACCTCTTTGTAATCACTCCCTCCCACCCTTAGCTACCTTGACATCCCTAGACAACCGTGGATCTACTCTCTGTTAGTATTAGTTAGTTTTGGACTTTCTAGAATTTTTTTTTTTTTTTTTTTGCGGTACGCGAGCCTCTCACTGTTGTGGCCTCTCCCGTTGCCGAGCACAGGCTCCGGACGCGCAGGCTCAGCGGCCATGGCTCATGGGCCTAGCCGCTCCGCGGCATGTGGGATCTTCCCGTACTGGGGCACGAACCCGTGTCCCCTGCATCGGCAGGCGGACTCTCAACCACTGCGCCACCAGGGAAGCCCTGGAATTTTATATAAAGGAATCACATAGTGTGTACTCATTGCTCTCTGACTTCTTTAACACAGGATAATATTTCTGAGATTCATCTATATTGTAACAATCACTCGCTTGTATCAATATTTCATTTCCCTTTTGTTGCTGAATTGTATTGCATTGTAAGCATATACCACAATTTATTTCCCAGTCATCTGATAATGGACATTTGTTTCCAGTTTTTGACTAAATAATAGGGCTATGAACATTTGTGGACAAATCTCTGCATGAACATATTATTTCATTTTGCTACCACTACATACCTAGAAGTAAAATAGCTGGGTCATAAAGTAGGTATATTTAACTTTTTAAGAAACTTCCAAAGTTTTTCCAAAATGGTGTCTATAAAGATCATGTGCTTCTCTGATTTTTTTTAGTCTATTAACAATATGTTCAGTAACACTGATATATTTTCCATTTGTTGAAACAAACTTGCATCCCTAGGATAGATTTCACTTGGTCAGGATACGTTGTCTTTTTAATATCTTATTGGATTTGATTTGATAACATCTTGTTAAGAATTTTTGCATCTGTGTTCATAAAGGATATTGGTTTGTAGTTTCATTTACATTTAATGTAATTATTGATATGGTTGAGTTTAAATACACTACTTTGTTATTTGTTTTCCATTTGCCCCATCTTCTTTGTTTTCCCTATTTTTGCTTTCTTTTGGATTAAATGAGAATTTTAAAACGATTCTACCTTACCTTTTCTGTTGGCTTATTAGCTATAACTCTTTGCTTTGCTATCTTAGTGTTTGTTTTAGTTTGTAGTATATATCGTCAACTTATCATAGTTTACCTTCATGTGATATTTTACATACAGCATAAGAACAGTGCAACAGAATACTTCCAATAGTTCTCCTATGATTGTCATACATTTGTTTATATACATGTTATAAACTCCCCAACACATTGTCATTATTTGTGCTTTAAATGGGCAATTATTTTTTAAAGAGAAAAATATCTTTTTTTAAAAAAATAGAATTACCATTTTCAGTGCTCTCTATTCCTTTTACAGATCAGATTTACATCTGGAATCATCTTTCTTCTTGAATGGCTTCCTTTAACATTTCTTGTAACACAGGTCTTTTGGTCATAAATTCTTTCAGCTTTTTGGTGATACATTTTTTCAGATAGCTGATAAAAGTCTTTTCTGCTTCACTTTTGAGTTCAGTATTGATAGTTTTTTTTTTTTAATTTCTTCCAGTACTTAAAGATATTGTTCTCCTGTCTTCTGGCTTCCATTGTTTCTAATGGCAAATCTGGAGTGATTCTCATTATGTTTGTTCCTATGTATATAATGTGTATTTTTTCTTTGGCTGCTTTTAGGATTTCTACTTTATCACTTTTTTTAAGCAATTTGATTATGATGTGCCTCGATATAGTTTTCTTTATGTTTCTTGTACTTGAGGTTCATAGTACTTACTGAACTTGTGGGGTTTATAGCTTACATTAAATATGAACATTTTATTCCATTGTTTCTTTTTTGTCACTTCTCATTTTTCAACTACCCTAGAGACTCCAATTACATACAAAATTTAGGATGCTTGAAGAGCATCCTAAATCATACCCTGTTGGGCTTATTAAGCAGGAAGAATGTGGGTAATATGACTGAGGGCCTGGATTTTTAATTGTATTTAACTTTAATTAATGCCTATGTAAATTTATATAGCCGTGTGGCTAGTAGCTCAAATATTGGACATTGCCAGTATACAGGATGCAAACAGACAATAAGCAAATAGACAAAAAATGTTTAGTGATGGTAAATGCTATGAAGGAAAACATAGCCTGACAAGAGGTTAGAAAGAAGGTTGAGATGAAGGTGTGATGCCTTTTTGTGTAAGTGTGAAGGAAGGCCTCTCTGAAAAGTGCGCTTGAGCAGAATCCCATCAAAACTGAGGGGGCAAAATCAACGTTTGATTGGGAGGAAGTAAATTCTGGCAGAAGAAATTTGAATTGCAAAATTCTGGTTGAAGGAGCAGGCTTGATGTCTTCAAGAAACAGCAAGGAGGCAAGTATGAATGGAATACACTGGAGTGAAGGGACGATGATAAAGACAAGATATAGAGGTGCTGGGGACCAGATCATGCAGGCCGTTATAGGCCAGGGCTAAGGGCTTGGAATTTGTTCTGATTAAATAGAGAGCTATTTTATGTGTTGAGCAGAGGAGTGACGTGATGTGACATGTTTTTCAAAGCATTGTTCTTGCTGCTGTGTGAAGAATAAATTGTGGAGAGCAAGGAAGGATGGAGAAAGATCAAATTAGGGAACCCTTGTCATAATATGGAGAGACAGGATGGCTATGCAGGGTGTTAGGGACACAAGTGTTATGAAGTGGTCACATTCTAGACATATTTTGAAATAGAGTTGATAGGATTTGCTGATGAATTGGATGTGTGGTGGAAGGTCAATAGAAGGGTCAAAGATGACCCCCAGTTTTTTGGCTTAAACACTAGAAGAATGGGATTTCTATTTACTGAGAAAAGAAAAATTGAATGAGGGAGATTTGAAGGGGGGAAATTCAGTGTTGGACATAATAAGCTTGAATTGCTTTTTATACAGACGGAGAGAAACTTTGAGTAGGGAATTCTATACAGGAGACTGTAGCTTAGGGGTGAGTTTGGTCCAGGACATAAAAATATGGAAGTTGCCTATTATGGATGGTATTTAAAAACATCCAGGATCCCCTAGGCAGATAGGTATCTATAAAGAGGAGAAAAACCTCAAGACTAAGCCTAACTTATCAACTGAGTGCTTGGCTTGCTTGGACCTCTGAACGCCACATACACTTACGGAATTACTTGGCTTCTTTACTACCTAGAATTGCCTGATAACAATGATTTTTTTTCTTTCACGCATTACGTGTGTTTTTGATGAAATTTTAATGCCATGACCAACTAGATAAGATTGAGCGAGAAGAGAGGCTACAGATCACTCTCAGAAAGAAAAAGGCATTTACCTCTTAAGCAAAGTTAAGACTAGGTTAGGGTCGCTAATAGGACTCGGAGCTCCTGAATGAGATGGACCTAAAGAGAATCATGGGTCAGCTTAAGGAAGAAGCACTTTCCTGAGCACAGGACCACTGTGTGTGACTGCGCACACTATGCATTGCACAACTCTAGGGCTCCCATCATGCACATAGATTTTGTATTTATTTCGACAATTTTCCAGAAGATGCAGGAAAGAGTCTTGAGGAAGGGGTACCTTTTCTTATTTTGCCCAAAGGCACTGCATTGTCTAAATGTGATGTGGATCTTGAGCCCCCCAACACTGGAGGATGGCAGCCCTCGTAGAGGTCAAAAATTCAAATGAGAAAGGGAGGGGCCTTCTGCTGATATCATTTTCCTGCTCCTGCCCCAGGCTTACCATGCAGAATACAGAGTGATTAGGGATAATTCCTCCCCAGTAGAGAGGAATACAGTCCAACCTAGATATTTTTGGTGCTGATGCTTTGGTAATTTGTAACGTACGGTTGTATAAGTTTCCTTCTATACCTCTCCTCTCTCACAATCTACCAGAATACAAGTTGAGAGAGGTACTGTGGGGAAGTAGATTGAAGGAAGGATTGAAAACTCAGAGATTTGGTTCTAGACCTGCTCTTTGCTTAACCGGCAACCTCCTTGGGCAAATCATTTGATATCAGTTAACCTCATTTTCCACATCTGTACAATGAAGGAATTGGACGTGCTGATTATTAAAATCACTTCTAGCTCTAAGACTTCATGAGAACTTTTATAAGACCTTGTGTAGAATTACCTGGTTAGCAAGATAATATTATTTTTAGAATTTTTTCTAATTAATATCAAAGTTGAGAATTGAAATGATCTCCTAAATAGGCTGGATTTAGAATCACCCAATCTGGAACCTAGCAGTATTGTTCTAGGTAAATGTAGGTTTATGAAATTTTAGGAGATTCTCTCTCTCTCTCTCTTTCTTTCTCTCTCTCTTTCCTTCCCTCCCTGTTATCTATCACACTATGTTGTGGTAGGAAGAGCAGCTGACTTTGAAGGTCAGTCAAAAGTTCTGGGTGGAAGTTTCAGCTTTGCCACTCATTAACCATTACCTTGAGCTATTCACTAAGTCACTTACTTTTCTTATGTATGAAATGGAAATGCTAACATTCACTTTAAAGCATTACAGTTTAGACAAATCAGAAATATGTTCGTAAGAGCTCTTCATAAACTGTAATATACTCTGCATTCAAGGGGCCATTAGTATCATGCTGAAGACAGTTTTCTATCAGAGCGAAATGTTAACAAATGAGACATAAAACCAGAGGTATTGTTTGATAAGCAGCCCCCTCCAAAGCAGTCCTCTCTATATCATGCCATGTTATCTTCCCAACACCTCTGGGAGGTGAGTTTCATTTTGCCAGGTTTAAAGGTAGGGCAGGTGAAGTATAGTTAAATATAGTTCAATTTTATGTTATTGTCTTTGAAAATGGTCATAAGTACATAGCAGGACAATTTACTTTTCTCTCCTGCTACATTATGCTAGAAAAGGTTCCATTCTGATAATTTAATAGTATATTTTTATCTCTCTTCACCTGTTTATCTCCTTCACTCAGGTTCTCAGTGTGACATTTCCTTTCACATTTTAAAGGAAAGAGTTCTATGAGCCACACACACAAATTTTGTTAGGAAAGAATCAGACACAGAATGTAGATCATTTTTGATTACTATTTAAGGGAAAGATAGCCTCTCTGCTCCTGTATGACCTTGGCAAAGTTGGCAAGGTTTATTTTAAACACTGCCAAATGTTTGATCTTTTAAATTAATATGTCCTATGCCTACATAGCAGCCATCCCCCAGAACCTCAAAAGCAATTCACAGTCATTATTAGTTAATGTGCTCAGTGTCCCTGTGAGACAGGCGCAGGGCAGGTGCTGTTATCTGCCTGTTCATGTGAGAGAACTGGACGTCAATGTGATGCTTCCAGGCTGTTCTGAGGGGGACTGGATGACTCAAGAGGAGATCTCAGTTGTTTACTTAGAATCAGTACTCTCACCAGTATACTTTTCAACCAGGAAAAAATTATTTGGGACCAAGAACAGGAATAGTGGACTTGTATTACTAAATCCAAATCCACTGTTTCTTGCTGCCTGGTACTGACCTTTTCTTTTACTCAAACAAGGTTTTATAGATTTTGAAGCACTTAGTCACCCATAAATGCATGTATGCATCAATCTGACCATCTGTCCATTCATCCATCCATCCATTCATGTATTCATTGACAAGTTCCTCAAAATAAAGTGATTCTTAACAGATGCATGTGCAGGGAATAGGGTGGTAAATAAAACGGTGGAAGTAGTCAATTCTATCTGGGGTCAGCTTTAGAGAAGATAAGTTGTACCTTGGAAACAGCAACCCACGAGGTACAAAACCCAAGCAGGTATCAAATTATGCTACCATCAATCTTTAGAGTCATGCTTCTCAGACTTTGGTGTGCATGAGAGTCACCTGGAGGGCTTGTTGAAACACACCTTCCTTAGCCTTCATCTCCAGCAACTCTGATTCATAAGTCTGGGGTGAGTGTATTTCTAACAAGCTCCCACGTCATGTTACTGCTGCTAGCCCATGGACCACACTTAGAGGACCACTGCTTCAGGAGTAGGCAGAACTTTGAAGTCACTATTTTAACCAGGTGATTCCCATGGATCATTTTTCTAGGACCTCACATATAATCTAAGAATGGCAGAGATCAGTGGATAAAAACTCTCAGTTTTAAAAAAGAGGCAAGTGTGATCCAGGCATTTTCAGTGATTTGCAGATTTCCTAGTTAGTCAGTAGCAAAGTTCACTTCACACTGCTTTTCATCCCATGGTTTCTGTTAAATTTGCCTCATAGAGCTGATCCTCTTCATCTACCAGTTGTAATACAGGTTTTGGTTATTTTAATGAGTACTGAAGTGTTGATGGAAAAGTGACTTGTGAGGGTGGGTATAGAATACCATTAATATTCTTCCTAAGATATGAGTCTTAACTATCTCGGGGCCAGTTTGTACAAAGCACAGAATGATTCATCTCGTTTTTCATCTTGAATTTCCTTCAGGGCACACGTACTGTTGGTGGGTGTGGACGATTGCAGTGGGTTACAATTTAACCCTTGTATAGCTGAATGATGAGTGACAGTCTTTGTTCTTTTTTCATTCACAATGGAGATAAAAGATCCAGCTCCATGGCAACAACTTTCAGAAGGTTCAGTTGCTTTAGAGGTTTTACAGAAATCTGTTTAGTGAGTAACTGTACACAATTCTAGAGCGACATTCCATGGACCTCTATTCCAATGGGAAAGTACTGTTTATGAGCTTTTAGGCTTACTGAGTTTATAGATGTCGGAACTCTAGTTCATTTTGACTTGGGATTGGAGGAGTGAGCCGTGTATCAGGGGAGAACTGAATTAACAGACTTCTGGCTTTCCATCACATTAGTATTATAGTGCTACTCTTATTTTGTCCATCAATCACACAGGAGACCGGTCTCATGTCTCAACTGGGAATGTAGTTCAGCCTCTGACCTGAGAGTGCTTTAAAATCTGGGCCTTGTCTTCTTTTTACATCCCCAGGGCCTAGGCAGTGGCTGGCATGTAGTTGAGCCTCAGGAATTTTTTCTTGAATGGATGAATAAACTGTGAAACTATGAAAGTCCCCGCTCAGAATATTGACTTCTCCCAAGAGTAGCAAAACCAGGCTTAAGGCTGGCCTGAGGCAAAACCATGAAATCAGTAAGGTTTCTTGAGCGGGTCACAGACAACAAATCATTTGGGGGCATTTCCAGCCCTCCTTTCAGGCTTATAGTACTACTATGGGGCTCTCTGGTGCTCATGGCCTGTCCAGCGAGCATCCCACTTATCCTTTTTTGTTCTTTCAATGCCTATGTATCTTTGTTTGCTTGTCTACTGATAGTAAAAAAAAACACGTAACATAAAATTTAGCATCTTAACCATTTTTAATGGTACAGTTCAGTAATGTTAAGTATATTCACATTGTTGTGAAGCAGATCTCCAGCACATTTTCATCTCGCAAATCTGAAATTCTGTATCAGTTAAACAACTCCCCTTTGCTCCCTTCCCCAAATCCTTGGCAACCACCATTCTACTTTCTGTTTCTGTGAATTTGAGTACTTTAGGTACCTCATACCTAAGTAGAATATTTGTCTTTTTGTGACTGACTTATTTTACTTAGTATAATGTCTTCAAGGTTCATCCATGTTGTGCCATGTGACAGAATTTCCTTCCTTTGAGTAATATTCCACTGTATTTATTTACCACATTTTTTTTTTTTTTTTTTGCGGTACGCGGGCCTCCCACCGCTGGGGCCCCTCCCGCTGCGGAGCACAGGCTCCGGACGCGCAGGCCCAGCGGCCATGGCCCACGGGCCCAGCGCTCCGCGGCATGTGGCATCCTCCCGGACCGGGGCACGAACCCGTGTCCCCCGCATCGGCAGGCGGACTCTCAACCACTGCCCCACCAGGGAAGCCCTATTTACCACATTTTGTTTATTCACTTATAGATGGACATTTGGGTTGCTTCCATCTCTTAGCTATTGCAAATAGTGCTTCTATGAGCATAGGTGTGCCGATATTGCTTCAAGACCCTGCTTTCAATTCTTTTGCATATATATCCAGAAGTGGGATTACTGGATCAGATACTAGTTCTATTTTTAATTTTTTGAGAAACCTTCATACTGTTCCACAGTGGTTAAACCTTTTCACAATCCCACCAACAGTTCACAGGGTTGCAATTTCTCCACATCCCTGCCAACATTTATTTTCTATTTTCTGTTTCTTCTCCTATCTCTCCCTCTTCCCCTCCCCCTCCTCCTCCCCCTCCTCCTCCCCCTCCTCCTTCTTTTCAGTAGCCATCTCACTGGGTATGAAATGATATCTCATTGTGTTTTTGATTTGCATTTCTCTGATGATTAATGATGCTAAAGACCTTTTCGTATGCTTGTTCGCTATTTGTATATCATCTTTGTAGAAATGTACTGTACTTCTAAAGAAGAATTATTTCTCCTCCCCTAATGCTTCCTGAATCATATCAGAGTATTTGTGACACCCTGGTCCCTAGCTTACCTCTAGGTTTACAATTGATTGATGCACAAACTCATCCTGTGTGAGACAAGGCTGACAGGTCAATGGAGTGGAAGAGAGTGGTATCAGTAGATGGGATAATATGTGTGAATCACATCATGAGCACACTCTTCCATGAGTCTCTCACCCAGTTTCTTCAGTTATTATTTGTAGCTTCCCTCCACATACACTGGATTATAGCACATAGAACAGACAGGACATTAGTCACTTTCCCCAGCACCCAACTCCTCAAATAATATATGTGATGACTAGAAAACAGCATGCCAGACAATAAGTTGCAGACTGTTTATTGATACTTCGAATTCCCCCCAAGCTTCACCCTTTGAGAGTTACTAGTCTGATTCCTGATTGTTCAAGTCAGGACAGAGCATCTCTCTTCCACCTTGGAAACTCTGGTTGCAAGTATTTCTTTTTGTTTGATTGTACATGACCCAGCTAGCCTGGGATTGTGTCAAGTGACCCACCTCAGCTCATTGATGAGGGTATACCACGCTCCCGGTTGTCAGGCAGCTGTCAGACGCATCACAGCAGCGTTGTGGAATTGCCTTTCCGAGAGAGATGTGCTCCTTTATGTTCTCTTCCTGTCTTGACTAGAGAAAAAAAGAATCCTACTTCTGCAGAAGCTTCAGTTAAAATTCCAGAATGAGGCCATACATGTCTCATGGGACTGGGATGAGTTGGAGTGCAGACTGGGATGGATTGTTCTACGGTGAGGAATAGAATACCCCTTCTCTACCCCTCACTCCAAAGGTCTATCTGCATGCACTGATTTCCAAGGGGGTCTAAGAAGCTCCTTGGCAGGGAATTTTGAGTATGGGTTCAGAGAAGAACAGAGATGACCGATCAGTCATGGTGGGAGTCTAGAGGGCTAATGAAAGCCTGCTTGCAGGGTGAAAGCGGAATCACCCTAAAGGGAAAGAAGTCTGCCATGGAGAAGAGAGTCTTGGCGATGGGAACTCAGGTCCAGAGGGGCATATTAGCTCTGGGTAGAATGTGTGGTTGTTACTTGACCTTATTCCAGCCAGCTGCCCTGGGACATACATGTGCCCAGGGAGAAAATGTGTTGTACGCACATTGGAACTATTTAACACTTTGGAGTCCAAGAAACCTGTAGCCAGATTCCTCTCACAGGAGGCAACATAGAAGAAGGAAACTGTTCTCAGTTTCAAAGGGCTTCTGTGTCCGGAGTTAAGGGACACAGATTTGAGTCCTGGTGGGGACAGTGGTGATGAAGTCCATGCCAAATCTTTCATGAAGTGCTGAGTTTTGGTTGTGGTGATTTGAAGAGACAGGGCCCAAAGGTCAGTGAGGTGACAAGGCTTTACTTAGAGAAGCACTTCTGAGGAGCTGTTGAGGATGACGGTTGTGGAGTCCTGAAGAGGCTGGCTGTGAAAAGGAAGACATCAGCAAACACTACATGCTTTTTCAAGTGGCAGTGGGACCCAAGAGCCACACCTTTGCAGAAGCGGGGACATTTATGTCAAAAGCAGCAGCAGTGCTTGGGCTTGAAGAACAGAAGAAGAAGGGGCTTGGTGGCCTAGATGGTTTTACAGACACTTGTGTGACATCCCTGCAAAAGCCTGAAACTAATGCGTGAACGGAAAGATTAGGAGCTAGCAAGATTAAAGTAACGATGCACATGTGAACCAAGTTTACGCACTAATTTCACAAATGTGTATTGAGCCCTACTATCTTCCCGACTCTGTTAAGCACAAGATACATAAATATTAAAAAAAAAAAGCCATAGCTCCTGCCTTCAAGGAGCTAATAGGGAAGAGAAACTCTTAAATAAGTAAGCTGTCTCAACACATATGTACCTGTGCACACACACCCAGATGATTCATTGATTCGATAAGTATCTAATAATATTAAATGTTATTTATTCAATAAATACATAATGAGACTGTATTTTGTGCCAGGTACATCGTACTTCATACTATGCTTGTATATTCTTGTATGTACTTGAAAACTAGTGAGACCTGGACATTCTGGTTACATGTGCACTTTAAAGGTTAGAGATTTTTCAATTTCTTCTGGGGGCTAGTTTGATACTGTAGCCCACAGGCTGCTCCTGCCATTACCATCCACCAGCTTGTCTCCGGAAGCTGGGAAGGCATGGGACAGGAATCAGGGAGCAGAGCCTCCTCAAATCGTGATGACACAAGTAGATGAAATCCAGACGGAAAGCTCCTGTAAAGTCTTTTACAGGCAGAACTAGACTAAGGCGTCAGGTGCATGCAGAAACCGACAAAAAATCCTGGGCATCCCTTTGAAGCTGAGTAGTGTCAGCTCTGCTTCTGATTTCAGAAGCTCTGTTACTGGGATCAGTGGTGGAAGGCAGGTAGAGGAACAAGTTTCAACTTCACGTTTCTTGTTCAGATGCCCTGTTGGAGTTCTTAAGAGGGTAAGCCTGGACAAAGTGAGAGAGTGGCATGGACATATATACACTATCAAATGTAAAATACATAGCTAGTGGGAAGCAGCCACATAGCACAGGGAGATCAGCTCGGTGCTTTGTGACCACCTAGAGGGGTGGGATAGGGAGGGTGGGAGGGAGGGAGATGCAAGAGGGAAGAGATATGGGAACATATGTATATGTATAACTGATTCACTTTGTTATAAAGCAGAAACTAACACACCATTGTAAAGCAATTATACTCCAATAAAGATGTTAAAAAAAAAAAAAAAGGGAGCCTGACAGGGAGGATTATTGGAGACAAAGTCTTAAAGCCTTAAAGGATTCAGTGGGTTCTGTTTCTTTAGCGTATCATTAGGGGAGGATTGGCCTTCTGGAAAAAATAAATAGCAATGAGTACCAAGAAGGATTAGGAATGATCTGTCTACAACTGGGGGAAGGAGAGCATAGGACAGTGGTATGTTTACACCTTTTGGTTCCTGAATGCTGCTGGGATTATCGGGCCAATGGGCCCCCAGGATAGGGAAATCTTGCTTCTCTAAACATCTTAAGGAATTAAAGGTTCATCTTTGCTCTGTTAAGGGCCACTGAATTTTCTATGTGCAATTGATAAACCAATACGAATTTTAAAAAGGAGTTCTGTACCGTGGAGAAACTGGGATTTGGAATTCAAAGACACAGTGTCTGTTGTGTATTCTGGTTCGTGTGGTCTTGGTCAGGTCCATAACCTACTTGGATTTCAGTTTCTTTCATTATAAAGCAAAGTTAAAACCCGATTATAATAATATTCACCCTACTTACCCCCATAGGGTTGCTGTGAGAATCAAATGAGGTAACTTGTGTGAAAATATCTTGCAAACACAAATGCTAGTTTATTATTTTGGGGTGTCTGGTATTGCAGGGCATAGAAGATAAATGTAAAATATAGTCACTTCCCATAAAGAGCTTACAATTTAGTTGGGGTGATACGACTTACCACCAGGAAAAAGGAAGGCATTTGCAGAACTCAATGTGGGGAGTGTTAGTTAGGGGAGGCTTTATAAAAGAAATAGGATGTGGGCAATGCTCTAAAATGGGAGTGCTATCAAGCCTCCATGAATTTGCTCAAGCAACTGAGTGTTCATTTTAGTATACATTTTTTGTATTATTTCTTCTGTTCCTGGACTCCGAGCTCCTCTAGGGCAAGCATCTAATACTGTTTATAATTTTTAACCCCAACGCTTAGCATAGTGCCTATCATGTATTAGATGTTCAATAAACAACAGAGACTCACTAATGGACTGAATAAGAGGACAAATAAATGAACTGCACGGAAAAGTCCTGCTTTGAGCAACGTACCAAGATCCTGGATTGTGAAGCCTTGGTATTTTTTAAAAACAAAGTATACATTCAGAAAGTGAACAGTGATAAGTATAACAGTTCAATGACTTTCCACAAACACAACCAGCACCTGGGTCCAGGCATGGAACATTGTCAGCCCCCAGAAATACCGCTCCCTTTCAGTCCAAGGATGTTTGTCATCTTGATTGCTAACACCGTATTTTTCTTTTGACTGTGTTTGAATTTTATATACATAGAATCATATCTTAGTTACTTTTCTGCATTCTGGCTTCTTTCAGATTGTGTTTGTGAACCTCATCCATATTGCTGCAGGTATGGAAGAGGTGGGTGCGAAAAAGTTCCAAAGCATAGATGAGGGAGAGAGAGAGAGAGAGAGAGAGAGTAAAGGAAGGGGAAAAGGAGGAGAGGAGAAGGTAAAATATAGGAGGGAGAAGGGGGAAAGTAGAGGTGAGGAGAGAGGAGAGAAATATGAAGAAAATATGAAAATAAGGAGTTAAATTTTTGAGATGTTGCCTGAAGAAAATGGACTTATGAGATGGGGAAAGATGGAGCAGAGGGCTGCTGTTTTTATTAATGTATGGGGAGGGTGGGAGGGAGGGAGACACAAGAGGGAAGAGATATGAGAACACATGTATATGTATAACTGATTCTTTGTTATAAAGCAGAAACTAACACACCATTGTAAACCAATTATACTCCAATAAAGATGTAAAAAAAAAAAATAATACCCTTATAGAGTATTTACTATACACCAGATGTTTTCTTTATTGATTTGTTATAATAAATACCAGAGATTGGGTAACTTAAACAACAGAAATGTATTTTCTCACAGTTCTGAAGGCTAGAAATCCAAGATCAAGGTGTTGGCAGGATTGGATTCTTCTGAGGGTCTCTCTCCTTGGCTGGTAGATAGCCATCTCCTTCTTGTGTCTTCACATGACTTTCCCTCTGTGTGTGTGTGTGTGTGTGTGTGTGTGTGTGTGTGTGTGTTCTAATCTCCTCTTCTTATAAAGACACCAGGCATATTGGATTAGGGTCCACTCATTTGACCTCATTTTACCTTCATCACCTCTTAAAAACCCTATCTCTAAATATAGTCACATTCCAAGGTACTGGGGATTAGGACTTAATCAAGTGTATTTTGGGGGAATACAATTCAGCCCATATGTGAAGTCTGTTAAAACTCTGTGAAATATGTGCTATTATTTATTTTATTTTATTTTTTAAATTTTTTGCGTTACACGGGCCTCTCACTGTTGTGGCCTCTCCCATTGCGGAGCACAGGCTCTGGACGCGCAGGCTCAGCGGCCATGGCTCACGGGCCCAGCCGCTCCGCGGCATGTGGGATCTTCCCAGACCGGGGCACGAACCCATGTCCCCTGCATCGGCAGGTGGACTCTCAACCACTGCACCACCAGGGAAGCCCTATGTGCTATTATTATTCCTATTTTATAGATGAGAAATGGAGGCACAGAGCAGTTAAGTAACTTGTCCATGATCACAGAGTTAGAAACACACAACCGCAACATGAACCAGGCAGTCCGTTTCTGAGTCTGTGCTCTTACCCACAGAATGATACTGCTCCTCCTATTTGATTTGTAAATTCTATGCAGGCTACTTTAAAAAATAGAAATTAATAAAAATATAAGTGGTGTTTGTTTAAAAATTTTACCCAGGGCCAATCTTGGGATTAGAAAAATGCTTGCTGATTTTGCATTCTAAGGACAGCAGACCTCTAGCATCATGTGTCATGTCAACTTTGGCGGTGGGTTTTTCCTTAGGAGATGGTTTCGATGGGCGTTATTTTTCCTTTGATACCTAGGAGTGCTGGGGCCCTTCAGTGTGTACATCCTAAGTAGATGATGGGCATCTAGTCTTCATTCTACCTCCTGTTTATGGACAATCCTGAAGAGCGGTAACCATAGTTACCTTACATCCAAGTGGCTTTGAAATGACTTGCTCCGAAGGAAATTCTGAGCTGAAGCTAGAAGGTTGCACTTGGGAGAGAATGAAAAAGAAAATTAAAAACGAGGGAGGAATTCAAGAAGGTGCAGGAGGTGGGGAGGATGAGAAATGAACTGGGGCAAACTGGAAGCGAGGAGCAGAGATGGAAACCAAGTGAGCTTCCTTCAAGTTGAGGAAAAGTCACCAAGACTCTTTTCGCTGAATTCCACTTCCGCTTAGCATTTCTGTACCGTGTAATTTCCACTAAGTTTCAATTTAGGATTTCTTATTCTAACGTTTCTAGTAATATGGGCTGGTTATCGTCCCCACCCCCGATAATTCTGGCACAGGTAAGATCATTATTATTGTTACATGTTAACTCGCTCAGCATGTTATTCGTGCCTTAGTTTTCATGCCTTGTGCAGGGGACAGGAAAGCAGATAAAAAGAAGCTGAAGTGACTCTGGGAATATTCTAACCAAGTCCTTTAAATCTATGACATAAACATTTATAGAAACAGAAGAGGAACAGAACACTGATAGGGGTTCAAAGGAACAAGCACTGAAGTACAGAACTTCCTAAAATGCCTTAAGACCCTTCATCCCTTAGCTAACACCATCTGTTAACATGCCAGGAAATTCAGAGGTCTCTGGGTTAAAGCTCCAGGTATAGAGGTGCAGATGGAGCCATCTTAGCAGCTGTGGAAGTTAGCGAATAATTATTATTCCCTGTATTTTGTGGCCTGAGGAGTTCTCAGTAGATGTAGCTCAAATAAAGCCAGATGGTTCTAGGGAGATGTTGCACATGGCCCTGGACCCCTTTGCCTGCTTTCTGCCCTCTTTCCCACATGTGTGGCCAGCAAGCCTCAGATTCACTTGAGGAATCAGGATAAATATAGACTTCAGGCATAAACAAATTTACTGCAACATCCCTGGAGTGGGCTCTAACTGGAGTGGGCTCATCTGCTGCCATGAGGCTTTATTTCAGAAACTGCCGTGCATTTACCACTTAACATCCACGGACTGGTCTTTACTGCTGATGTCCTCAGACAGCAGCAGCTTCTGAACTGCTCACAATATCAGTTATGCCAAAGCTGCTCTGAGCTGTTTCTCTGCCCCATGTCCTTTCTCTTGTGTTACATAATAATTCTATAGAGTGCTTGTGTACTCTATTTCTAATACTCTTTCTTTAGATCTTGATGGTGGTTGTATACCTTCAGCGACTCTGAATGGTCTTGTACCAGCTAGGTTTTCACAGATTAAAGCTGGCTTGTCAATGAAGTGTAGCTAGCATTGCTCAACTAATATCTCCTTGTTGGTCCTTGTCTTGTCACAGGTAACCACAAATTCCCTTGGGTATGAGAAGATTTTTCATTTGAATCCTCACCCAATTCCACACCAAACAAAATTATCCTTTGGAATTAATCTATTTGATCAGCAGGGTGATGCTACCTATATCTTTTTATGTTCCAAACTTTATTGTGTACTATTTTTTCCAACTCATAAACTGCCTGACGATTAAGTGCTAAAGGATAGGGAGCATAATACAGAGAAGACGCAGTCCCAGCAGCAACGCGGAGGTGGGATGGAACTGGCTCAAGAGAGCTGATTTTAAATATTCAGGAATTTTGCAAGCCAGTTGTTAAAGCTGGTTGATAGCTCGAAATCAGCTGCTGTGGGAATATTTACACCGTGGAGATTGGCAAACACTACAAATCAGAGGTTCCCCCCGACCCCCCTGGAGAGATGATTTACCAGCACAGTCACTGAGTCTCAGATATAATGTGTGTGTGTTTATGAGAGATTGGGTGAAGGAGGGGAGAAGTATGGAGGGATGTGTGCTCTACCATTCCCAGAGGAAAAAGCTTGTAAACAGGGCTGTCAAAAGTGCAAAAAATCAGTAACGCAAACTTTGAAACATAAGTCAGTTCAGTTGGTTCTCATAAAGTATAAAAATTACAAATTTTTAACCAAATAAAAAAATTTAATATAGAGCACTGCTGTAATCCAGTGATCTGTGCTTTCTCAAACATGGTAGAGGAAGATGCCTAGGGTCCCTGAATTTGGTTTGCTTGCAGGTGAGTCTGAGTAGGACAGCTATTGCTCAGCTGATAATGTTCTGAAAGCTGAATGGCTAGAGTACAAATCTGCACAGCAGGACTCGAAAGACAGCCCTAGTTTTTCTTGCCTAGTTATGGACCCTTTTGTGGTGTGGTTTATCATGCTTTGTTTTTCAAGGGGAAGGAGAAGACTTCCTGACTTTAAAGAAACATGTACTATATCTAATAACTCTCAACTCAAAAATGTGTTCTGCCAAGTTTCTCTCCAGGCCCCAGTCCCAGTGGTTTAACGTAAGTGTTGATATTTTAAGCCTGTTGCAATTTGAACTTCAGCCTTTCCATTGCTTTGCCATCATGGTAAAGATACCTTTCAATTTTATTTCTCCCTGTCTCTTTCAGTACATCAGCCTCTCTAGAGGCTGTGCTTATGCTTATAGAGAGATTTTTCTCAGTAGCAGACACCAAAAAACTAATTTATTAATCTCACTCTAACCTGATGCAAAAGTTTTGCTGTTAACAATTCACTGGGTGCTTTGGCAGCTAGTTCCCAAAGTGCCAAAGAAATCTGTGATATCCTAGGAACTCACAAGCTCCAGGAGCCACTGTTGCATGTCCCAGACCATTCATGGACTATTAAAAACAAGAGTAAAGAGGTAAATGTAACACTTACAAAATAAAAATCTCATGCTACCAGTTCAAATTATGTCAAGGATATCAAATTCAAAATAAACAAAAAAAGGTAAAAAATGTAAAGTTAGTCTCCCTCCAAGCCCTAAATTTGCTTTCTCCCCTTGACCTTTTCTTTTTTTTTTAAGTTAATTTTTATTGGAGTATAGTTGATTTACAATGTTGCATTAGTTTCTGCTGTATAGCAAAGTGAATCATTTATACATATACATATATTTACTCTTTTTTAGATTCTATTCCCATATAGGTCATTACAGGTATTGAGTAGAGTTGCCTGTGCTATACAGTAGGTTCTTATTAGTTGTCTATTTTATATATAGTAGTGTGTATATGTCAATCCTAATCTCCCAATTTATCCCATCTCCTCTTCCCCCCTTGGTAACCATGTTTGTTTTCTACATCTGTGACTCTATTTCTGTTTTGTAAATAGGTCCATTTGTACCATTGTTTAGATGGTTTAGATGGTTTAGATATAAGCAATACCATATGATATTTGTTTTTCTGTCTGACTTACTTCACTCAGTATGACAATCTCTAGGTCCATCCATGTTGTTGTAAATGGCATTATTTCATTCTTTTTTATACGAGTAATATAAATACATCTTCTTTATCCATTCCTCCATCGATGGACATTTAGGTTGCTTCCATGTCCTGGTTATTGTAAATAGTGCTGCAATGAACATTGGGGTACAGGTATCTTTTCGAATTATGGTTTTCTCTGGATATATGCCCAGGAGTGGGATTGCTGGATCATATGGTAGTTCTGTTTTTAGTTTTTTAAGGAATCTCCATAAGTTTGCTTTCTCCCACTGACCTTTTTAAAAATTAGATTACCTAAGGTTTTACCTATTTTGTCTTTTTTAAGAACTAGATCTTGAATTTATTCATTTAGTTCTATAATTTTCTATTATCTACTTTGTTAATTTTTGCTACTATCTCTATTAACTCTTTTGTTTTGCTTTCTTTATTTTGTTGTTAAATATTTATTTCACCAATTGGAATCTTTTCTCATTATGGGAATAAAGGTATAGGAATATGACTATAGCTTTACTGTTATTCTTTAGTTCTGTTTATAATACTATTACTTTCTATGTATTCTGCAATTTGTTTTGATTGTCTTTGATCTACAAATAGGCTTTAAAATAACAAAATGGACAATTTCTAATCCTTGGGTAGGAATTTCGAGCTTTAACTTGAGAAAGTACTAATAACTGATGTGTATTCTGTGTTAACTATGGGCCAGCACTCTGCTCAATGCTTTACATGCATTATTTTAATACTTAACCTTCAAACCAAGAGTTTGAGATAGCTACTATTAAATACAGTTATTATGCATTTATCCTTTCCCCAGTATTAAAAATAGAGACTGAGGATTAGAAAAGTTGAAGGGCTTGACCAAGACCACAGCCTAGCAAGTGTTAGAGCCAAGACTGAAACCCAGCCATCCTGAGCCCAGAGCCAGCTTCTTGGAACTGCTGTAGTATGAAAGTATCTATTGTCCTGACTTACCAGCTATGGAGCTGCTGGCTCCTTAACTGGAGGGACCCAACACTGTTGCTTGGGATGAACATTTGTACAACTTCGCTTTCAGATGTAAGTCACATTCCAAATCAGGAGGAACAAGGAATGCTCCTTGAATCATTTCACTCAAATGATTCCCCACTTAGTCTTATTAATTACCATGAACCTATGATTACATGGTGCTCTGTCCAGCGCTATACAAGGCTATTAACTGACATGGTCTCTGCTGTATTTATACTCAATGGTACATTCATTGCCAAAGTACTCAATTTATGAAAATGGTACTGATAAGTATTTCATAAGCATCTTTCTCTGCGGTGGTTTTCAAATTTGATTGCATATGAGAATCACCTGGGGAGTTTAAAAGACAAATCAATGCCTAAATCTCATTCCAGACCAATTACATCAGAAAATTCTAGAGGTGGGACCTAGGCATTAGCTGGTTTTTTAAAATATGGTGTCTTAGATAATGACAGTGTCTATAATTTTGTTTCTGGAAAACAAATACTATCATTCAACTGCTTAATTAGTGAGTGTTTATTTTAAAAGTAATTTTTCCCTCCCCCCAATGTAAAAGTAATGTATCTGCATTGTATAAAGTCTAGAAAATAATAGCAAAAAAACCGTGAACCTCCAAGATATCAATTAGCAAAGTAATGATTAAGTGAAGGATAAGTATATTCATTCTCTGAAGGTCTTTTTTTTTTTTTTTTTGTGGTGCGTGGGCCTCTCACTGTTGTGGCCTCTCCCGTTGCGGAAAACAGGCTCTGGACGCACAGGCTCAGCGGCCATGGCTCACGGGCCCAGCCACCACTCCGCGGCATGTGGGATCTTCCCAGACCGGGACACGAACCCGTGTCCCCTGCATCGGCAGGCGGACTCTCAACCACTGCGCCACCAGGGAAGCCCTGAAGATCTTTCTTATTAAGCCAGTGTTGATCATATAATTGCATACATTTATAATAATTTACCGTGACAAGTGCCAGAAAGGAAAATATAGGGAGTTATTAGAACACGTAGTAGGAGAACCTCTTTCAGTCTAGCACTCAGAATGATTTTCTCTAAAAAATTTGAGTAGAGAACTGAGATATGCAGAATAAGGAAAGAATAGGAATGAATTAGGCAAAGGTAGGTGAGAAAAGCCCTCGGATAAAAAGGTAACAGCATGGCAAAAGGCCACGGGATAGTGAGGGGCATAGCTCTTTCTATCACTAAAGACCAAGGTGTCTGAAGTGTAGGGAGTCTGTAGAGGAATGCAGAGACCCACTCCTTCAGACACTGCAATGCATGTTGAAGATTTTCATCTTATTTTAAGTGCATTGCGAAACCACTAAAGGATTTTAGGCAGAGATGTGGAATAATCAGAGTTGTGTTTTGAGAAGATCTCTTTGTTTGCCTTGTGGAGAATAGATCAGAGTGGGCATGAGGAAAATGGGGAGACCGAGTAGAATAAAAGTTGATGGATAACACCTTAGACTGAGATGGTAGCAAGGGAATTAGAGAGAAAAGGTAGAGGAGAAGAGAAGATATTAGATATTCAAGAGGTAGACTTGGAAAAATTTGGTGACAGATTATATGAAAGAATTAAGGAGGAGAGTGGTGTCCATGCTAACTCCTCATTTTTTGGCTTTCATTATTGGATACAGGACGCTCTGTTGCCTAAGACTGGAAAAAGGATGAATGACTAGATTGGAAGGGAAGAAGATGAATTCAGTTTTGAACAGGTTGATTTTGAAGTGTCCTTAAGATGATCAAATGGAGAAAATACATTACAAATTTGGAGAGTCAAGCTGGGAGCTCAGAAGGGAGGTTAGGGCTAGAGGTCTAACTCTGAACATTACTGATTTGTGAGTGGTAATTAAAGCCTTGGGTGGCAGTGAGATTTTCAGAGGAGAAAGAGTAGAGTTAGAAGAGAAGAGGCCAGGGCTGAGTCTTGAGGATTGCTAATGCTTATATGAAGAAAGCCAGACAGAGGAGGCTGAGTTCACAAAGGAAACTGACAGGTAAGAGGAAAGTTAGGAGGGTGTGATGTCAAGGAAGTTTCAAGAACACAGTATGGACTTTTAAAAGAAGGACTTAAGGGCTTCCCTGGTGGCGCAGTGGTTGAGAGTCCGCCTGCTGATGCAGGAGTCATGGGTTCGTGCCCCGGTCCGGGAAGATCCCACATGCCGCGGAGCGGCTGGGCCCGTGGGCCATGGCCACTGAGCCTGTGTGTCCAGAGCCTGTGCTCCGCAATGGGAGAGGCCACAACAGTGAGAGGCCCGCGTACCGAAAAAAAAAAAGAAGGACTTAATAGTGCAAAATTCTGCTGGTGATTCACCTAAGGATGAGAACAGGAAAATGACTGTGTCGTTTAGCAACGTGGAAGTAGGTCAATGGTAACCTTCGTAAAAGCCATTCTGGTGAGGATGGGTGTGTAATCAGATTCAAGTGGCCTGAGGAGTGGGTGAGAAGTGAGAAGAAAGCCAACAAGGATAGAAAATTACTTTTTAAAGTTTGACAGTGAAGGGGAGGAGAGAGTTTGAGTGATTATAGGTGGCTGAAGGGGGTATTTTGATTTTGTGTTTTATTTTTTTAAAAATTGTATTTATTTAATTAATTTATTTTTGGCTGTGCTGGGTCTTCATTGCTATGTACAGGCTTTCTCTAGTTGCAGCAAATGGGGGCTATTCTTCGTAGCGGTGCACGGGCTTCTCATTCTGGTGGCCTCTCTTGTTGCAGAGCACGGGCTCTAGGTGCACGGGCTTCAGTAGCTGCAGCACGCAGGCTCAGTAGTTGTGGCTCACAGGCCCTAGAGCATGTGGGCTTCAGTAGTTACAGCATGTGGGCTCAGTAGTTGAGGCTCGTGGCCTCTAGAGTGCAGGCTCTGTAGTTGTGGCACACGGGCTTACTTGTTCCATGGCATGTGGGATCTTCCCGGACCAGGGATTGAACCCGTGTCACCTGCATTGGCAGGTGGATTCTTAACCACTGGACCACCAGGGAAGTACTGATTTTGTGCTTTAAGATGGGATTGACTTGAGGCTATTGGAAGACTCAGGTAGGGAGAGTTCCTGAGAAGGTAGGAGGAAATAGGGTCTAACAAAAAGAGCAACTGACTTAGGTAGGAGGAAGTGCACCCTTTCTTTTATAACAAGAGGAATTAGAAAAGTATGTGTATATATAAGAGAGAGTAAGGTTTTGTAACAGGGCATATAGGAGCTTCTTGTCTGTGATAATCTATTTCTCAGTAAAGTTGCAAGTAAGATTGTCTGCTGTGAAGAGAGGTTAGATGAAGTAAGTGACCATGAATTTATAATAGTACAAATATACTTGCTTCATTTACTTATTCATTCAACAAATATTTATTGAATGTTACCATTGTTCTAGGTACTGAGGATATAGCCTCAAACAAAACCAAATCAGCTTCATTATAGAACCTACATTCCTAGAGAGGAAGACAGTCAAAAGTTAAATAAATAAGTGTATCATAAATATGTTAGGTGGCGATAGACGCTGTGCAGAAAAATCAGTTATGGAAGGACATCTGTTATAGTCCTTCCATATAGGGAAGTCAGGGAAGGAGACATTTAAGCAGAGACATGAATGAAATGAAGGAGTGATACTTATTGATCTGGAAGAAGAGTATTTCATGTCAGGAAATACCTGGTAAAAGTAAATGCAAATGCCCTGGGGCAGGAAGAAGAATCAGCAATGAGGTGAGAGGGGCTGGAGTGATATGAAGAGGAGACAGACCAGAATGGAAAATGTGGGCCAAAGCACAGAGTGTTTTAGAGCAAGGAAAGGAATTTGGATATTTTTTTATTGAAGTATAGTTGATTTACAATATTGTGTTAGTTTCAGGTATACAGCAAAATGATTCAGTTATGTATATATATATTTTCAGATTATTTTCCATTATAGGTTATTACAAGATATTGAACATAGTTCCATGTGTTATACAATAAATCCTTTTTGCTTAGTTATTTTACATATAGTAGTTTGTATCTGTTAACCCCATATTCTTACTTTATCCCCACCCTTTCCCCTTTGGTAATGATAAGTTTATTTTCTATGTCTGTGAAACTGTTTCTGTTTTGTATATAGATTCTTTTGTATTATTTTTTAGATTCCATATAAAAGTGATAGAATTTGGATTTTAATCAGAGTGAGCTGAGAAGTCATCAGCGAGTTCTGAGCAGAGGAGTGACATGATAGATCTTGCATGTTGGGATTTTTTCTTAAAAAATCTCAGCTGCCTGAGTGCAAACTTGGAGGAAGTCCTGGACGTGGGTTGGCAAGTACAAAGAAAAGACAGAGGTATTGAGCACAGAGTTACTGAACTTGTTGACTCTAGAATCTAAGTTAGGTCCAGAGTCTAAGGAAGGACATAAAGACAGGTAGAAGCCAATGGATAGGGCAAGAACAGAATTATCAATGAATTTGAGGCTTCATGATGGTAAAGAATGGTCAAAAAAATTAGTGAGAAGGAAAGGAGACTGGTCAGAGAGGGGTGCATGACTTTGTAAGTTTAAGGGTAGCAGAGCTTCGTGCAATGCCAAGATCCTTGGTGTAACTGTGGGAGAGAGTGGCTAAGTAAGAAGGTCAAGGAAGGGAGAGGCTGTTTGCTGAATTTAATATATTAATATATTTTAATATTTAGCTTAAGCTGAATTTTTCCATTAGCCGTACACTTAAAAAACGTTCTAAGGAACCCTGGAAACCTTGACAAGCACATTACACTTAAGTAGGGCAGAGCTCAGAGTCCTGTTTAGAATGCTTTAAAAAGAAGATTTTCTTGAGTGGTATCCTATTGAAACAACCTCGATGAGGGAGGTGTGTTTGGCGCTAGTCAAGTATGAGTTGGTGAGTAGGAAGGTAGGCTCTGGTGTTTTTAGCACTGTTTAAGTGGCTCAGAGCTGGAAAGTCTGAGAACTGCTAAATTATTTTACCACACTTACTTAAAAAATGAATTAACTGAGACCACCATAGTAGTGATTTACCTGTCTGATTACAGAATCATCTACAGAGGTTTTCTGAAATACATGTGTCCTGTCCCCACCCTGGAACTAATGAAGCCTATGTATATTTACATATTTATATAAAGCTCTGTGGATTATATATAGCCAGGATAAAATCATCAGAATAGTACTTAGTGGATAGTTCTTGCTTTTGCCTCTCTATATTCATGGGCTCTTTTCCTGGTCATGGTGATGTGTCTTTACCCTGGGACACCACTCCTAACTCACTCTTGGTCTATGTGCTGTGGGCAGAACTGAAGCTACTCTGGCTCCAGGAACAGCAGGTTATCCAAGACTGGGTGATTGGGGAATCACATTTCTTCTTCTTTTTTTTGGCTGCACCGCATGGCTTGTGGGATCTTATTTTCCCAACCAGGGATTGAACCCACGTACCCTGCAATGATTCTTAACCACTGGACTGCCAGGAAAGTCCCGTCACATTTCTTTTTCTATAGAGATTTGGTTTAGGACCAAAGCCAAGGTAATTTTTTTTCCAGTCAGAGCTAATTCCAGGCCTTTTGTGTCACTTGTTGAGTCATTCTCTCAACCATGGGTCCAGACCTGGGAGGCTGTAAGCATGGAGCTGCTGACAGGTATCTTGCCAACATGAAGAAAGCCTTTCTGAAAAGGGAGTAACACAGAGGAAAGTGGAGGCAACATACAGAGAGATGCTTGTCCTGCTGACAATGCTTATTGGATTGAGCCATTCTGATTTTGTATTACACGAGCCTATATTCCTCATTTGCTCAGGTCATCTGAGTTGGGTTTTCTGTCACTTGCAACTGAAGAGTTGACACCTAGAGGTTGGAGTCTAGTCTACAGTGATGCTGAGGGTCTCCCACTTTCTAGATACTCTCCTCACTCTGGTCGTGTGATTTCACCCTGTCAGGTAGCCTTTTTGCCAAACTGGCTCAGGAAATTTACATCCTCAGAATCTAGCTCTCGTGCATGGCAAGGAGACAAGAAAATAGAATGAGATCAAAATGGAAGAAAATTGATTCTCTATGAGATTATGGTCTCTGGTGACCCCTAGACATGCTTAGACTGCTCAGCTTCTATTTAGACCATGTTAACATGCCTAGGGGTTAAGGAGCAAATGGCCTTAGTTGAAAAGAGCTATTTGGGATTGAGAATCCTAGAAGTAATTGACTAGAACATTATGTTCTGAGCTCAGGTTTAAAATATGACATAGGCTAGACATATTCATCTAAACATATGTCTGTGTTGGCACGTTTCTTAGATTGCTCCTCTTCATGACTCTTCCTAACCATTAATAACATAACCAGTTTCATAAGGTTATGTTATTAATGGCTTTGGAACTAAAGTGCTAGATTTCATGTTGTCACAAGATGAGGAATCATTTTATTTCCCAAAGTAATTTTGAAGAAATCAGGTTTTTGTTTCAAGGAATAATAAGAATGTTATAATATTGCCTACCTCATTGAGCGCCCTGCCTCTAGTTCTTTCTTGAATGTTTAGCTCCTGAAATGCTGGAGGGACCTGATTAGGAGACACATTCAGTTTTAACTTAGTCTCATACTATAGATCCCAAGAGTCACTTAGGAGAAAAGGAGAATTGCACATCCTAGTTCACCTATTGTCTTGCTATTCATCAGCTAAATAGCTTTTCATTTCCTTGGATTGCCAGATGCCATCATTTTAGTGTCTGTAGAAGAAATCACTGTAACAATTTCTGTACCTGGACTGAACACTGACCAATATTTCAGGATACAATGTCCAACTATCTCATGAATTGAAATGCTAGTCAGTAGATAAAATTTGAAAGTGCAGTCCAAAAGAAACCTTGATATAATTAATGTCCTCTTACTTCTCTTGAAAATGGTATAATCTTTTGACTCCTGGTGAAGGTCATGTTTAGCTGCTTTTCTCAAATGTCACAATCATTTCAGAATACTGCATAAATACCATTTTGGTATCAGTTTTCTTTGCATGAAACAATTTTCCCTAATAACCTGAAACTCCCTCTGAGCCACCATGTCTAACTTTCTTTAATATTAGCATGAAACTCAATTTTAGGAGAAAGAAATAGCAAAGAACAATTGGCACTCAAATCCAAAGAACTTGTGCTCAGTTATGTGCTTCTTTTTCTTTGTTATCATTTGTAGCTTAAGAGTAAAAAAAAAAAAAAAACCCCAAAAAACCCACAAATAAAAAACTTGCTAATATAGAATCATGAGGACATTCCACTTCCTTACCTACTTAGTACTAAATGTGTCCCAGTTAGGGTGGTACACAGTCCACTGGTGTGTGAAGACCACTTTCATTTGTCACTGTCAATAGAGTCACACAGAATTGCAGAGAATTCAAAGAGTACATCTCAGCATGATTATAACTGTCCTGATTTATCCTTTGTTTGTGGGCAATGAGAGATTCTCAGTTGATAGCTCAAGGTTATTTCTTATATTTAATAATCCAGTTCAGGGCAAGAATAAAGCTGTAATGCAACATTTGAAATAAAAAATCCAGTCAACTAAGTAATATCTTAAAAACCAATCCCTCAACATTTAGTAAGTATTTAAATGACTCTAATCACACACACACACACACACACACACACACACACCTACGTGTATAGCTTTAGGGTGGTAAATACCTCATATTGTTTAAACAAATAAATTAGGAGATAATTTCTTGTTTATCAGGGACCCCACCTTGAGCTTCAGCAGTGTTTTCTCTAGATCTTAGGCATGACTGACCTCATATAGACTTCTATAGGAAAGGGCTTGTTGGGTAGCCATTTCTGTGAATGATACTGTGGTCTCCTGGGAAAGCATACATCTAAAGGAAACTGCTAGAGACTCAAAGGTTATAGAAAGAACCATACCACAGGATTGGAGGGGAACAGTAATTTGAATACAACACGGGGTGTCTCATGAAAATTGTCCTCCCACTCAGCAATGCCCCGCCTTGCAAGGGTTTGGACCCCAGTCTTAAAGTGAGGATGACTTTGAATTTTTTTAAAGCTATTTTATAATGATCTCAGTGAATTATCAAGAGTTCATGAACCCAAAGCAGTGTTGCTTTGTAGCTTATGTTAAGAATTTAGCTCAAATGGGAGAAGGAGACTTTGACAGGGATTACTGCTGTTGAACATTCACATATAGAATAGACATAGTAGGTTGAATTATTGAGTGAACCAGCTTCCATCTGGAGCAAAGGAGATAGACAAGGGCTCCCCTTTCAGAAGCTATCAGTGGTGTCTCAGTTGCATTGGAGGCTTCCATGTGTTGAGGCAGTGCATTGGCAGGTATTCACTTTTGAACCTTCAGCAAGCAAAGGTGGCGTTTTGCCAGTTAGTTGAAAGATCTCACCACAAACATCTGGAGTCTGGATGGGAGATGAGAGGAGGAAAATGGTTAGGTTCAAAATGTGTATGTTTGAATCCAATCATCGAAAGCACAGAAAACACCCAGAGTGTTCATAAATAGGTGGGGTATTACATTGACACAACTGTAGGAGGAAGAATGACCATCCTGTGAGTGCACTTAGGCACCTGCTTTCCCTCCAAGGTTGAAGTGGCCTGGGAAATATTTCTACTCTTTCATTCTAAAAGAACTCTTCACTTTAATAAAAGATTCATCTCAGTGTTCTTTGGATAATGATAATATGATTGTCTTTACCAAAATATTTCAATTAGAGACATTTTTCACAGAATATCTCACGTAGGAAGAGTGAAGATTTTCTAAGCTTTTGATTGCCATTGTAAACATCCATGGGAAAACGGATTGGAAATAAGGGGCTTTTACTTGAAGATTACTAAGTTGAGTCAAAAGTAAGGTTTTCTAGAAACAAAGATGCACACACACATGCTCCTTCTCTTCATACTCTAAGAATATATGCGTAGTACCTCCTGGACACCAGAGCGTTAATGGAGCATTATTATGTAATTTATATCAGAAGAAATAAAATGCTAAAGGAAGAGCTTTTTGAGGATAATTCAATAAAAAGTGTATGAAAATAACTTCTCAATCTTTATAATTGTACTAAGATGAGATATTAGACATTTCTTAAAGTATTTCTTTCCAATTTCTATTTGATATAATTTGATAACTTTTTTTTACTTCTTTATTAGAGTATAATTGCTTTACAATGGTGTGTTAGTTTCTGCTTTATAACAAAGTGAATCAGTTATACGTATACATATATTCCCATATCTCTTCCCTCTTGCATCTCCCTCCCTCCCACCCTCCCTATCCCACCCCTCCAGGCAGTCACAAAGCAGCGAGCTGATCTCCCTGTGCTACGCGGCTGCTTCCCACTAGCTATCTACCTTACGTTTGGTAGTGTATATATGTCCATGCCTCTCTCTCGCTTTATCACAGCTTACCCTTCCCCCTCCCCATATCCTCAAGTCCATTCTCTAGTAGCTCTGTGTCTTTATTCCTGTCTTACCCCTAGGGTCTTCATGACATTTTTTTTTCTTAAATTCCATATATATGTGTTAGCATACAGTATTTGTCTTTCTCTTTCTGACTTACTTTGCTCTGTATGACAGACTCTAGGCCTATCCACCTCATTACAAACAGCTCAATTTCGTTTCTTTTTATGGCTGAGTAATATTCCCTTGTATATATGTGCCACATCTTCTTTATCCATTCATCCGATGATGGACACTTAGGTTGTTTCCATCTCCTGGCTATTGTAAATAGAGCTGCAATGAACATTTTGGTACATGACTCTTTTGGAATTATGGTTTTCTCAGGGTATATGCCCAGTAGTGGGATTGCTGGGTCATATGGTAGTTCTATTTGTAGTTTTTTAAGGAACCTCCATACTGTTCTCCATAGTGGCTGTACCAATTCACATTCCCACCAGCAATGCAAGAGTGTTCCCTTTTCTCCACACCCTCTCCAGCATTTATTGTTTCTAGATTTTTTGATGATGGCCATTCTGACTGGTGTGAGATGATATCTCATTGTAGTTTTGTTTTGCATTTCTCTAATGATTAATGATGTTGAGCATTCTTTCATGTGTTTGTTGGCAATCTGTATGTCTTCTTTGGAGAAATGTCTATTTAGGTCTCCCGCCCATTTTTGGATTGGGTTGTTTGTTTTTTGTTATTGAGCTGCAGGAGCTGCTTTTAGATTTTGGAAATTAATCCTTTGTCAGTTGCATCATTTGCAAATATTTTCTCCCATTCTGAGGGTTGTCTTTTGGTCTTGTTTATGGTTTCCTTTGCTATGCAAAAGCTTTGAAGTTTCATTAGGTCCCATTTCTTTATTTTTATTTTTATTTCCATTTCTATGGGAGGTGGGTCAAAAAGGATCTTGCTGTGATTTATGTCATAGAGTGTTCTACCTGTTTTCCTCTAAGAGTTTGATAGTTTCTGGCCTTACATTTAGGTCTTTAATCCATTTTGAGCTTATTTTTGTGTATGGTGTTAGGGAGTGATCTAATCTCATACTTTTACATGTATCTGGCCAGTTTTCCCAGCACCACTTATTGAAGAGGCTGTCCTTTCTCCACTGTACATTCCGGCCTCCTTTATCAAAGATAACGTGACCATATGTGTGTGGGATTATCTCTAGGCTTTCTATCCTGTTCCATTGATCTATATTTCTGTATTTGTGCCAATACCATACTGTCTTGATTACTGTAGCTTTGTAGTATAGTCTGAAGTCAGGGAGCGTGATTCCTCCAGCTCCGTTTTTCTTTCTCAAGATTGCTTTGGCTATTTGGGGTCTTTTGTGCTTCCATACAATTTGTGAAATTTTTTGTTCTAGTTCTGTAAAAATGCCATTTGTAGTTTGGTAGGGATTGCATAGAATCTGTAGATTGTTTTGCGTAGTATAGTCCTTTTCACAATGTGGATTCTTCCCATCCAAGAACATGGTATATCTCTCCATCTGTTGGTATCATCTTTAATTTCTTTCATCAGTGTCTTATAATTTTCTGCATACAGGGCTTTTGTCTCCTTAGGTAGGTTTATTCCTAGATACTTTATTCTTTTTGTTGCAGTGGTAAATGGGAGTGTTTTCTTGATTTCACTTTCAGATTTTTCATCATTAGTGTACAGCAATGCAAGAGATTTCTGTGCATTAATTTTGTATTCTGCTACTTTACCAAATTCCATGATTAGTTCCTGTAGTTTTCTGGTAGCATCTTTAGTATTCTCTATGTATAGTATCATGTCACCTGCAAACAGTGACAGCTTTACTTCTTCTTTTCCGATTTGGATTCCTTTTATTTCCTTTTCTTCTCTGATTGCTGTGGCTAAAACTTCCAAAACTATGTTGAATAAGAGTGGTGAGAGTGAGCAACGTTATCTTGTTCCTGATCTTAGTGGAAATGCTTTCAGTTTTTCACCATTGAAGACGATGTTGGCTGTGGGTTTGTCATATATGGCCTTTATTATGTTGAGGAAAGTTCCCTCTATGCCTACTTTCTGCAGGGTTTTTATCATAAATGGGTGTTGAATTTTGTTGAAAGCTTTCTCTGCATCTATTGAGATGATCATATGGTTTTTCTCCTTCAATTTGTTAGTATGGTGTATCATATTGGTTGATTTGTGTATATTGAAGAATCCTTGCATTCCTGGAATAAACCCCACTTGATCATGGTGTATGATCCTTTTAATGTGCTGTTGGATTCTGTTTGCTAGTATTTTGTTGAGGATTTTTGCATCTATGTTCATCAGTGATATTGGCCTGTAGTTTTCTTTCTTTGTGACATCCTTGTCTGGTTTTGGTATCAGGGTGATGGTGGCCTTGTAGAATGAGTTTGGGAGTGTTCCTCTCTCTGCTATATTTTGGGAGAGTTTGAGAAGGATAGGTGTTAACTCTTCTCTAAATGTTTGATAGAATTTGCCTGTGAAGCCATCTGGTCCTGGGCTTTTGTTTTTTTGGAAGATTATTAATCCCAGTTTTAATTTCAGTGCTTGTGATTGGTCTGTTCATATTTTCTATTTCTTCCTGATTCAGTCTTGGCAGGTTGTAGATTACTAAGAATTTGTCCATTTCTTCCAGGTTGTCCATTTTATTGGCATAGAGTTGCTTGTAGTAATCTCTCATGATCTTTTGTATTTCTGCAGTGTGAGTTGTTACTTCTCCTTTTTCATTTCTAATTCTATTGATTTGAGTCTTCTCCCTTTTTTTCTTGATGAGTCTGTCTAATAGTTTATCAATTTTGTTTATCTGCTCAAAGAACCAGCTTTTATTTTTATTGATCTTTGCTATCGTTTCCTTCATTTCTTTTTCATTTATTTCTGATCTGATCTTTATGATTTCTTTCCTTCGGCTAACTTTGGAGTTTTTTTGTTCTTATTTCTCTAATTGCTTTAAGTGCAAGGTTAGGTTGTTTATTAGAGATGTTTCCTGTTTCTTAAGGTAGGATTGTATTGCTATAAACTTCCCTTTTAGAACTGCTTTTGCTGCATCCAGTAGGTTTTGGGTCATCGTGTCTCCATTGTCATTCGTTTCTAGGTATTTTTAAATTTCCTCTTTGATTTCTTCAGTGATCACGTCGTTATTAAGTAGTGTATTGTTTAGCCTCCATGTGTTTGTATTTTTTACAGATCTTTTCCTGTCATTGATATCTAGTCTCATAGCATTGTGGTCGGAAAAGATACTTGATACAACTTCAATTTTCTAACAGGACACATACTAATCAAACTATGAAAAATTTAATAAAAAACATTAAAAGCAGCAAGGGAAATACAACAAATAACATACAAGGAAATCCCCATAAGGTTAACATCTGATCTTTTAGCAGAAACTCTGCAAGCCAGAAGGGAGTGGCAGGACATATTTAAAGTGCTGAAAGGGAGAAACCTACAACCAAGATTACTCTACCCAGCAAGGATCTCATGCAGATTTGATGGAGAAATTAAAATCTTAACAGGCAAGCAAAAGCTAAGATAGTTCACCACCATCAAACCACTTTTACAACAAATGCTAAAGGAACTTCTCTAGGCAGGAAACAGAAGAGAAGGAAAAGACCTACAATAAAAAACCCAAAACAATTAAGAAAATGGTAATAGGAACATACATATTGATAATTACCATAAATGTAAACAGATTAAATGCTCCAAGAAAAAGAAATAGACTCGATGAATGGCTACAAAAACAAGACCTGTATATAGGCTGTCTACAAGAGACCCACTTCACACCTAGGGACACATACAGACTGAAAGTGAGGGGATGGAAAAGGATATAGCATGCAAATGGAAATCAAAAGAAAGCTGGAGTAGTAATTCTCATATCAGACAAAATAGACTTTAAAACAAAGACTATTACAAGAGACAAAGAAGGACACTACATAATGATCAAGGGATCAATCCAAGAAGAAGATAGAACAATTGTAAATATTTATGCACCCAACACAGGAGCACCTCACTACATAAGGCAAAATACTAACAGCCATAGAAGGGGAAATCGACAGTAACACAATTATATTAGGGAATTTTAACACCCCACTTTCACCAATAGACAGATCAGCTAAAATGAAAATAAATAAGGAAACACAAGCTTTAAATGATACATTAAACAAGATGGAGTTAATTGATATTTATAGGTCATTCCATCCAAAAACAACAGAATACATTTTCTTCTCAAGTGCTCATGGAACATTCTCCAGAATAGATCATATCTTGGGTGATCAATCAAGCCTTGGTAAATTTAAGAATATCGAAATCGTATCAAGTTTTTTTTCCGACCACAATGCTATGAGACTAGATATCAATTACAGGGAAAAACCTGTAAAAAAATACAAGCACATGGAAGCTAAACAATATACTACTAAATAAGCAAGAGATCACCTAAGAAATCAAAGGGGAAATAAAAAAATACCTAAAGAAAAATGACAATGAAAAATCGATGATCCAAAATCTATGGGATGCAGCAAAAGCAGTTCTAAGAGGGAATTTTATAGCAATACAATCCTACCTTAAGAAGCAAGAAACATCTCAAAGAAACAACCTAACCTTACACCTAAAGCAGGTAGAGAAAGAAGAAAAAAAAAGCCCAAAGTTAGCAGAAGGAAAGAAATCATAAAGATCAGATCAGAAATAAATGAAGGAAATGATGCCAACGATCAGTAAGACTAAAAGTTGGTTCTTTAAGAAGATAAACAGAACTGATAAACCATTAGCCAGACTTATCATGAAAAAAAAGGAGAAGATTCAAATCAATAGAATTAGAAATGAAAAAGGAGAAGTAACAACTGACAGTGCAGAAATACAAAGGATTATGAGAGATTACTACAAGCAACTATATGCCAATAAAATGGACAATCTGGAAGAATTGGACAAATTCTTAGAAAAACACAACATTCTGAGACTGAACTAGGAAGAAATAGAAAATATGAACAGAGCAATCACAAGCACTGAAATTGAGACTGTGATTAAAAATCTTCTAACAAAGAAAAGACCAGGACCAGATGGATTCAAGGTGAATTCTATCAAACATCTAGAGAAGAGCTAACACCTATCCTTCTCAAACTCTTCCAAAATATAGCAGAGAGAGGAACACTCCCAAACTCATTCTATGTGGCTGACATCACCCTGATACCAATACAGACAAAGATGTCACAAATAAAGAAAACTATAGGCCAATATCACTGATCAATTTAGATGCAAAAATCCTCAACAAAATACCAGCAAACAGATTCCAACAGCACATTAAAAGGATCATACACCGTGTTCAAGTGGGGTTTATCCCAGGAATGCAAGGATCCTTGAATATAGGTTAATCAATCAATGTGGTACAGCATATTAACAAATTGAAGGATAAAAGCCATATGATCATCTCAATAGATGCAGAAAAAGCCTTTGACAAAGTTCAACACCCATTTATGATAAAAACCCTGCAGAAAGTAGGCATAGAGGGAACTTTCCTCAACATAATAAAGTCCATATATGACAAACCCACAGCCAACATCATTCTCAATGGTGAAAAACTGAAACCATTTCCACTAAGATCAGGAACAAGACAAGGTTGCTCACTCTCACCACTCTTATTCAACATAGCTTTGGAAGTTTTAGCCACAGCAATCAGAGAAGAAAAATAAATAAAAGAATCTATATCAGAAAAGAAGAAACAAAGTTGTCACTGTTTGCAGATGACATGATACTATACATAGAGAATACTAAAGATGCTACCAGAACACTACTAGAGCTAATCAATGAATTTGGTAAAGTAGAAGGATACAAAATTAATGCACAGAAATCTCTTGCATTACTATACACTAATGATGATAACTCTGAAAGAGAAATTAAGGAAACACTCCCATTTACCATTGCAACAAAAAGAATAAAATACCTAGGTTAAAGCTACCTAAGGAAACAAAAGACCTGTATGCAGTAAACTATAAGACACTGATGAAAGAAATTAAAGATAATACCAACAGATGGAGAGATATACCATGTTCTTGGATGGGAAGAATCCACATTGTGAAAATGACTATACTACCCAAAACAATCTACAGATTCAATGCAATCCCTATCAAACTACAAATGGCATTTTTTACAGAACTAGAACAAAAAAATTCACAATTTGTATGGAAACACAAAAGACCCCAAATAGCCAAAGCAATCTTTAGAAAGAAAAACGGAGCTGGAGGTATCAGGCTCCTGGACTTCAGAGTGTACTACAAAGCTACAGTAATCAAGACAGTATGGTACTGGCACAAAAACAGAAATATACATCAATAGAACAGGATCAAAAACACAGAGATAAACCCACGCACATATGGTCACCTTATTTATTTATTTATTTGTGGTATGCAGGCTTCTCACTGTTGTGGCCTCTCCTGTTGCGGAGCACAGGCTCCAGACACACAGGCTCAGCGGCCATGGCCCATGGGCCTAGCCGCTCCATGGCATGTGGGATCCTCCTGGACCAGGGCACGAACCCGTGTCCCCTGCATCAGCAGGCAGACTCTCAACCACTGAGCCACGAGGGAAGCCCTGGTCACCTTATTTTTGATAAAGGAGGAAAGAATATACAGTGGAGAAAAGAGAGCCTCCTCAATAAGTGGTGCTGGGAAAACTGGATAGCTACATGTAAAAGAATGAAATTAGAACACTCCCTAACACCATATAGAAAAATAAACTCAAAATGGATTGAAGGCCTAAATATAATGCCAGACACTATAAAACTCTTAGAGGAAAACATAGCAGAACACCCTATGACATAAATCAGAGCAAAATCCTTTTTGACCCACTTCCTAGAGAAATGGAAATAAAAACAAAAATAAACAAATGGGTCCTAATGAAACTTAAAAGCTTTTGCACAGCAAAGGAAACCTTAAACAAGACAAAAAGACAACCGTCAGAATGGGAGAAAATATTTGCAAATGAAGGAACTGACAGAGGATTAATCTCCAAAATTTACAAGTAGCTCATGCAGCTCAATATCAAAAAAAACAAACAAACAAATCCAAAAATGGGCAGAGGACCTAAATAGATATTTCTCCAAAGAAGATATACAGATTGCCAACAAACACATGAAAGGATGCTCAACATCACTAATCATTAGAGAAATGCAAATCAAAACTACAATGATGTATCACCTCACACCAGTCAGAATGTCCATCGTCAAAAAATCTAAAAACAATAAATGCTGGAGAGGGTGTGGAGAAAAGGGAACCCTCTTTCACTGTTGGTGGGAATGTAGATTGATACAGCTACTATGGAGAACAGTATGGAGGTTCCTTAAAAAACTACAAATAGAACTACCATATGACCCAGTAATCTACTCTGAGAAAAGTATAATTTAAAAAGAGTCACGTACCACAATGTTCATTGCAGCTCTATTTACAATAGGGAGGACATGGAAGCAACCTAAGTGTCCATCAACAGATAAATAGATAACGAAGGTGTGACACATGTATACAATGGAATATTACTCAGCCATTAAAAGAAACGAAATTGAGTTATTTGTAGGGAGGTGGATGGACCTAGAGTCTGTCATACAGAGTGAAGTAAGTCAGAAAGAGAAAAACAAACACTGTATGCTAACACATATATATGTAATCTAAAAAAAAAAGAAAGAAAGAAAATGGTTCCCAAGAACGTAGGGGCAGGACAGCAATAAAGACCCAGATGTCGAGAATGGACTTGAGGACACGGGGAGCGGGAAGGATAAGCTGGGATGAAGTGAGAGAGTGACATGGACATATATACACTACCAAATGTAAAATAGATAGCTAGTGGGAAGCAGCCACATAGCACAAGGAGATCAGCTCAGTGCTTTGTGACCACCTAGAAGGGTGGGATAGGGAGGGTGGGATGGAGATGCAAGAGGGAGATCATATGGGGATATATGTATGCATATAGCTGATTCCCTTTGTTATAAAGCAGAAACTAATACACCATTGTAAAGCAATTATACTCCAATAAAGATGTTAAAAAATTTACATCGTTCATGTGTAAGCTTAATAAGAGAAAAATTAATAAAGAAGAAGATAATAAACTTACCACTGAGTAACTAAAATTTGTGATATTTTAATCAAAGTTGTTCATCTGGCATTTCTGACTGCTACAAACATTTCATTGGCAAGCAAGTCTATTCAGTCTCAATAATTCTCATTTTTCTGCTGTGAACAGAACAAAGGATAATGTCTTTTTTTTTTTTTTTTTTTTTTTGCGGTACGCAGGCCTCTCACTGCTGTGGCCTCTCCCGTTGCGGAGCACAGGCTCCGGACGCGCAGGCCCAGCGGCCATGGCTCACGGGCCCAGCCACTCCGTGGCATGTGGGATCTTCCCGGACCGGAGCACGAACCCGTGTCCCCCTGCATCAGCAGGCGGACTCTCAACCATTGCGCCACCAGGGAAGCCCAGGATAGTGTCTTTAAATAAGAACGTTTTGGTTGAGAGTAATAGTGTTGATTCATATTGTAAAATTTTTGAGATCCTGAAAATTCCTAATGACAATTTTAATGTTGCCTGGAGAAGGGGAAATAGGTAGATATAGAAAGCATGGTTCTCAAGTAACCAAAGCTAAACAAATGTGATGCAGTCAGTATTTTGCCCTGCGTTCAAAAATATCTGGTTTGACTAACGAGGAGCAAATACAACAATATGAAATTTGTAGGCAAAACGTGTAAATTATTGCATCTGGTTTCAAGAATTCAGTCTGGTACGTATTGTTTTTCGGAGAACTGAACCTACGATGATTCAGATATGAAGAAAACATGAAACATGGTCTGCAATAATAAAATTCTGGGATTCAAATTATAAGATGTACTGGTCCCTCTTTCCTCTGTACAGTTCATGCCACGACTTGCTCTATTCCATTTGGTGTACTAAGTTCATTTACTTCTCACCAGGAAAGTGAAACATGGTACTAGGGTTGGGCAAACATGTCCCACAAAAGTGATTTAGACAACCTGAGAATATTTTACCTGGAAAAGCAAATGAACTTAATAAAAACATACTAATTACTTATCCCTCCTCATCTCTCCTACATCCTATTCTTGTCGAATTGCCACAAAAATTTAGTTCTTTGTCCTTCTTTCTTTTTCATCTATCCTAACTAACTCCCCTGGTCATTGCATCTGGTCTTAATGGTTTAAATACCATCTACGTGCTAACCACATGTATATCTCTAGCCCTAACCACTCCCGGGAACTCTAGTCTTACATTGAACTATTTACTTGACATCTCTACGTGGATGAATGATAGACGTTTCAAACATAAGGTGGTCAAAACTGAATTCCTACCCTGATTGCCCTCATTTCCTTTTCTCCTGAAGCCTGCCTCTTAGGCATTCTTCCCCATCTAAGTTAGTGACAGCTTGCCTCCTTCATTTGCTTAGGGCCAAACTATTGGAGTCATGCTTCTCTCTGATCATTGCAAAGAGGACATAATGCCTGACAGATGTGTAGGAGGAAGATGGAACGCACACATAGATCAAGTAGAAGCCAGTCTCATCCCAGCAAGCCCAAAGAAGCCTTCAAAAGCATGTTCGGAGGAGATGTTTGACAGTGAATATTCAGCACTGGGTGTGCCTTTCCAGAAGAGTACTATAGTTCCAGACACCTGCTGCTCTCATCAGGTCTGTAGATGAGGGAGAGAAAAGCATAAGGAAAGTTATATTCTAAAATGAATAGCTTCCTCCAGGAGAGGACGAAGTTTGGGAGAGTATGACTCTCTGAACGCACTCAAGTGTTTGCAACTGTGAGACACATGGTGATGCCTGTTTTTGGTGACACTGAGAACAAAGCTTTTAATGATGCTCTCACCCACAAGGTGCAATGCAAAACCCAACACCTGTGACTGTTCAGTCTTCTGTTATTGTGGAAGTAATTATACTATTCACAGAACACAATAACCCACAATATTTCTCAGAGGAAAAGGAACAAATTCTGCCTCTCCTTGTTCAATTTCCAGAGCAAATTTCACCAGCTTTACTGTTGTACAGGAAAAAAAATAAAATAAAGGCAAAACTCGCTGTCAACTCAGATGAGCAGAAAATGGCGATATATATTTATTTAAACTTTCCCTCTCATTTGTCTTTTGTACAGATACAGTGTACTTTAAAAGCTGGTATTCAACCTACTATAATTATTCATTGTTCCATGCATTTGATGGTCATTCATTTGCCATGTACTGACAGTGCCTTTGCACTGATATGCTATAATCAATAGAACAAAATTGGAGTATTCATTTGCCCTGAGACTTAGTAGCTAAGCCCCACTGGAATGTAGAATGTATCACAGTTTAATTGGGTCTAATCTAAATGTGATTATGGCTAAATGGCAAGCAGAGGAAGACAAGTGCCAATTTATTTGGTTACTTATTATATTAAGAGAGCTAAGCACTTTATATATATAATTTCACTAATTCTCAAAAATAACCCTAAGTAAATACTACTGTTCCTGTTTTATAGATGAGGACAATAGGTTTCATAAAAGTTTAAATAATACGCTTGAGGACACACAACTAATAAGTGGCAAAGCCAGAATGTGAACCCAGATCTTTTCATTTTACTTCAAAGTCTATGTGCTTAGTTACTATACTGTGGTGCTTCTCCATCACAAAAAGGGAAAGAATAAAACAAAGGAGTGACATGAAGAAGCATAAAGAAAGATGAACTGCCTTCCTCTCCAGCAGGCATGGAGAACACATAGGGTGAGGGCAGGGGAGGGCTGAGGTGACAAAGAGTTGAAACACTTTTAACTTCTGCTTGAATGTTTTGGCAAATTTTAGCCATGGCCTTAATGAAAGTGATAAAGAGAATATGGGAAGAAAAATAGTTATTTAAAAGACAACCATTCCTAGGATATTTCCCAGGACAAAGAGGGTTTGCCATGGTCTTCATGTACGGTGATCTTAGTCTGCCATTCTGGCAGACTTGTCCACAGATCTAGCGGAAGAAAAAAGGCAGTGATGCTTCAGCAGTTCAGCTCATAACGAGGGTTGGAAACCAGAGTCCATGGAATTACAACTGGGAAAAAGTGGTCTGGGATGGCATGTGTGTGACCTTCTAATTGACTCAGAATCCTGAGTGGAATACATTTTTGCCTTGGTGTAATTGAGGATCTGACTGAAGTCATTGGCTTTTAGCTATTTGAAGTTCAACTGAAATGGAAGAAAATTCCCAAAGTTTTGCCTTTAAATAGCAATGGCAAATTACTTTGGGAACATGTTTCTCTCTGGCATTTAAGGTCAAAATTCTTCTTGTCTTATTATTGCCAAAAGGGTCCATTATATAAGGAAGAGCAACAACTTAACAGGAGGTCATTGGCATATTAATTATGATTTTTTTAATAAGTCATTAAAAAAGAAATATAAGCAATCATCAAAGTCTAAAAATGGCTTATTTGTGTCTATTTGCCTGTGTAAGTAAAATATTGTATTGTCCTTTGGGGCTGAAAATAGAGAAATACTAGTGAAGTGCATTTTCAATATTTACGCTTAAGGAATTGCCTAAGAGTCTGATGCCAGGATATAAAAAACTTGGGCCAAAAAGGCCTATATTTAAGTGTTATAATGGTTAGGAATCATTCATTCAGAACCAGGAGACAGGCAGGGGTTAATATTAGTTTCACTGTCATTTCTGTTTAAGTGAAACTTTTTTCCTAAATTAAAGAAAGGGCTTATTTGCATAGATATGTTGAAACCACACACATAAATAAGAAATAAATGATTTAATGCTTAAAAAATTGTATTAGTTTCCTAGAGCTGATGTAACAAATTACCATAAACCTGGCAGTTTAAAATAGCACAAATGTATACTTTCACAGTTCTGAAGGCTAGAATTCTGAAATCAAAATGTCCTCAAGGCTGTGCTCTCTCTGAAGCTTCTAAGGGAAAATTCTTCCTCAACTCTTTCCTAGCTTCTGGTGGTTACCAGCAGTCCTCTGCATTCCTTGGCTTGTAGAGCAATCAATCCAGTCTCTGCTTTGGTTATCTCGTGGTCATTTCTATGTGTGTCTGTCTCTGTGTCCCTGTTTCCCTCTTGTAAGGATACATCATTATACTAGGGCCCACCCTAATCTAGTATGACATCAATATTAACTTGATTACATTGGCAAAGACCCTATTTCCTAGCGATGTCACATTCACAGGTACTGGTGGGAGGTGGGGGTGGAACTTGCACATCATTCTGTGATCTGGATCTCAAAGTATGATTCTATTCCTTTGCTGTGTATTTCCCTTCTCAGCAGCTTTCTCTCTGAGGTACTCTTAAAGCAGGTTTCCCATCTTTCCCCAGTTTTAATAAAGCCAAAATTAAAAATCAGAGAAGTGATAGGCCCAGGGCAACATGTTAACATTTGGAACCCAGAATCTGGTCAGGAAAACAGAAATCACTCCAGCTTTTTGAATAGAGAGGATTTAATATAAGGAATTGGAGAACTGAAAGGGCAAGAAAGAAGCACTAAGATGACATAGATCTAGTAACTACAGGAGGGACACAGGGAAGAGGTTGGAACTTGTCCCTGGCAAAGGAATGTCACAGAGCTGGGACCCACACTGCTGTGGAGATGGTGCTGGGCAGTCTTCTGGTATCTCTGAAGGGCACAATGAGGCCAGTTATGTGAGTGTGAAAAAATACAGGAAACCAGAATCACCTGCCACTGCCCAGGTGACGGGCTGTTGCTAAGAGGAGAGTGACAGGACAGCAAGTACTCAGGAAGGAGCATGTCCCTTTTCCCTCTGCCTGTCATCAGCATCCCTTTAGTTAGGGGAGCCCCTTTTGCCAGAACCAAACTGGGAGCCATCTAGCAAAGGTGAGATGTGTTCAGAGTCCCAGTGGCAGCAACTCAAAGTGGAGTGCAGAAAGGTGGGTTTGGAGCTGGGAGAAGTAGCTTAATACTGGGAAATGCAAGTTTGCAGAACCAGTTTTCAGCTTTGAAAGACTAGTTAACACTGTACATTTGTTTATATACTGTGGTCCTTTTGAGAGACATAAACCATTGTAATGTCTGAGATTTCCCCTTCCCACACCCTGTAAGAGCTAATATCACCCCCTTGAGGGAACATTGCCGCATTGAGAATTCAAGTTATAGTGGAGACTGTTGGTCCGCCACCAGATCTCCTTCACTGGTGGTGTACCTACCCCCCAGCTGCTGCGAGGATTGCCATAGGAGGATTCTCTAGAGGATTGCTCTATGTCAAAAGAAACTACCCCAGTGGAGGTTGTACTGTCCCTAAGCACTTCTCCTCCACCAGAGCCAGTGGCCAATGACTGACAATGAGGTACCAAAGGCAGACCCTCTGTTCCTGAGAGCACCTCGGTAGACCTGCAGTTGTGTGTCAAACCAGAAGTCTACCCCTTGGGCTGAAGCTCCAAGGCAAGCAAATAGGCCTCTTTCACAGACAGACCAGAGGTATGTTTGTCTGCTATCTGTGCAGCGCCGTGGGGTGGTGACCTGCCAAGAACTGACTCTCCAATGTTTACAGTCCCATGGGACCCAGGATCACAAGCTCCCCTGGCTTCCAGAGCCAGGAGATCAAGAGGTGACCCCTGGGCACAAGACATGCATAAAAGCTCCCCTCTAGGAGACAATGGTACTTCGGAATGGGCAGAGAGAGGGTGCAAAGTTGGCATCCACCAGCTGGAATGAGGCAGAAGGAGAGCATGTAGATGCCACCTGCAGAAAAAATGAAAAAAAAAAAAAGCCAGTGTTAAAAAAAAATATGGCACCTGCTAGCTAGAACAAGGCAGAGGAAGCATCTACCTGCCAGTCAGCAGGACCCTAGATGTGTGCTGAGTTAAATGCCTACCCCTCAGACCGACACTTTAAGATCGCAAATGATCCCCTTTCACTCAAAGTCTGGGTGCCTCTGCACTGGGCCCTGGGGGGGTGTGAATCCAAGTGTGTAGGCCTCTAAGAGCTGTTTCTCAGATCACTACAGTCTTGGGTCTCACGAACATGAGCCTCATTGATTCTCAAAGCTAGATGTTTTGGGGGCTCATCTCTTAGGTGCAGGTCTTAAAAGTTGAAATGCCTGATGTGGGGTTCAAACCCTTTGCTCCTCAGGGAGAAGCTCTGGGTTTTGAGTTCCCTCCCGATTGTGGGTCGCAGTAGTGGGATGGGGTTTATGGCGATATTGTGTCCCAGCTTCTCCTACCCACTTCGATATGGACCTTCTGTCATTTGCCTGATATGTAGATGAGACAGTTTCTTAGGTTTTTTCAGTGGAAGTTGTTGCATATTTAGCCATAGATTCTGTGTGTCCATGTGAAGAGGTGAGCCCAGGATCCTCCTATGTTGCCATCTTGAATGGAAACCCCAAGAAGCTCCATCTTAAAGTAAGAGTACAAGGTGGGTGAATAAGGAGGAGTGAATGAAGTATGTTTGTGGGTATCAAAATGAGCAAAATGTGAAGGGTTTTTGCAGATGGTGAAGAGGCTGGATATTCAAGTTAAAGAGTAAATCTAAGTGGGCTCATAGGGTAGCTATTTCAGGGAATAGCTATCCTATCTATGCAGGGAGGTTAGGTAATTAGCAAGTGTTCTGAAGAAAACAAAGCAAGTCAATGTGTTAACGTCAGGGACTGAACTACTGAGCCTGCTTGCTTATGTAAGCACTTGGAGGGAGGGAGACAGCAGAGGCAGGTACTTCTAGCACTTGATTAGATGGTAAGTTCAGACAGAAGCACACAGGGAGTAGTGCAAGGGTAATAGAGGGTAGTTTAGCAAAATGTGAGATTGTATGGTTCATCTATGGTGACCATCGAATTGTAGAGAGAGGAGTGATTGATGTGGTTGGTTGATTATGCAGATCCTGAGTAATAAAGCGGGGTAAAATAAAGAGAAAGCATATAATATAAAAGACATTATAAAAACATACAGTTATAAATGACATTACCTCATTTCAGGCTGCTGCGTTGTAGTGGAATTAGGAGTAAGTGAAAAGGAGATAAGTATTTGGAACAACCTTTTAAAGTGTTCTCTATCTTCAGAGATCTGATATTTCCAGAAAAAGCAAGGCCAGAGTTTGTCAGATGCTCTGCTTTTGGACAAATGAGCTTCCTGTTGAGTTTCATTCTTCTTCTTCTTGGCAGAAAAACCAAACTGTAGCTTATAGATTAAGAAAGAGCCAGTGAGGAAATTTCACTGAAGATCCCTATGGTGAATGGCCCTGAGCATCTGAGAAAATGCATCCATTAAAAAAAAATAGGAGAGGCCGAAAACGGGCTGTTAGGAATAGGAGTAATCAAAGCATAAAAATCGAAGAGAAGGGACTATAGGCATCTAGAAGGGATGGAGTGAAGGAAGTACAGGATTCAAAAGATAGACGAATACAGCTAGTGCAAATTCTGCAGTTTTTGCTGATTCTATCTTTTTACTATTTCTTAGATGTGTCCCCATCTCTCCATACTCTCCTCCACAGCCCCTGTTCAGATCAAAATCATCATTCACCGGACCTATTACAACATCTCCCAGCTTGGCTCTGTGTTTCATGCCTTGCCACCCCCAAACCTACCCCAAAACATTTTCTACTTTGCTGTCAATGATCTTTCTAAAATATTCATCCATTCACTCCACAAATATTTGTGAAATACCTACTATGTGCGAGGTGCTCTACTGGGTGCTGGTCAGACAATGATCAGCTAAGCATACATGGCCTCTGTCTTCAGCGAGCTTGGAGTCCTTAATAGACAGCGGCAAACAATAATTAGAATTTTGAAGGCCAAGTATATTCCACTCTCACCCACTTTGATGAGAGCTTTTACAGTGAATGGATGTTGAATTTTATCAAATGCTTTTTCTGCAACTATTGAGATGATCACATGGGTTTTGTCTTTTCTTTTGCTGATGTGGTGTATCACATTAATTGATTCACATATGTTGGACCATCCTTGTGACCTTGGGATGAATCCAACTTGATCATGGTGTATGATCCTTTTTATGTGCTGTTGGATTTGGTTTGCTAATACATTGCTGAGGATTTTTGCAACTGTATTCTGTACACATGAAACTAACACAACATTGTAAATCAACTATGCTTCAATTAAAAAAAAAAAAAGAGTCCAGTGTAGTGTTTCTCAAGGAATGCTCTTTGGAAATTTGAAACAGAATTACCTGAGTTGTTTGTTAATAGATGTGGGTTCTCAGACTCCTCCCCAGACCTTTTGAACCAGAACATCTGAATGGATTGCTATTTTTATCAAGATCCTAAAGTGATTCTTATGCAAATTTAGTTTGAGAACTACTGGCTTAGCTGACATCAGCAACTTAAAATACATTATGTTTTCTTCACAACAACCTTTGAAATAGATATTATTAATTCCATTTTACAGATAGAGATACTGGAGCTTAGAGAGGCAAAGAGAATTGCCCAAAGGCACATAGATCATAAATGAAAGTATGAAGTTTCACACCTCCACTTGTCTGCGTTAAAGCCCACACTTCCGCACTATGCTCTTCTGCCTCAAGCATCAACAGCAAAACAAGAATATGGATTAAATTCTTCTAGTGCATTATCTAATTGGCACCATCTGTGAAAATATCTAAAATACTACTGAGGTTCAATTGGAAAATGAAATATCTTAGAATTGAATAGTTTTGCACTGAAACTTAAGAACTACATGTTAAGGAGAAGCAGTCATATGATACTGCTGTAGTCACGGGGGTCTATGATGAATTTGGAATAAGAAGGAGCTTTTCTGAAATGTAGCATATTTTTCTTTTCAACGACCTAGCACAAAAGAGGTATACTAGAGATACTTTCTGTGGTTCTTGCTAGGATCAATTTGAAGCAAGCTCCTTTTACTTTGTAAGTTGATAAACTAAAATGCACTCAAGATGTGAATGAGATCCAGATTGACTCCTTCTATGGTCATGTTGCATCTTATTGGAATGCGACATATGTAGTGCGACTATGTACGCCATTCCATTATTTCACAAAATTATGTGTATTATGTAGACCATGTTTCAGTTCAAATGAGGTTCACTTAACTGCCAATTGTTTCCAGCTATGTACTACCTGCACTTTGAACTAGGACTTCTGTGCTAACTCCTTGATACAGGCCATTCCTTGACCAGCAAGTCAAATGGAAGCAGCATAGGCATAACTATGATTATTCCTCCATCCAGTGAGAAACTCTAAGCCAGGACTTGGTGACATCCTTGAGCTGTATTATCAGGGTAGAAGAAACTCCCGTGTATGTCTCCTGGAAAGGAGGCATATTTGGGGTCCTCATGCTCTCCCACTGATTGCTAGCTTATGTGTATCTGAAGTTGTACAATTTGTTGCTGGCTAATTTTATTCTAAGATTTATTCTAAGATTTAAATCTTAAGAAAAGTTTCTGTTTTTGTTCAACACCTGGAAATTCAAGCCAACTCTGAGAATTCGAGTGTTGGAATATAGTTTAGATTACCAGAAGAGTAGTAATCTATATTAAGTCTGCAAAAAAAAGTGCCTGTTCTGAACTTACTAAAAGTACATTCAAATCAAAAGTGTGAAACGTTGCCAAGATTTAAGAGGTTTTAAGAATAGTTCTGACTATATGCAAATTTGGGTTTATAGGATGTTCTTTTGAAGGTAACCTTCCTGTATGATGCGACTACTCTTCTGAAACATTTGATGTACGCTGAATCACACTTTAATTCCCTCGTGTATTGTTGGGTTAAATGCACAATCAGCACTTTATAAACTATATGTGAATTTTTCACCACAAATTTGAAAAATCGTAGCCTGACTTTTACTCAACGTCCTTTCCTCTCCCCATAAAACTGCTGGCAGTGGCTGTGTGCCCATTTAATACCAGTCTAGGCAAAGCATAGATAGAAAAAATTACATCTATTACAAAAAAGTCATCCATTATAATATGCTTGCCAATTATTATCCAAGTAGTATATTGTGCATTATCTATGCCAAGGCTCAGCTCCTTTTAGCATGGAAAATTGAGAAAGGACTAGACAGCCAAAATGATAGTGTTTACAAAGGACAACTTTATGAGCCAGAAAGAAGCTGCCCTAAATTCCTGCAAATAGCAGGAAAGAATGCCTTCCTCCAAAGCTCGGCCATAAAGTTCCATCTGCCAGGTGATATTGCAGTACCAAGGAACAGATGATTCCATGGTCTGCCCTGATTTCCCCACCCCACGGGGAGTCTAACATATAGGATATAACAGGAGGAAATGATGAGGACTCCTGTACTGAATAAAACCTGCATGTTCACAAAGATACCGCAGGGTCAATACCCTGCTGATAAATGTCCTCTGAAAGAAGTAAAAAATTTCACAGGTACCTCTCTTAAGGGAACACACAAAAGAACTGCCAGCGTTATAGGGAAGTGAAAACTCTCTGCTGAAAACAAGTCTTGAAATGCCTCTTGGACTCTTGTCTTTAAGAATACAGATCATATCTGTCTTATGAACATCCAGTTTAGTGTCATTCCATATATGTATTAGAACAGGTAGCTCATGTTGGGTAGGGACAATGGGAAGGAGAATTGGTCTTGGCACTCAGTTAGAAACAAAATGAACCAGATCATAACAGGGGCATAGACACAACAGACCCCAATCAAGTAGAGAAAGGAATATAGACAATTTTTAGCAGTGGGAAGTCAAGTACCACATCAATGATATTTTGTAAGAAGTAATGAGTTAGCATGACTAGGTACCATGCAGTATAAACTGGCATTTGGGCCAGAACTCCAGATTCCAGGAAAATTGTGGAGAGGAAGATAAAAATCTCAGGACCAAGAGAGTCGAGTTAGGGATTAGACACAGTGAAATAACACAGTAATGTTTCCAAGGGCAGGAAGAATGTCTTTTGGGTTCCTTTTTCTAGCTCAGTGCCTGGTGCATGGGGATTGCATTTGAAACTACTGGTCACTCCACTCACTCTTTCTTGAACATTGACTCTTGTTGGTTTCTGTGTCATTACCCTTTTCTTTAACTCTGGCCATGCCCTTTTAGTCTCCTTTGAAGTGTTTCTTCTTACCACATACGGGACATCTCTATGTGGATGTCTCATTGGTACCTCAAATTCAATGCATCCAAAATATACTCACTCCCATCTCTAAACCTGAGCCTTCTCCTGTGTTCTCTGCCTTGGTGAATTGGCACCATCAGTCTACCCCTTAATCACTAGTTGGATGGCAGCCTTTCCTCTTTCATCTCCTTCACCGTCTACAATGAATCACAAAGTCCAGTTGATATGACTTTCTGAATAGCTTTTAAAATTACTGTCCACTTTTTTCTATATGACTGCTATTTCTCTATTCAGGCCACATGACCTTTTACCAATATTTACCAATATTTACCAAATATTTACCAATATTTACCAATATTATTGCACAATCTGCTAAATAATCTCCTTGCCTCCAGCTTTGCTATCATCCAATGCCTTCCTCTTACTGCAGCCAGGCAGTCTACTGGAAACAGAAATCTAATTATGCCTTTTCTCTGCTTAGAGCCTTCAGTTCTCCATCAGTCTTGGCTTCCCACATTAAGAATAAAGTCCTGATTTCTTGAAGTGATTATAAGGTTCTCCTTGATTTGGCTCCTGATTGGTTCTCCAGCCTTCTCTTTCTGCTACTTGTTTCTTTGTATACTTTCTCTCCCTTTACCCCTTTTCAACTTTATTGGAGAAGCAGACTGACACCAGGCTGTCTATAAAAACTTCAGTCCTGGGCTTCCCTGGTGGCACAGTGGTTGGGAGTCCGTCTGCCAATACAGGGGACACGGGTTCGTGCCCCGGTCCGGGAGGATCCCACATGCCGCAGAGCGGCTGGGCCTGTGCATACGGAGCCTGTGCTCCGCAACGGGAGAGGCCACAGCAGTGAGAGGCCCACGTACCGAAAAAAAACCCCAAAAAACAAAAACTTCAGTCCTTTGCAAATTTTTCTCTCTGCCTTGAATACTCTCCCCTTCTTGGTCTGACTAGCTCTTACTCATCTTTTAGGTCACCCTTTAATATCACCTCTTCTAGAACAGGTTCCATGCTCAAATACCCTATTGTAGAACTTGTTAAAGGATATGGTGATTGCCTTTTACTTTCTTATATTATCTATCAGACTGTAATATGCATAAGGGAAGAAATAATCTGTCTGCCTTGTTTATCATTATATTCCCAGGGCATGGCACTGTTCCTGGCACATTATTCTCTCCCAGTGAGTAATGCATAAATAAAGGCTTATTGAACTCACATGAAGAAATCTGTAGCAGTGGATTTTAAAAGTAGTTTGAAGATGAAAACAACAAAAGACCACAAAAGTTGAGGGTGTAGCCCTTTTAAGAGTCCTAGAAGAACACTGTGGTGGATTAAGAATGGCTGAAAATTCTTTGACATTCTTCCCATGAAAAGATGAAGGTCTGTCTCCTCTCCCTTTGAATCTGGGCTGGCCTGCATCAATTTGGCAAATAGAACATGATAGAAGAGATGCTTTGCCAGTTTGGACTTAGCATTTGAAATGATAGGCAGCTCCTACTTTATTCTCTTGGAGTCCTGAGATGCCATGTGAGAAGTCCAACTACCCTACTGGAAGGACTATAACGAGGGGCTCAGAGACTCCATGGAGAGGGAGAGGGGCCCAGCTGAGTCCAGCCTAGCAGCTATTCTTGCTGAAGTTTCAGACATGTGAGTGAAGCCCTCAGGGATCTTCCAGAATGTAAGGAACCAGGCTACCAGCCACAAGTCATCCCAGTAGACTTCAAGTGAACAGAAGAATTGCACAGTAGAACCTTACCCTAATTCTGACCTCCAGAATCATGAGGCACAGTAGAGTGGTCTTTATTCCTATTCAACTTATGGTCACTAATTTTGGGAGTGGCTTGTTATACAGCAGTAGATAACCAGAACATTCAATGCTTTTCATTATTTTCATACTACTAGATGCCAAGTAGGGAAGGGATTATTCTGGATCTTGCCATGTTCTCTCTGCAGTAGCTGTGGCTTTAGGCTTGAAGCTGGGGTGGGGAGATGTATGCTTGGAGTCTAGAGTCTCAGCTCAAAGTCCTTTTACCCATAACATCAATTTACTTTGTGGTTGGGTTTCAGCCCTCAAAAGCCTACTAAAGCTCATGTACATTCTGAAGAATTACTTTTCCAGCTCACACAAACAAATATTTGGAATCTGACCTATTTGGAATCTGGAAAGTGACTGGAGAGAAAGAGTCTCATATCTGTGAAGAAGTGGCAAAAATTACACTCAGGGTGTATGACTTAAAATTAAGCCTGCAAAAAGATATTGACAATTGAAGTGGTTCTGTGGAAGAGAGTGGTGGAGGCTATATGACACCTGTCCTTGCAACTTGTTTTGTTCCAGCCCATATTCCGGGGGCAATCAAACCCCTAGGTAGGGTGGATATAATGGCTAAAGGAATCTGTATCAGTTGTTCTTTTGCCTGAGCCTACTAGGATTCTTGTGTACCAACTCCTAATTACTCATGGCTCATTTTCCTGTGCCAAATCACAGCCTGGTATCCCAGTTCCCAGTGATCAAATCCGAGATACCTGCTGCCACATGTCTCTTACCTGCCTGGGGCCTCTGCAGTTCCTCTGATTTGGAGATTGCTTGACCTACTTTTACTTACAACAACATCCCGAGTTTTGGACTGGCCCCCTCTCATCCTTGCACTCTCTGTCCCTCTCCAGTTATTACCACTGCCTCACCAACTCTCCAAAAGGGTAAATCTCCGGTTGGTCCCACTTGACGGTGTGGCTAAGGCTTATGCTCAACTTTGTTCCCAGAATCTCATCCTTTTTATATTAGTCAAGATTATTTCAGTTGTAAGAGATAAACATACAACTAAATCCCATTTAGTCTAAAAGGGGGAATTTATTATTACTTTTTTACTCAACAGAAGGAAGGGGACCATCCTCTAGGGGAACTGGATCATGGGAGTGATCCACAAGACTATCTTCTGATCCTGACTCAGCTTTTCTCATTTCCTTTTGCTATAAATGTGTGTCAGGAAACAAAGCTACAGAGTTCAGGGCTTATATTCTTTTAGCAGGAAACCAGAGAAAGAAAAAGAGTTTCCTTGCTAGTATCGTTGCATGTGCCCAGTTGAAGCAATCATTGCAGGGTAAAGGGCTATGGCTGCCTCAGCTTGGGCTCACTGCCCAGCCCTGTGATGAGAGAGAGGCCTGTTACCAAGCATAGTCTAGACATGAGCAACGTCTCTGAGGCAATGGGTTTGAACAAAGGAGACACCCCAAGTTGCATCTGCAACTCTTGCCTGATTCTCTGAGTCAACTGAGATTGCCCATTTACAAGTGACCTTGAGGAGGTACAGGTGAGAGAGACTGTGAAGTGGTGAGGAATGCACATGGGAGATCGGGAATAGAGCAAAGCAGGAGTTTGCCCATCTGGACACATGCCCAAGTTCAGAGAAAATGGGGCAAATGGGAAGAGCAATATGGACTCTTCTCAGACAGGCCCATATCTTGACCATATGGCCATTTATAGAGATCTGTTAAGAACAAAATATTAAAAAATAAGCATTTGAAGACTGCACAAACTTGAAATTGAGTTGTTTGTTGCTGATATTAGAACAGTTATTTCCTGCAGGTAATTCTGTTTTATTTGTATTGTGTTTGTTTACTTATACTGTACCCCAAGGATAGTAGCGGGACTTGATTCAAGTTGTTAGCAGACTCAGGAAGGAGAGCTCTGACTGGAAATAGAGTATAAATGAAGGTGAATATGTTTTCTGTTTTTTACACCAAAAGTAGTTAAAGAGATGAGAAGTGGTTTTAAAATAACTGTGAAGAAAACTATAAGACACTGCTGAAAGAAATTAAAGGTGATACAAATAGATGGAGAGATATACCATGTTCTTGGCTTGAAAGAATCAACATTGTGAAAATGACTCTACTACCCAAAGCAATCTACAAATTCAATGCAATCCCTATCAAACTACCACTGGCATTTTTCACAGAACTAGAACAAACAATTTCACAATTTGCATGGAAACACAAAAGATCCTGAAGAGCCAAAACAATCTTGAGAACGAAAAACGGAGCTGGAGGATTCAGGCTCCTGGATTTCAGACTATACTACAAAGCTACAGTAATCAAGAGAGTATGGTACTGGCACAAAAACAGAAATATAGATCAATGGAACAGGATAGAAAGCCCAGAGATAAACCCACACACATATGGTCACCTTATTTTTGATAAAGGAGGCAAGAATATACAATGGAGAAAAGACAGCCTCTTCAATAAGTGGTGCTGGGAAAACTGGACAGCTACATGTAAAAGAATGAAATTAGAACACTCCTTAACAGCATCCACAAAAATAACTCAAAATGGATTAAAGACCTAAATGAAAGACCAGACACTATAAAACTCTTAGAGGAAAACATAGGCAGAACACTCTATGACGTAAATCACAGCAAGATCCTTTTTGACCCACCTCCTAGGGAAATGGAAATAAAAACAAAAATAAACAAATGGGACCTAATGAAACTTCAAATCTTTTGCACAACAAAGGAAACCATAAACAAGACCAAAAGACAACCCTCAGAATGGGAGAAAATATTTGCAAATGAAACAATGGACAAAGGATTAATCTCCAAAATATACAAGCAGCTCATGCAGCTCAATATCAAAAAAACAAACAACCCAATTCAAAAATGGGCAGAAGACCTAAATAGACATTTCTCCAAAGAAGATATACAGACTGACCACAAACACATGAAAGGATGCTCAACATCATTAATCATTAGAGAAATGCAAATCAAAACTACAATGAGGTATCACCTCACACCAGTTAGAATGGCCATCATCAAAATATCTACAAACAACAAATGCTGGAGAGGGTGTGGAGAAAAGGGAACGCCCTTGCACTGTTGGTGGGAATGTAAATTGATACAGCCACTATGGAAAACAGTATGGAGCTTCCTTAAAAAACTAAAAATAGAACTACCATACGACCCATCAATTCCACTACTGGGCATATACCTTGAGAAAACCATAATTCAAAAAGAATCATGTACCACAATGTTCATTGCAGCTCTATTTACAATAGCCAGGACATGGAAGCAACCTAAGTATCCATAAATAGATTAATGGATAAAGAAGATGTGGCACATATATACAATGGAATATTACTCAGCCATAAAAGGAGACGAAATTGAGTTATTTGTAGTGAGGTGGATGGACCTAGAGTCTGTCATACAGAGGGAAGTAAATCTGAAAGAGAAAAACAAATACCGTATGCTAACACATATATATGGAATCTCAAAAAAAAAAGGTCTGAAGAACCTAGGGGCAGGACAGGAATAAAGATGCAGATGTAGAGAATGGACTTGAGGATACAGGGAGGGGGAAGGGTAAGCTGGGACGAAGTGAGAAAGTGACATGGACTTATATATATCACCAAATGTAAAATAGATAGCTAGTGGGGAGGCAGCCGCATAGCAGAAGGAGATTAGCTTGGTGCTTTGTGACCACCTAGAGGGGTGGTATCGGGAAGGTGGGAGGGAGACCCAAGAGGGAGGAGTTATGGGGATATATGTATATGTATAGCTGATTCACTTTGTTATAAAGCAGAAATTAACACACCATTGTAAAGCAATTATACTCCAATAAAGATTTTTTTTAAATGTGTATATATTTATAACTGTATCATCTTGCTGTACAGCAGAAATTAACACAACATTGTAAATCAGCTATACTTCAATTAAAAAAATGATTAAAAAATAAAAAATAAAATAACTGTGAAATAAGGCAAACATTTAAAAAATTTCTTTTTACAAGAAATAAATTAAATATTGTGAATTGATAGCCTAATCACCTTATTCAAAAATATCATTTTTACTAAGACAATAAAATGAACATGCTTAAATGAATTAGGAGTTGAGAAGTTGCAAAATGGTTTATAAAAACCAAAAAAACCCAAAAATATTTAATTTTGCAATGAATTAGAATACTTCTATCTGCTTTGTTGGAGAATTTGCATAATGCATTACTAAACTGATTGTCTAGATTATCCTTACCACTGAAGCTTAAGAATCATATCGGCCTGCATTGGTAAGATGATTAAGTTTGGAACTCATCTACAGAGTCTTGGAATAGTGCTATGTTTGCACGTATTAAGACAAATACTTAGTTTGCACATATTCAGACAAATCTTGCTTTGTTGACAGATTATTCTAAAACTTAAGTGCCTTTTCTATTTCCTATCTTAATTTTGATTCTAAATCATGTAAACAAAGTTTGAGATTTGACATGAGAAAATATTCTTTTGTGGAAGTATTTTTGTCTTCACAGAAGGCAAGGGCATTATTGTTGTATGTTTTTCACAAAACCTGGCTTAGTATTCATTGAGCTCTTCTCTATTTATGACAAGCTGACTTTCCAGAGAAGTTTGGATTTCAAATCTGTAGTTCCAGTGAGTGCACTCATCCAGGTTAGACCACGTGTCTGGGCTTAGTGTTCAGAAAACATGGACATTACATGCAGACAGCAAGAGCAGTGTAGATTTTACCAATTTTCCAGTTTTCACTTGGAAAGCTTAGTTCAAATTGGCTGGAATGGGAAAACTGTCACACAGTGAAAAATGACTTAAAGAACACCAGGAACATGTTTAAAATGGATACAACAGCTAGTACTGGAGCCACATCTAGAATTCAACTGATTAAAATGCAGATTGGACTAGGGAGAAATAATTGTAAACAGCAATTCTCAATGGGTGAGAAGCTCACACATCAGTCATCCTGAAAGGGGCACAAGTCGAAAGATAATTTAAATTATCCATGAGTATGCTGGCCATCTCAAAAATAGACTCATGGAAACAGGTGATGAAAGGCAATAAGATGGCAAAGTGGGCTGCATGTAAGGAGGCAGCCTCTTGTCAAGCTGTCAAGGGATAACAACCAGGGGAGAGGTAACTGCTGTGATGCAAAGCCACCTCCTGAGATAGGTAGATGAAAAAATAAGAAGCATTTCCCTGGAGGGTCAGGGAAGAATTTGCTTTCCTTTGCACTTCCTTCTCCCTTGCTTTGACCATGTAAAAGAATGTAGTGGGTTGAATAATGTCCCCACTTCACTCCCAATTCATGTCCAACCAGAACCTCAGAATGTGAACTTATTTAGAAATATTGTCTTTGCTGATGTAATTAGTTAAGGGTGTCGAGATAAAATCATCCTGGATTTGGGGATTCAATGACTAGTGTCCTTATAAGAAGAAGAGAGGATACACACAGACACAGAGAAGAAAGCCATGTGAAGACAAGGACAGAGATTGGAGTCATGCTGCCACACACCAAGGACTGTGTGGGAGCACCAAAGTCAGAAGCGGCAAGGAAGGATCTTCCCCAAGAGCTTTCAGCAAGTGTGACCCTCCTGACACCTTGATATCAGACTTCTGTGTTCCAGAACTGGGAGAAAAATAAATTTTTGTGGTTTTAAGCCACCAAGTTTGTACTAATTTGTATGGCAGCTCTAGGAAACAAATACAAAGAGCAAACAACTCTGTAAAACTGTCTGAGATGGACGCAAATCCCCATGAGGCCACTGCATCTGACTATATACAGATGGACTTTCTCAGTCATTGAAAACACCGCATTTGTTAGTAGAGAGGGATCAAAAGCAGATAACTACTGCATGGGCGGGGCAAACCTAGCCAAGTGAATAACTCATTATATGCAGCCACGTTAAGAAAAATTGCATGTGTGTGAGGAGTGGTATATGGGAAAACATTAATACATGAACTGCATATCCATTCTCTAGCTGGGATCTGGCACACAGGTAAATTTTGATGGAGATTAAAAGAATGTGCAATATGTCTGATGGCCTGAGTGTTGCATGGAGGGTAAAGCTGGCATTGGGAGTCTCCCTCTACACACCTGGTGCAGCACGTACAGCTAATTGCAGCTGGAGGCTCCCAAGAGTGGGCAGTTTCGAAAGAAAGGTGAAGAAACCCAATATGAGTATTGAGAAACACATGTAAAATATCCAATAAAATGCCTGAAACAAGATAAATGTGACACGTATTTAATAAACATAAATTCTCATCCCAGTCCCCCTCTCATATTGCTAAGCATAGATCAACCCTGAAGAATTATATATGTTATAAATGAAATACTTTTGGAGCTATGCCCCATCTGACTCAAGGTCAAAGGAGGGTCATATGTAAACAAGTCAAGCCCAAGCAGCTACTTTAAATTGTCCTATCTGCTTCTATGCCCCTGTACCTTAAAACTAGGAATCTCTTATTCTTTGACCTAAAAGAACATTGCCAGCCACGCTATCCAATCCCTGTCATCTTAGTTCTAAGACCAGCTCTTTCGTGGATGCCATTTGTGACCCCAGGACATGTTCCTGATACTTCAGTTCCCCCAGATGTAGTCAGATTTCTGGGACTATAGAAATCTCCCAGTATAGAATGTATACTGGGAGTATAGAAATCTTCCTTCTGCACTGTGTTCTCAAGAAACGATCCATGGGGAAAATTTCATCCTTTCTCTCCTTGAAGAAGAGGAAAAGAGGAAGTAAATAATCAGGCAAAAGAAGTCAGGAAAAGACTGAGAAGCTCATAACAATAAATTATTTTGTTCAGTTATATGCCATCTAGTAAACTATCTGTATTTTACTTTCCTAAGTAACACCCTTCTGTCTCCGTTTCATGTCATTTAAATGAGTATGAAAACTTCATTCTCAATCTAGTAGCCAAAATCACCTGATGGTGTGTGGGAGGTGACATACGCTGTGGTTAGGGAAACAAGATTGAAATGAAAAATTTTCCCAGAGAAGTATCACCAAGAGAAAATTGGATGTGTTGCTACATTTCCCTCTGCCCTGAAATACCATTGTTCTTGCTATACCTAATCACCTCATAGTGATTCTTTAAGGTCACGTTTGATATTGTACTTCTGCTTGGACTATTTTCTGGCTCCCAGAGAGATAACTGCCTTATCATTTTGACCCTGTATCAGTTATTACACAGTTATTTCTGTGTTAATACTTGGTAAATTGTTGATGTATCTGAGTCCCCACAAGACTGTTGGTCCTTTATGAATGAGTATCGTTATCCTTAGAGTCAAGCGCACACCTAGTAGGTATTCTCTAAATAATGAATATAGTTAGAGTATTTCTATGCTCAGTTCATCTATACTTCCCCATATACTTTCAACCTTTGATAACGAAGGCAACTGGGCCTACCTGATTCCCATAAGGGTAATATCTTAACTCACTGATTACAGATTTTGTCTTCAGTGGGTTTTGACATGTGGCTTTTGATTAAATAGTATGAAGGAGGAAGTATCCTTTGTGTGACTGTTTAATATCATGGTCCAAATGACTGGAGCTTTATTATTTTAGTAGGGATACCCTAGTACCTGCCAGCTGTGAATGAGTGACTTCTCCTAGGAGACAAGAGGAGCTCAGAGGACATGAGGAGACTGCAGAGAGCATGAGCTCAATAAGAGGCCATGACAATAAACCCGAAATGTGGCCGCTAGAAAAAGCCAACAACCTCTGGCCCCTTTACCCTCAGGCCTCCACCTCTTGCTTCTCAAGGATCATGCTCATCTAGACTGAGACCAGTTGTTTTGGACCAAGATCTTATTTTGGTTGGCCTTCCAAAGTTCTTTTTTACCCCACAGGCTGGCTTTGTATAAAGTACATGATTAAAATTGGCTGAGATTTTTGCCCTAGAAGACCATGAGGCAGAGAAAGACAATACTGAAGTAGGAGTGACAGGAACTGAGAAAGTCTTCTTTGTGAACCTGATGAAGTGGGAGGATAAGCAAACTCTGAAACTGGAACACCATCCTCAAGACTCATAGGAACCTGGGAAAAGTGAGAACTCTGTAGAAGAACGTCCTGATTATTCCTGACCAAAATTGTCGTTTGTTGTTAATGTACACAGTATAGACGTGGTCTCCTATTAGAAAAGTTGTAAGTTTGCTTCAGACTGTACTCTCTTCTTTAACAAACACTTTCTAGGTTGCATGCCACTCTGTTATTAACATGGATGAGGGCTACCCATGGGCATGCAGGATTGAGTGGTCCAAAGTACTGACCTCCGAGGGACACACCCTGACTGTTGGCCAGAACAGTTAGTCTACAGATGTGTTCTCTTACCTAAAAAGATGATAATGGGTTATTCAAGTTTTGATGTCCTCCACATGGCAGAATAAAAGTACAGATGCTATATTGCTGTCATAATAATAATAGCAATTATTGTTTCTGTTAACAGCAATAACTTCAGAAAGCTAAAGAACTTGAAAAGTGAAATTTAGTGGAAGTTGAAACTGCTGGAAGAAAAATTAAGCACGTTATCATTTGTCTCCCTTTTAATCCTTCTCTGGAGGAAACAGAGGGGCAGAAATTTCAGGCCGAACATTTTTGTCAACAGTAGTTACACAGAAAGTGCATCAGATGACTTTTCCTTTCCCTTAAGCGAAAATCAGGGTGAAACTGTTTGAGACATTTTATCCCTTCCAAGAAGCAGACCCTCTACTGCCTGCTAAGAGCCTTTGGAATCCATAGCTTTGCAAAAGAGATTAGCTTAAAAGAAAACATTATTATCTGGTTTCACAGAGACTTTCAGCTTTGCTTCAAGTCATATGTTTTTTTCCCCCGAAAAAAATAAACACAAAAGGCAGAAAAGCAGATTTTTAGAAGGTCAAATGCATCGCTAAGGGCAGAATATGTGAACTTTCAATCTAACTTGAATATTTCCAATAGAAAACCAATTTGGAGAGAACGTGTAGAGTGAAGATGAGAGAAACTAGATAACAGTTTGGAGGGGTAAACAGGCCTTGAAGGGACTTGGAAGGCATTCTAAGTGTTTTGGAGTTTATTATGTAGTAATAGAAAATGACTGAGGAGGAATGATGATCAGATTTACAGTTTGAAAAGATTACCCCAACTTAGTAATTGATGCAGCCAATGATCATCAATGGGTGCTAAAACATTGAGTGAAACCTTGTTAGGGAACAAGATATTAGCATGGTGCCAGAGGGTCACCTGATAAATCACTTTCTAATTGAAAAGGGAAAAATATATGGTTGTGATGAAGAGAGCAGAGAGCTGTTAGCACCTTCACCAAATGTTAAGACGTAACATCTCTATATAAGGAGGAAATAGACCAGCATACTCGGAATATGGGACACTCTACAATGCAACTATCTTGAACTTAACAAAAAGTTCATGTCATTAAAAAAAATGATTGGGGGTAATTCTAAACTAAAATGTAAAAGAGATACATAACAATGGAATGAATCCTGATTGAGGGTGGAGGGAGGAACAAGAGAAGAGATTCTTGGGGCAATTGGGAAATTGCGAATATGGACTGGATATTATGGGATATCATTGTTAATTCTCTTAGATATGGTATTGTGGTTATATAGGACATTCTCCATATTCTTAAGATATGTACACTGAAGTCATGGGGTGAAGTGTCATGTTATTTACAACTTACTTTCAAATAATACAGATAAAAATATGAATATTTTTATGTTCACAAAAGCATGATATAGAAAGAGTAAAATAAAGCAAATATAGTACAGTGTTAACAATTGTGGAATATAAGTGGAAAGCACATATATGCATGCTTGTTGTTCATTGTAAAACTTCTTTGAAGGTTTTGATGATTAAAAGTGGTAATAAAGAGGATTAAATATTATAACATAAGGACAAATGAAGAAAGAAAGAGTGAATGTGGGGCAGTTAAGAGGTTATTGCAGAAGTTCAGGGAAGACATGGAGCATAAACTAAGCGTGTGGTGGAGAAGATAATTTGGCAAACTAGATCACTATTTAGATAACAGAATGAATTAAACAGAATAGATTAGAGATGACTGAAATCGAGCCTGGTACCTAGTAGGAACTCAACTGTCTCAATGAATAAAAGAATGAATGTGTAAAGTGGGATTAAAGAAGAGGGAGGAAAAGGGTGCCTTCTAGATTTTTTTTCCTTAGCCACTGGGTGCATAATAAGACCATTAATTAAAATAAAAAATAAGAGAAAGAGCACATTTTGGAAGGAAAATGATATGAGCAGGTTGAATTTGAGGTTTCTTAAAGATCATAAAAATGAAGCCATCGGGTTGGTACTCATATGGAGCTCAGAAGCAAATGATTTCAGAACTATTGGCCACTAAAGTTACCGAAGCAGAAAAAATTGCCCAGGAAGACTTTATAGAGAAAAAGCTAAAGAAAAAGGTCCAGGATAAAGCCCCCGAGGCACTCTAACTTTGAATGTATGGACAGAGATGGGCAGCTAGCCAAAAATACTGAGATGGAGTGACCAGAGAATTTGCAGCAAAACCAAGACAGAGTGACAGCAAGGAAGTCAGGGAAGAATATTTTAAGAGGGAAGTATTTGAACAGTATCAAATGCTATTGAAAGATCAGACAAGATGTTTGAAAGGTGAATATAAAGACCTAGAAGACTTCAGTTGTTGGCCTGAGAGAGTGCTTTTGGAAGCGTGGTAAGGATAGACACCAGACCACCAGAAGTCGAGTGAGAGGTGAGGAAGTGAGAAGAGTGAGTGCAACTTGTGCCTTTGAGACCCTGGACTGTGAGAGAAGAGACATAGACTAGGAATTGGAGGGAGGTAGAGATGGAGAAAGGGATTTTTTAAAAAGGTGGGAAACATCTGTGCATATATAAATGCCAATTGGAAAGAACAAATTGTGAAGCAAAATGGCAGTTACAGAAGAGAGGGAATCCTTGATAGTGCAAGGTCTGTAAGAAGACTGAAGACGGTGGGATCCAGAGCAGATATGTAAGGTAGTTCTCATTATATGACCATGTTGGGCTTCGAGTTTTTATTGGTAAGATGAAGGGCATTGACTGAAGATTCCCAAGGTTCTTTCTAACTCTAACCATTTATGTTTTGGGGTGTCTGGAGGAAGGGACAGGATTTGGAGGATAGATCCTATTAGGCATCATGGGTGTATAAAGGCTGCAGGACACCGTCAAACTGTAGGGTCAAGAATGATAGTTTTGGGGTAACTGTGTTCCTGGGATGTCACCTGTAGGGGGATGAAATGAATGAATGGAAACCTGTGAAAATTACTCTGAATCCTGAAGTGCTGGTCATTGGTTCTATTCCCATCTAAGAAAGAATAGGAGGAAATGGAAATCAAAATTTATTGTGTAATTTTACCCAGGGTTAGTCTTCCAAATGTCAAAGCTTTAGAGTCACTTTAAAGATCTTTTGATCAACTGGAAGCTGAATTTAAAATAGTTTCTTTTTAAAATTGTTTTTATATGCAACTTTAGTAAAAGAGCTTGACCCTCCCAAACATTTTTTGGGCTTTTGTGATGACTAGCTCTGATGATATAAGGATGTTGGAGAGAATGCAGATCTGGAAAAGGGAAATAGTGAAGAGTGGGACTGGAGACCAAAGGGTGAAGGTGGGCCAGTGCAGTGGGGAGGAGAAAGGTGATGAGACAGGGAACGATAACCACAGATACTGGTTGTGACTCCTGCAGGAGTTCGAGTCAATTTTTATTAATGTTACTGTGAATCACAACACTAATAAGGAACATTTACTGAGCACCTACTGTGTGCCAGACACCATGTAGACTGTTTATTATCTAATGGAATTCTCAAAACAATCCTATGGGGTACTCATTATTCCTGTTATTGTTTTTTATTGTGGTAAAATATACATCACATAAAATTTACTATTTACAATTTTAAGCATTAAAAAAATTTTTTTAACATCTTTATTGGAGTATAGTAGCTTTACAATGGTGTGTTAGCTTCTGCTTTATAACAAAGTGAATCAGTTATACATATACATATGTCCCCATATGTATATGTCTCTTCCCTCTTGCGTCTCTCTCCCTCCCTATCCCACCCCTCTAGTTGGTCACAAAGCACCAAGCTGATCTCCCTGTGCTATGCGGCTGCTTCCCACTAGCTATCTATTTTATGTTTGGTAGTGTATATACGTCCATGCCACTCTCTAACTTTATCCCAGCTTACCCTTCCCCCTCCCTGTATCCTCAAGTCCATTATCTAGTAAGTCTGCATCTTTATTCCTGTCTTGCCCCTGGGTTCTTCTGACCATTTTTTTTCTTTTTTCTTTTTTTTTTTTAAGATTCCATAGATATGTGTTAGCATACAGTATTTGTTTCTCTCTTTCTGACTTACTTCATTCTGTAGGACAGTCTCTAGGTCCATCCACCTCACTGCAAATAACTCAATTTCATTTCTTTTTATGACTGAGTAATATTCCATTGTATATATTTGCCACATATTCTTTATCCATTCATTTGTTGATGGACACTTAGGTTGCTTCCATGTCCTGGCTATTGTAAATAGAGCTGCAATGAACATTTTGGTACATGACTCTTTTTGAATTATGGTTTTCTCAGGGTATATGCCCAGTAGTGGGATGGCTGGGTCATATGATAGTTCTATTTGTAGTTTTTTAAAGAACATCCGTACTGTTCTCCATAGTGGCTGTATCAATTTGCATTCCCACCAACAGTGCAAGAGGGTTCCCTTTTCTCCACACCCTCTCCAACATTTATTGTTTGTAGATATTTTAATGATGACCATTGTGACCAGTGTGAGATGATATCTTGTAGTTTTGATTTGCATTTCTCTAATGATTAATGATGTTGAGGATTATTTCATGTGTTTGTTGGCAATCTGTATATCTTCTTTGGAGAAATGTCTATTTAGGTCTTCTGCCCATTTTTGGATTGGATTGTTTGTTTTTTTGATATTGAGCTGCATGAGTTGCTTGTATGTTTTGGAGATTAATCGTTTGTCAGTTGCTTCATTGGCAAATATTTTCTCCCATTCTGAGGGTTGTCTTTTCATCTTGTTTAAGGTTTCCTTTGCTGTGCAAAAGCTTTTAAGTTTCATTAGGTCCCATTTGTTTATTTTTGTTTTTATTTCCATTTCTCTAGGAGGTGGGTCAAAAAGGATCTTGCTGTGATTTATGTCATACAGTGTTCTGCCTAGGTTTTCCTCTAAGAATTTGATGGTGTCTGGCCTTACATTTAGGTCTTTAATCCATTTTGAGCTTATTTTTGTGTATGGTGTTAGGGAGTGTTCTAATTTCATTCTTTTACATGTGGCTGTACAGTTTTCCCAGCACCACTTATTGAAGAGACTGTCTTCTCTCCATTGTATATCCTTGCCTCCTTTCTCATAGATTAGTTGACCATAGGTGCGTGGGTTTATCTCTAGGTTTTCTATCCTGTTCCATTGATCTATATTTCTGTTTCTGTGAGTACTATACTGTCTTGATTACTGTAGCTTTGTAGTATAGTCTGAATTCAGTGAGTCTGATCCCTCCAGCTACATTTTTTTCCTGTCAAGACTGCTTTGGCTACTAAGCGTCTTTTGTGTCTCCATACAAATTTTAAGACTTTTTGTTCTAGTTCTGTAAAAAATGCCACTGGTAATTTGATATGGATTGCATTGAATCTGTAGATTGCTTTGGGTCGTATAGCCCTTTTCACAATATTGATTCTTCCAATCCAAGAACATGGTATATCTCTGCATTTATTTGTATCATCTTCAATTTCTTTCATTAGTGCCTTTTTTTTTTTTTTTTTTTTCCGGTACATGGGCCTCTCACTGCTGCGGCCCCTCGTGTTGTGGAGCACAGGCTTCGGATGCGTAGGCCCAGTGGCCATGGCTCATGGGCCCAGCCACTCCGCGGCACGTGGGATCCTCCCAGACCAGGGCATGAACCCGCGTCCCCTGCATCAGCAGGCAGACTCTCAACCACTGCGCCACCAGGAAAGCCCCATCAGTGTCTCATAATTTTCTGCATACAGGTCTTTTGTCTCCTTACATAGGTTTATTCCTAGATATTTTATTCTTTTTGTTGTAGTGGTAAATGGGAGTGTTTTCTTAATTTGACTTTCGGATTTTTCATCATTAGTGTATAGGAATGCAAGAGATTTCTATGCATTAATTTTGTATCCTGCTACTTTACCAAATTCATTGCTTAGCTCTAGTAGTTTTCTGGTAGCATCTTTAGGATTCTCTATGTATAGTATCATGTCATCTGCAAACAGTGACAGCTTTGCTTCTTCTTTTCCAATTTGGATTCCTTTTATTTCTTTTTCTTCCCTGATTGCTGTGGCTAAAAATTCCAAAACTATGTTGAATAATAGTGGTGAGAGTGGGCAACCTTGTCTTGTTCCTGATCTTAGTGGAAATGCTTTCAGTTTTTCACCATTGATGACGATGCTGGCTATGGGTTTGTCATATATGGCCTTTATTATGTTGAGGAAAGTTCCTTCTATGCCTACTTTCTGGAGAGTTTTTATCATAAATGGGTGTTGAATTTTGTCGAAAGCTTTCTCTACATCTATTTAGATGATCATATAGTTTTGCTCCTTCAATTTGTTAATATGGTGTATCACGTTGATTGATTTGTGTATATTGAAGAATCCTTGCATTCCTGGGATAAACCCCACTTGATCATAGTGGATGATCCTTTTAATGTGCTGTTGGATTCTGTTTGCTAGTATTTTGTTGAGGATTTTTGCATCTATGCTCATCAGTGATATTGGCCTGTAGTTTTCTTTCTTTGTGACATCTTTGTCTGGTTTTGGTATCAGCGTGATGGTGGCTTCGTAAAATGAGTTGGGGAGTGTTCCTCCCTTTGTTATATATTGGAAGAGTTTGAGAAGGATAGGTGTTAGCTCTTCTCTAAGTGTTTGATAGAATTTGCCTGTGAAGCCATCTGGTCCTGGGCTTTGGTTTGTTGGAAGATTTTTAATTACAGTTTCAATTTCAGTGCTTGTGATTGGTCTGTTCATATTTTCTATTTCTTCCTGGTTCAGTCTCAGAATGTTGTGCATTTCTAAGAATTTGTCCATTTCTTCCAGGCTGTCCATTTTTTTGGCATAGAGTTGCCTGTAGTAATTTCTCATGATCCTTTGTATTTCTGCAGTGTCCGTTGTTACTTCTCCTTTTTCATTTCTAATTCTATTGATTTGAGTCTTGTCCCTTTTTTTCTTGATGAGTCTGGCTAATGGTTTATCAGGTCTGTTTATCTTCTTAAGGATCCAGCTTTTAGTTTTACTGATCTTTGGTATCATTTCCTTCATTTCTTTTTCATTTATTTCTGATCTGATCTTTATGACTTCTTTCCTTCTGCTGACTTTGAGGTTTTTTGTTCTTGTTTCTCTAATTACTTTAGGTGTAAGGTTAGGTTGTTTATTTGAGATATTTCTTGTTTCTTAAGGTAGGCTTGTGTAGCTGTAAACTTCCCTCTTAGAACTGCTTTTGTTGCATCCCATAGGTTTAGGGTCATTGTGTTTTCATTGTCATTTGTTTCTAGGTATTTTTTGAATTCCTCTTTGATTTATTCAGTGATCTCTTGGTTATTAAGTAGTGTGTTGTTTAGCCTCCATGTGTTTGTATTTTTTACAGATCTTTTCCTGTAATTGATATCTAGTCTCATAGTGTTGTGGTCGGAAAAGATACTTGATATGATTTCAATTTTCTTAAATTTACCAAGGCTTGATTTGTGACCCAGGATACAATCTATCCTGGAGAATGTTCCATGAGCAATTGAGATGAATGTGTATTCTGTTGTTTTTGGATGGAATGTCCTATAAATATCTATTAAGTCCATCTTGTTTAATGTATCATTTAAAGCTTGTGTTTCCTTATTGATTTTCATTTTGGATGATCTGTCCATTGGTGAAAGTGGGGTGTTAAAGTCATCTACTATGATTGTGTTCCTGTCAGTTTCCCCTTTTATGGCTGTTAGTATTTGCCTTATGTAGTGAGGTGCTCCTATGTTGGGTGCATAAATATTTACAATGATATATCTTCTTCTTGGATTGATCCCTTGATCATTAGGTAGTGTCCTTCTTTGTTTCTTGTAATAGTCTTTGTTTTAAAGTCTATTTTGTGTGATATAAGAATTGCTACTCCAGCTTTCTTTTGATTTCCATTTGCATGGAATATCTTTTTCTATCCCCTCATTTTCATTCTGTATGTGTCCCTAGGTCTGAAGTGAGTCTCTTGTAGACAGCATATATACGGGTCTTGTTTTTGTATCCATTCAGCCAGTCTATGTCTTTTGGTTGGAGCATTTAATCCCTTTACAGTTAAGGTAATTATCGATATGTATGTTCCTATTACCATTTTCTTAATTGTTTTGGGTTTATTATTGTAGATCTTTTCCTTCTGTTGCATTTTCCCTAGAGAAGTTCCTTTAGCATTTCTTGTAAAGCTGGATTGGTGTTGCTGAATTCTCTTAGCTTTTGCTTGTCTGTTAAGCTTTTAATTTCTCTGTCAAATCTGCATGAGATCCTTGCTGGGTAGAGTAATCTTGGTTGTAGATTTTTCTCCTTCATCACTTTAAATATGTCGTGCCACTCCTTTCTGGCTTGCAGAGTTTCTGCTGAAAGTTCAGCTGTTAACCCTATGGGGGTTCCCTTATGTTTTATTTGTTATTTTTCCCTTGCTGCTTTTAATATTTGTTCTTTGTATTTAATTTTTGATAGTTTTATTAATATGTGTCTTGGAGTGTTTCTCCTTGGATTTATCATGTCTGGGACTCTCTGTGCTTCCTGGACTTGATTAAGTATTTTCTTTCCCATATTAGGGAAGTTTTCAACTATAATCTCTTCAAATATTTTCTCAGTCCCTTTCTTTTTCTCTTCTTGTTCTGGGACCCCTATAATTTGAATGTTGGTGTGTTTAATGTTGTCCCAGAGGTCTCTGAGAGTGTCCTCAATTCTTTCCATTCTTTTTTCTTTATTCTGCTCTGCAGTAGTTATTTCCATTCTTTTATCTTCCTGGTCCATTTTAAGCATTTTTAAGTTGCATTAGGTGCATTAACATTGTTGTAGAACCGTCACCACCAACCATCTCTAGATATTTTTCATTTTCCCAAACTGAAACTGTACCCAATAAACAATAACTCCCTATTCCCCTCCCCTTATTATTCATGCTTTGAAGATGAGTCAACATAGGCTTAAAGAAGGTGATAAATATTTCCCAAGTGCATAGAGCTGGTACGTGTCTTTAAGTTTAGAGTCTGGCATTTATGTGTCTAGAAGAGTTTAATCTGGAGTGAATATGGATTTCCAGGCAGAAATGCCAGTCTGTGCCTTAAGTTTCTGGATTCATTGAGGTAAGAAGGATTGTGCTAGGAATATAAGTAAGTCTGAGTTCTGGAATACAAGAGACCAGTAAAATGTTAACATGTTACTCTTAGAGTCCTGGCTGATGAGTTTCCTACTCCACAGTCTCTTTTAGTCACGATAAATGCTTTGGGCCTTTATGAGTCTCTTCTACTTGCCACGTAAGAAGGCCTTTAATGACCACTGGGAAACTTTCTTGAAATATTTTTCAGGCTAGAATGGCTAGCTATAGAAGAATCCAGTAAGGTACATCATTTAATCCAAAACTATGAATTCCCCCAGAAATTAGTAATTTATTAAACAATAATAGCCTATCTTTTTTTTCAGATATAACAGAGAAATTAAAAAAAAAAGAAAACCAGTATTACTTTTCCTTGTGATTTTATTTTGCTTTTGTTTTTTATTCATTTCTTTTTTCTCTCAACTTTTTTCTGTAAAGTCAAGCTTACCTACTGACTATACATACATCATCTGGCAGCACACTTTCATATGTTGCTTGGATACAGGTGTTTGGAAATATAGGAGCACAATTTATACCTGATTGTATTACTAGGGTAACCAGAGCAACTTTGGAATTTTCCTTTGGGAATCGTGACTACAAACTGGAAAGAAAGCTATTAAGAGTTTTAGAAGAAGGAAAATATGTAAGACATGGTTTAATTGTATTTCTACACTGACAAGTAATATGTATAAGTTTCCATAGCCTTTTTCTGCCTCTGGTATAAATATTGCTACATAAGTTTTTTTCAGTAAGTTTGATCACATTATATGGAATGTGGGGGTGGCCAGGGTATTTAAATAAAAACACAAACCACACTTGTAAAACATTCCATAGAACAGGCTAAAAATAAAATCTTTGGTGCTTTAAAGAACAACACTGACAGGATTTTAGTTCTACAAACGCTCTTTCACAATCAGAGCACAGGATTTGCAGGAGCAAGTCTTTGCTTATGTCAACCCTCCTGGAAAATTACCTCCAAGAAAAACAAACAAGAAGTTAATTTGAGGAATCTATTTTGATCCTCTAGCTACAAGAAAATTTTATGCCTGTCTGAGATTTCCTTCCATTCCAACCCTGACAGGCATCCTTAATATTATTGAGCCTGACAGTGTGAAAGGTAAGTTTAGAATAGAAGGAAAAATCCTGCCTGCCCAGGCTAGCTGATAGAGCCTTTAATATGTATATGTAATCGTGTGCTGAAACACAGCTACTCACGAAAGGGAGAATGGTCTCTTCCAGATGAGTCTTCAACAAAGCACAGCGTTTTGTTATAGCTCAAATCATCTTCTAAAAACTGCTGTAGCCCGACTGTAGGAAGTACCTTGTCTTTGAACACAGAGCCCAAACAGTGCTAAAAAGGGAAATGGAACATATGGTAATAAACTCTCGGAAGCTTTGATGCCAGGTTGTAATCAGCAGCCAGGGCGAGGGAGGCACTGGCAACCATGAACTCTCCCACAAGGGCCTCATTAGCAAGGCCAACTGTGCCACCACGGATGAAAACTTGAGGGAGATGGAAACGTTTCAGAGAGAACCCTAGATTTTCTTTGGCTGGAAGGAGCATTAATTGGAAGGAAAGAAAGCTTCAACAAGAGTCTAGAAGAAAACCACTGCCTGAGTGGCCCCTTTACCATAAGTGTCTTCATGTATTTGGAAATAATATTGGTGAGCTTTCTGACTACAAAGGATCAAAAAGTTTGCTACTTGGCTGCTCCTAGCACTGACCATAATGGTGGTGGGAAGTCATACTTTGCTTCAGTTTCTCCACAGGTGGAACGGGGCTGGGTGCGTGGGACATGCAGAGGGGATGTGTCTGGCCTGAGTGTTCTCCAGGCTCTTCTTACCATCCCCCTAAGATCCTCCTCTATGCAAAAGCACTGATGTTCAGATATTTTTTTCTGCAGGGATGAGAAGACCAATGGGTGATTTTACAGACACCAACAAAGTAGTGTGTCTGTATTTCCTTTTCAATTACAAAAGACTCCCTTATGTACTGTACAAGTAGTTCTGAGGGGCACATATGTCTCTATATACTGCGTATCTTCCATCACCTCCTATCCCTCCTTTCTCTTTCTCCTCCTCAGCTTCTTCTTCTAACTTATTCTTGTTAATGATAGATTTTCAAAATTCTTGGTACTATGTGCTAAAGATACTCATGAAAATAAGATATGAAAAGGTTCCAGGCTTGTAATATCACTGGTTCTGCCAACTGTTTTAATCACAGAAGCCTCTAGTTATTTATTCACTATCATATTTACTTACCTATTTGTGTATATTGTCTGCTCGTTTGTTTTTACCTAGCAGTTCATAACTGCATCCTACCTGTTTGTCAACTTGAGTGCACTTTACTTTGCAGCTTTCCTTTAATAACAATAATTATTATTCAGCAGTTATTACTATTCTGTGCCTTGTTACAACCTTTAAATACAGTATCACAATTAATCATTAAGACAAGTCTTTGGCATAAATGTTATTGTCTTCATTGTGTAGTGAAGAAACTGAAGCTCCTAGAAGCTCTAAGTCACAGAGTTAGTGAATGACAGCCTGGGTTCATAGACAGCTGCCTGATTTCAAAATTTGCGGCCATCCCATTATATCAGGCAACCTTTTCACTCAGAGTGTCTGGAAAGATTTTTAAGATCTTAAGAAGATTTGACTGTAATTTGCCTGGAGTGAGAGGACCATTGGAGATCCTTGCAGAGATGTAAGTTGATGCTGTATGTCTGCCAAATATTGCAGATCCTGGCAGCCATACTATTTATGGTTAAATACTGAGTAGTGTATGAAAAAGTGGTCAAGAAGTCAAGAGAGACTAGTATTCTACCTTTATTTCCATGGGTAAAAAAGTTTAAGGCTTTGAGCAAGCCACGAGCCAGTTTGTCCTCTTATTCCTCCTCTGTAAAATCAGTAAATTTTTATAGACAGATTACATGACTTCTTCTAAAGAAGTAAAAGCCTTCCATTAATCTGCAGCATTAATTAAGAAGTTAACTAAGATTTGTGTAACAATTTACATTTTCCTGCATCACCTAGAGCTTCACAGCGTCTCTTAACAACTCAGAATGTGTTCTGGAGGAGCTGTGTGTCCACACCATATGACTTCGTTGTGTCTGTGGTGTAGAACCAGAGGTTGAATAGAGAGAAAAGGAACATAGCCATGGTTGAAAATACCTCTGGATCCCAGCTTTGGACCTCAACGTCACGATACATTTCTATAGTGGCATCTTAGCCTGGAAGAGAAAAAATGAAAATATGGGAAGAAATCTGAAAATTGAAGCTTTTTCCTGGGCTAAGTACTTGAATTTCAGCTCCACCTTACAAACCTACAAAAACACACTTTTTTGCCTCATTTCCTGGCAGAATGAGTCATGTGATCATCAGTGCTGCCTGGAGAACTTCCTGGAGTTCCTGGAATGCACTTCCTGGAGAGCATGAATTGGTAGGTGCATCTCCTCTTGTCAAAAGAGCTGCTCCCCAGGCAAAGTTGGAGAGAACACTTTCACTCTGTCCCAAACTGAGGATGGGTCCCACATGGGGCCTGGGTTGGGTGCTTTGTGGATCCTTCCCTCCCAGAGCCTATGGTAGCCCTTTTCTTTGGAAGGGTTAAAGGTGAGCCTCCTGACACCACATAATGAAGGACCATACATCCTCCCTCCTCCATGAATGTTTGGGCTTGTCTGTTTCTGTCTTCTGGCTAGATCATTTCTCTTATCTATGGGGTCTTTTACTAATAAGAGACCAACCTATTTTATGTTAGATCTGCAAATTTGGCCTCTCACCTTTTGGAAGTCCTTGTAATATATAGTTCTAAAAACTGCCAAGCTATATAATGAATATCTTTTTATTACATAAATGAATAAACTCTGAAGTTGTATCATGAGAAAACACTATAATTCCTCCACTTTTCCTCTGGGATATTTTTCCAAACAAACCACGGAGCTTTCTGTTCAGCCTCCTGCTCACACTATAGCATTGACCAGTTTTGCCGCAGCACCTGCCAAGGTGAGATGTGGAACAGGGAGGTTTTTTCTCACACATACAGACTCATAGTCAACTCTCCACTGGACATTTCCCTTTGGGTACCAACCCCCCCACCCAAATTTGAAACTTGGTATGTTCAATGATTTCTTGATTTTCCCTCTCGTACAGCTCTTTTTTTATTTTGGACATCTAAGTTATTTGCAACTGTCTTCTTTCAGTTACTCTAGCCAAAAATCTTGTGTTATCCTTGACCCTTCTCTTTCTTTCACACCCCACAACCAATCTGTCAGCAAATTTTGTTAGCTCCACCTTCAAAAAATATTCAGAAACTGACCATCTCCACTGTCAAACCACCATCATCTCTCAATAGCATTTTAAACTGGATCCCTGCTTCCACCTGCTCCCCTAGAGTCTACTTTTAACCGTGGTCAGAAAAGTCCTGTTAAGATACAAGTGTTATCTTTTGATCAAAAATTTTCAAGAGCTTCCATCTCACCTGGAATAAAAGCCAAAGTCTTTACAATCTGGCTCCCCTGTTACTTTTCAAAACTCCTCTCATTACTTTACCCCTTGTTCACTCTGCTTCAGCCACTCTGGCCTCCTTGCTGCTCTTTGAACATGTCTGCTACATTCCACAGAGCCTTTGCATGTGTTCTTGTTCAATCATCCATTAGCTTGTTCCCTCATCTTCGGATCTTTATGCAAAAATCTCCTTTTCAGTGAGACTTCTTTTGGCTACTCTATTTAATAATGCATCTATTCCCTATTCCCTATTCCCCACCTACACACACGTCATAATGAGTTTCTCTGCTTAATTTTTCTCCTAGCCTCTGTTATGCATTGAATTGTGTCCCTAAAAGGATATATTGAAAGTCCACTGTACCTATGAATGTGATTTTATTTGGAAATAGTGTCTTTGTAGATTTCATCAAATTAAGATGAGGTCATTAGAATGGGCCCTAACCCAATGACTTGTGTCTTTGTGAGAAGTGGAAGGCACCATAGGAAGACAGAGACACACAGGAAGAATGTTTTGTGATGACAGAAGCAGAGATTGGAGTGATGCAGCTGCAAGCCAAGGAACACCTTGATTTTAGACTTGCAACCTCTAGACTATAAGAGAACAAATTTCTGGTGGTTCTTAAAAGCCACACAGTTTCTGGTATGTTATTATGGCAGCCCTAGAAAGTGAATACAGAATATTTCATGCCATCTGATATACTACAACATAGTTTTTGTGTTTATTGTTTATCTCCCCAATGCTGTAATGCAAGCTCCAGGGAGGATATAGCAGTTCTGACTCTGTTCCACACTGCTCTGATCTCTGCTGGGTTCTACCCAATCTGACTTCGGTCTAAAGATTGATTGGTCCTTCATGTGTGAACCTGCAAAGGAATCTCATGAAAATAAGAGCTAAAAACAAAAAGTGACACTCTAGTTCCAGCTAAAGATAGTAAAAGAGTAATTTGGCACTAGATAGAACTTGGAGACTCTATGAACTGTGGTGCTACCACATAGGAAATCATCCATTTGGACTCGCATCTAATACTGATCATGTGCCCAGACTGAGTGGTGAAAAGGATTTCATAAGTGCTTGCATACTAGGTGAAGAAAATGCTGATCAGTTTGTTGAACATAGAAGGGCACATATCACAGAGAATTCCTGACAGTTATGAAAATATCTTGCCAAAAATTTACTTGCCTCTATTTTCTCCTCATTTTGTTAGTTTTAATAGCTTTTAATTTTTTTCACAACAAAGTGTCTCAATAACACTATGCCCCAAAGGAAAATGTATTTTCTTTGTAACACAATATTGTATGCATTATTGAATTCTGAAACTAGCATGTTAGAAAAGCAATGTACAAAACATTCTCTAGAATGTTTTAAAGCATTTAGAATGACACCAAAGAGAAATGTTGTCCATCACCCAGGATATGCCCTATATTTTGTCCCTGGTCTGATAGAAAATTTTATGGGGACAAAAAGTAAGGAATTGAAAAAGAAAAGGAGGACTCTTAGGGCAATATAGTACAGTGTTTGGGGGAATAGACTGTGGAGTTAGAGCTGGATTTATATTCTGTTTCCAAGACTCAATAGCTGTGGATGGTCACTACTAGTCCTAAATTTCCCAGGATAATACCTGCCTTAGAGTGTTGTTGTGGGTTATAAATGAAATACACATGGAAAATATTTAGTTCAGTCCTCAGAAAATGGTACCCACTGTTGTTATGTCTCCAAATGCAACTACTACCTGTAGGTGAGATTTATTTTAACACATTATGAAAAAACATCTATTGAGAAAGAGACTCAGCTCACTGCTGTAGAGCTGCTCAGAATCTCCTTTCAGGAAATGATCTGAATGTGCTTGTTGACAGTAACTATTACTCTGGAAAAGGAATCATTCACAGTCTTCCTGATTAATTACTGTATCACTTCCCATCATTATCCTTTTCATCTTACTTGACTGTAAATATATAATCTAATGATCCTTTCACTTAAATCACTCCTTTGATGATGGGATTTTCAAAGTACTTTTTAGCCTCTCATTAATTAGACAAATCCACCCATTTTTGTAGAGCCTATCACTGAGACACTTGAAGAACTTTGGGGAATAGGAAATTCCCCCTGATTTTTCCAGAGAAGTCAGAGAGACAGCCTCACAAATTTCAAAACATCACAATAGAGGAGGAGAAAAATTCTTCCACAATGATTTAACTTTATTACTATTGCCTTACTAATGTTTCTTTGCAAGTTCCCATGAAAAGCTTTTCTCAAATGCATGAATTGACCACAGTACATAGCATGACAATTCGACCTCTTGGAAACTTTGCCTCCGTATTTCAATTATCTTCCTCTTTAAGGCCTGGTATCATGGGGATTCTGGTTCCCCAGCATTACCTTCACTTTTCTTATTTCATACCATGGAAATAATGATCTAGCTGAGTGTTTCATTTTCCTCTTAACTAGGTGGAACTGGTTATTGGATAACTGTGAATTTAAAACTACCAGGCTAAAGGAAAACATCAATTTGAAAATGAACCAGGAATTGATTGGAGCTGAGCTTTGGCTGGCAATCTGAGCAGGGAGCTTGGCTGTCAACAAATGAGGCATGTTTTAATTAAGAGTTTTTGTTACATCATCACAGAGAGTAAAGACATTGTGGTTCTGTAGATTTTATTTTCGATGCTTAGGGAGGCTCTCCTGCTATGAGACTTTCATCAGAATTTGACTTTTGCCATTCTGGAAGATGATGAGAAAGAAAATGGGCTATCTTCTTTGGCTTGTACAGTGGTTAAGAAAATAACCAGATTCTTTGAAATTACAGAAAAATTACCCCTCTTCAGAAATATTTTAGAAATGGAGTGTGAGATCATTGCTGTGCCCTCAGCAGGGAATTCACACGTCAATGTGTGGTATTATCCTCACTTTGCTTAGGTCTCTCTTCAAATGCCCCCTCCTTTATCTTTCTTTATAGCACATATTCCAAACTTCTCATTGCATTTTATATTTGGGTAGGGTTATTTATAGTCTGTTTCCTCAACTGGAACATGAATTCTACAAGAGCAGGTACTTGAGATGATCACTGCTTCACCTCTAGTCAGTAATGGCTGAATGAAAGTTGAATGAGTTGAAAGACGTGGTGGGAAAATGTAGTTAAAGACTCGTGGTGTAAAATGATGAAATGAGCACAACTCCCAGCTGGGAGCTATTGGTCCTAATTGCAAAGAATTTTTATAAAAACCTAATTCTACTTGTAAGAGCTTCGAGCATCATTTTCCCTGACCCCAGGCAGAAGAGAGAAGAGTTGAGCTAGGTGAGCATCAGAGAGTGAGGGAAGGCTGTGTTGGGGCTGGCGAAGGCTAGGTGTGAGTGACAGTGTCGAGGCTTTCTCTCAGGTGGCTGGTGACAATAGCCTGATGCATTGGCAACTGACTTGCTCCCCTGTTCTCCATGACTCCTACTTTCCTTTCTCACTCCTAAACCTCATTCAGGCCTTCCTTTGTTGCTTTTCTTCCATATTAGTATCTCTCTTTCCCTCTGCCTTTCTTAGTGGGATAGCAGATGACTCCCTCTGGTAGAAGTGAAATATAAGATTTGGAGCTAAGGGACAGGGACATTAAAATATAGTTTGTTCTTTTATTTACTGAATGAGCTGCCCATTATCTGTGGTTGAAAGGTTGGTTACAAATTTTTTTTCCAGTTTGATTTTTTTCCAGGCAGTATTAAGGATGGAAGAAACTTCAAATGCTGTAATGAGCATGAAGAAAGCAAATTTATCAAACACAGGTCTAGGAAAAGTTCCCTGATGCCAAAGTTCTGAGCATACCTTGTCTTATTCTGTAACTGTAGAGATCCAGGGAATGGAGCCATATTTTGGAATGTCATATAATTTAAAACAAGCAAAGGTCTCAATAAAGCATGTCATCATTATCATGCAATCAGATTCTTGGAAGGGAACGTAGATATTTTGAGATTAGCAACACTTTGTTAACTGTGCGACTTTGGACTATTCATTAACGTCACTGAAATTGGTTTGCTTGTCTGTTAAGTGGGTGTCAGAGAGGAGACTGGAGATTGAGGTCCCACCAGACTAGGTCGCAGTCATGGGTATAGTCCCTCCAGGACAGGAAGCTGTACCATCTTGTATTTTCATGGGGTAAGAAGATTGAAAATCTTTATTTATACCCACTCTAGACAGTGCTAAGACTCAGGAAAATAACTGAGTACTAAATATTAAGTAAAATAGAGCTTCAAGATGGCGGAAGAGTAAGACACAGAGATCAACTTCCTCCCCACAAATACATCATAAATACATCTACATGTGGAACAACTCCTACAGAACACCTACTGAACGCTGGCAGAAGACCTCAGACCTCCCAAAAGGCAAGAAACTCCCCACGTACCTGGGTAGGGCAAAAGAAAAAACAGAGACAAAGAATAGGGACGGGACCTGCACCAGTGGGAGGGAGCTGTGAAGGAGGAAAGGTTTCCACACACTAGGAAGCCCCTTCGTGGGCGGAGACTGCGGGATCCCAGGGAGAGGACTGGGGTTGGCGGCGTGAACACAGCCTGAAGGGGCTAGTGTGCCACGGCTAGACGGGAGGGAGTCCGGGAAAAAGTATGGAGCTGCCAAAGAGGCAAGAGACTTTTTCTTCAGAGTGCTGCTTAAAGGAGCTCCAGAGATGGGCACGAGCCACGGCTATCAGCGCGGACCCCAGACACGGGCATGAGACACTAAGACTGCTGCTGCTGCCACCAAGAAGCCTGTGTGCAAGCACAGGTCACTATCCACACCTCCCCTCCCGGGAGCCTGTGCATCCCGCCACTGCCAGGGTCCCGGGATCCAGGGACAACTTCCCCGGGAGAACACACGGCGGCCTCAGGCTGGTGCAACATCCGCCGCAGGCTACCCCCGCACTCCGTGCCCCTACCTCCCCCTGGCCTGAGTGAGCCAGAGCCCCCGAATCAGCTGCTTCTTTAACCCCGTCCTGTCTGAGCAAAGAACAGACGCCCTCGGCCGACCTACACGCAGAGGCGGGGCCAAATCCAAAGCTGAGCCCCTGGGAGCTGTGAGAACAAAGAAGAGAAAGGGAAATGTCTCTCAGCAGCCTCAGGAGCAGTGGATTAAATCTCCACAATCGACTTGATGTACCCTGCGTCTGTGGAATGCCTGAATAGACAACGAATCATCACAAATTGAGGAGGTGGACTTTGGGAGCAACGATATATACATTTATTTTTCCCTTTTTCTCTTTTTGAGAGTGTGTAAGTGTATGCTTCTCTGTGTGATTTTATCTGTATACCTTTGCTTTTACCATTTGTCCTAGGGTTCTGTCTGTCCTTTTTTTTTTTCTTTTCTCACTTAAAAATTTCTTTTCTTAATATTTATTTTTTACTTTAATAACTTTATTTTATTTCATTTTATCTTCTTCTTTCTTTATTTCTTTTTTTCCTCCTTTTTATACTGAGATGTGTGGAGAACAGGCTCTTGGTGCTCAAGCCAGGCGTCAGGGCTGTGCCACTGAGGTGGGAGAGCTAAGTTCAGCACACTGGTCCACAAGAGACCTCCCAGCTCCACGTAATATCAAACGGTGAAAATCTCCCAGAGATCTCCATCTCAATGCCAAAACCAAGCTCCACTCAACAACCAGCAAGCTCTAGTGCAGCACACCCTATGCCAAACAACTAACAAGACAGGAACACAACCCCACCCATTAGCAGAGAGGCTGCCTAAAATCATAATAAGGCCACAGACACCCCAAAACACACCACCAGACGTGGACGTGCCCACCAGAAAGACAAGATACAGCCTCATCCACCAGAACACAGGCACTAGTCCCCTCCACCAGGAAGCCTACACAACCCACTGAATCAACCTTAGCCACTAGAGGCAGACATCAACAACAACAGTAACTACGAATCTGCAGCCTGTGAAAAAGAGATCCCAAACACAGTAAGTTAACAAAATGAGAAGACAGAGAAACATACAGCAGATGAAGGGGCAAGGCAGTAACCCACCAAGCATAACAAATGAAGAAGAAATAGGCAGTCTACCTGAAAAAGAATTCACAATAATGATAGTAAAGATGATTCAAAATCTTGGAAATAGAATGGAGAAAATACAAGAAAAGTTTAACAAGCACCTAGAAGAACTGAAGAGCAAACAAACAGTGATGAACAGCACATTAAATGAACTTAAAAATTCTCTAGAAGGGATCAATAGCAGAAAAACTGAGGCAGAAGAACGGATAAGTAACCTGGAAGATAAAATAGTGGAAATAACTACTGCAGAGCGGAATAAAGAATGGAAAGAATTGAGGACAATCTCAGAGACCTCTGGGACAACATTAAATGCACCAACATTCGAATTACAGGGGTCCCAGAAGAATATGAGAAAAAGAAAGGGACAGAGAAAATATTTGAAGAGATTAGAGTTGAAAACTTCCTTAATATGGGAAAGAAAATACTTAATCAAGTCCAGGCTAAATCCAAGGATAAACACGCCAAGACACATATTAATAAAACTATCAAAAATTAAATGCAAAGAACAGATATTAAAAGCAGCAAGGGAAAAACAACAAATAACACATCAGGGAAACCCCATAAGCCTAACAGCTGATCTTTCAGAAGAAACTCTGCAAGCCCAAAGGGAGTGGCACGACATATTTAAAGTGATGAAGGAGAAAAATCTACAACCAAGATTACTCTGCCCAGCAAGGATCTCATGCAGATTTGACAGAGAAATTAAAAGCTTAACAGACAAGCAAAAGCTAAGAGAATTCAGCACCACAAAACCAGCTTTACAACAAATGCTAAAGGAATTTCTCTAGGCAGGAAACACGAGAGAAGGAAAAGACCTACAATAACAAACACCAAACAATTAAGAAAATGGTAATAGGAACATACATATCGATAATTACCTTAAATGTAAATGGATTAAATGCTCCAACCAAAAGACATAGACTGGCTGAATAGAAACAAAAACAAGACCCATATATATGCTGTCTACAAGAGACCTACTTCAGACCTAGGGACACATACAGAGTAAAAGTGAGGGGTTGGAAAAAAATATTCCATGCAAATGGAAATCAAAAGAAAGCTGGAGTAGTAACTCTCATATCAGACAAACGGACTCTAAAACAAAGACTATTACAAGAGACAAAGAAGGACACTACATAAGGATCAAGGGATCAATCCAAGAAGACCCCGAATAGCCAAAGCAATCTTGAGAATGAAAAATGGAGCTGGAAGAATCAGGCTCCCTGACTTCAGACTATACTACAAATCTACAGTAATCAAGACAGTACGGTACTGGCACAACAACAGAAATATAGATCAATGGAACAGGATAGAAAGCCCAGAGATAAACCCACACATATATGGTCACCTTATCTTTGATAAAGGAGGCAGGAGTTTACAGTGGAGAAAGGACAGCCTCTTGAATAAATGGTGCTGGGAAAACTGGACAGGTACATGTAAAAGTATGAGATTAGATCACTCCCTAACACCATACACAAAAATAAGCTCAAAATGGATTAAAGACCTAAATGTAAGGCCAGAAACTATCAATCTCATAGAGGAAAATATAGGCAGAACACTCTATGACATAAATCACAGCAACATCCTTTTTGACCCACCTCCCATAGAAATGGAAATAAAAACAAAAATAAACAAATGGGACCTAATGAAACTTCAAAGCTTTTGCACAGCAAAGGAAACCATAAACAAGACGAAAAGACAGCCCTCAGAATGGGAGAAAATATTTGCAAATGAAGCAACTGACAAAGGATTAATCTCCAAAATTTACAAGCAGTTCATGCAGCTCAATAACAAAAAAAACAAACAACCCAATCCAAAAATGGGCAGAAGACCTAAATAGACATTTCTGCAAAGAAGATATACAGACTGCCAACAAACACATGAAAGAATGCTCAACATCATTAATCATTAGAGAAATGCAAATCAAAACTACGAGATATCATCTCACACTGGTCAGAATGGCCATCATCAAAAAATCTACAAACAATAAATGCTGGAGAGGGTGTGGAGAAAAGGGAACACTCTTGCACTGCTGGTGGGAATGTGAATTGGTACAGCCACTATGGAGAACAGTATGGAGGTTCCTTAAAAAACTGCAAATAGAACTGCCATATGACCCAGCAATCCCACTACTGGGCATATACCCTGAGAAAACCATAATTCAAAAAGAGTCATGTACCAAAATGTTCATTGCAGCTCTATTTACCATAGCCAGGAGATGGAAACAACCTAAGTGTCCATCATCGGATGAATGGATAAAGAAGATGTGGCACATATATACAATGGAATATTACTCAGCCATAAAAAGAAACAAAATTGAGCTATTTGTAATGAGGTAGATGGACCTAGAGTCTGTCATACAGAGTGAAGTAAGTCACAAAGAAAAAGAAAAACACCATATGCTAACACATATACATGGAATTTAAGGAAAAAAATGTCATGAAGAACCTAGGGGTAAGACAGGAATAAAGACACAGACCTACTAGAGAATGGACTTGAGGATATGGGAAGGGAAAAGGGTAAGCTGAGACAATGCAAGAGTGTGGCATGGACATATATACACTACCAAACGTAAAATAAATAGATAGTGGAAAGCAGCCGCGTAGCACAGGGATATCAGCTCCGTGTTTTGTGACCACCTAGAGGGGTGGGATAGGGAGGATGGGAGGGAGGGAGACCCAAGAGGGAAGATATATGGGAACATATGTATATGTATAGCTGACTCACTTTGTTATAAAACAGAAACTAGCACACCATTGTAAAGCTATTATACTCCAATAAAGATGTAAAAAAAAAAAAAAGGACAACCTGGAAGAAATGGACAAATTCTTAGCAATGCATAACCTTCCGACACTGAACCAGGAAGAAATAGAAAATCTAAACAGACCAATCACAAGCACTGAAATTGAATATGTGATTAAAAATCTTCCAACTAACCAAAGCCCAGGACCAGATGGCTTCAGAGGCAAATTCTATCAAACACTTAGAGAAGAGTTAACACCTATCCTTCTCAAACTCTTCCAAAATATAGCAGAGGGAGAAACACTCCCCAGCACATTCTACAAGGCCACCATCACCCTGATACCAAAACCAGACAAAGATGTCACAAAGAGAGAAAACTACAGGCCAATGACACTGATGAACATAGATGCAAAAATCCTCAACAAAATGCTAGCAAACAGAATCCAACAGCACATTAAAAGGATCATACACCATGATTACGTGGGGTTTATCCCAGGAAGGCAAGGATGCTTCAATATATGCAAGTTATTCAATGTGATACACCATCTTAACAAATTGAAGGTTAAAACCATATGATCATCTCAATAGATGCAGAGAAAGGTTTCGACAAAATTCAACACCCATTTATGATTAAAACACTCCAGAAAGTAGGCATAGAGGTAACTTACCTCAACATAATAAAGGACATATAAGACAAACCCACAGCCAACATCGTCTTCAATGGTGAAAAACTGAAACCATTTCCACTAAGATCAGAAACAAGACAACGTTGCCCACTCTCACCACTATTATTCAACATAGTTTTGGAATTTTTAGCCATAGCCATCAGGGAAGAAAAAGAAATAAAAGGAATCCAAATTGGAAAAGAAGAAGCAAAGCTGTCACTGTTTGCAGATGACATGATACTATACATTGATAATCCTAAATATGCTACCAGAAATCTACTAGAGCTAATCAATGAATTTAGTAAAGTAGCAGGATACAAAATTAATGCACAGAAATCTCTTGCATTGCTGTACATTAATGATGAAAAATCTGAAAGTGAAATTAAGAAAACACTCCCATTTACCATTGCAACAAAAAGAATAAAATATCTAGGAATAAACCTACCTAAGGAGACAAAAGACCTGTATGCAGAAAATTATAAGACGCTGATGAAAGAAATTAAAGATGATACAAATAGATGGAGAGATATACCATGTTCTTGGATTGGAAGAATCAACATTGTGAAAATGACTCTACTACCCAAAGCAATCTACAGATTCAATGCAATCCCTATCAAACTACCACTGGCATTTTTCACAGAACTAGAACAAAAAATTTCACACTTTGTATGGAAACACAGAAGACCCCGAATACCAAAAGCTATCTTGAGAAAGAAAAATGGAGCTGGAGGAATGAGACTCCCAAACTTCAGACTATACTACAAAGCTACAGTAGTCAAGACAGTATGGTAGTGGCACAAAAACAGAAATATAGATCAATGGAACAGGATAGAAAGCCCAGAGATTAACTCACGCACATATGGTCACCTTATCTTTGATAAAGGAGGCAAGAATATGCAGTGGAGAAAAGACAGCCTCTTCAATAAGTGGTGCTGAGAAAACTTGTCAGCTATATGTAAATGAATGAAATTAGAACACTCCCTAACACCATACACAAAAATAAGCTCAAAATGGATTAAAGACCTAAATGTAAGGCCAGACACCATCAAACTCTTAGAGGAAAACATAGGCAGAACACTGTATGACATAAATCACAGCAAGATCCTTTTTGACCCACCTCCTATAGAAATGGAAATAAAAACAAAAATAAACAAATATCACCTAATGAAACTTAAAAGCTTTTGTGCAGCAAAGGCAACCATCAACAAAACGAAAAGACAGCCCTCAGAATGGGAGAAAATATTTGCAAATGAAGCAACTGACAAAGAATTAATATCCAATATTTACAAGCAGCTCATGCGCTCAATATTACAAAACAAACAGCTGAATCCAAAAATGGGCAGACGACCTAAATAGACATTTCTCCAAAGAAGATATACAGATTGTCAACAAACACATGAAGGAATGCTCAACATCATTAATCATTAGAGAAATGCACATCAAAACTACAATGAGATATCATCTCACACCAATCAGAATGGCCATCATCTAAAAATCTACAAACAATAAATACTGGAAAGGGTGTGGAGAAAAGGGAACCCTCCTGCACTGTTGGTGGGAATGTAAATTGATACAGCCACTATGGAGAACAGTATGGACGTTCCTTAGAAAACTACAAATAGAACTACCATACGACCCAGCAATCCCACTACTGGGCATATACCCTGAGAAAACCATAATTCAAATAGATTCATGTACCAAAATGTTCATTGCAGCTCTGTTTACAATAGCCAGGACATGGATGTGACCTATGTGTCCATCAACAGATAAATGGATAAAGAAGATGTGGCCCATATATACAGTGGAATATTACTCAGCCATAAAAAGAAACGAGATTGAGTTATTTGTAGTGAGGTGGATGGACCTAGAGTCTGTCATACAGAATGAAGTAAGAATAAGAAAAACAAATACCGTATACTAACACATTTATGGAATCTAAAAAAATAAAGAAAAAAAGATGGTCAGAAGAACCTAGGGGAAGACCTGAATAAAGATGCAGACCTACTAGAGAATGGACTTGAGGATACGGGGAAGGGGAAGGGGAAGCTGGGATAAAGTGAGAGAGTGGCATGGGCATATATACACTACCAAACGTAAAATAGATAGCTAGTGGGAAGAAGTTGCATAGCACAAGGAGATCAATTTGTGCTTTGTGACCACCTAGATGGGTGGGATAGAGAGGGTGGGAGGGAGGGAGCTGCAAGAGGGAAGAGATATGGGAACATATGTATATGTATAACTGATTCAGTTTGCTATAAAGCAGAAACTGACACACCATTGTTAAGCAATTATACTCCAATAAAGATTTTTAAAAAATGAATATATATATATATCTATCTTTCAGTATAGTGTGAAAACGTTTATAAAGCTGGCAATAAATTTTAAAAAATATGTTTATATTAGGTAAGTTATGCCTGCTAAGTCAAACTTTGTTTCATTTAAATATAGCCTCAGGTGTTGGCCCCCCATAAACTTGTTTCTATGGTTTTGTGCTATGTTTTTTGTTAGTTTTCTCTCCCTTTATCTTTTCCTCTCTTCTTTCCTCCTTCTCTTTCTCCCCATTCCTCCAGTCTAAGATGTTGCACTTGCTGTACATGGTTCCTCTGGTCTTAGGGGACTCAATTCTGATATCTGCTCCCAAGGTGAGGAAATCCACATCCCTAATAAGCCCTAAAGATTTTCCCTACCGACAATAAAATGATAATAAGAATATTGTAAATAAATTTATGTGAAGAAGCTGACAATTTAGATGAAGTAGAAAAATTCTTTAAAAGCACAACTTATCAAAGCTGACACAAAATAGAAGATTTGAATAGGTCTATATCTGCCAAAGAAATTGCATCCATGATGAAAATCCTATGAAGAAAACTTCAAGTGTAAATGGCTTCACTGGCTAATCTCTCCAAAATTTAAGGAGGAAATAATGCTGTGTTTACACACATTCTTTCAGAGAATAAAGAAAGGGAACACTTCCAATTCACATTGTGAGGTTAGTATAACCCTGACACTGAAACATGATAAGGACATTATAGGTAAAAATTATATTCCTTTATCTTCCATGAACATAGGCTCACAATTCCTAAACATAATATTAATAAATAGAATACAACAATATAGAAATAGCATAATACCTCATGACCAAGTAAGGTTTATTTAATGAATACAATGATGTTTTAATCTTTAAAAATCATTTAGTCGGGGCTTCCCTTGTGGTGCAGTGGTTGGGAGTCCGCCTGCCGATGCAGAGGACATGGGTTCGTGCCCCGGTCCGGGAGGATCCCACATGCCGCGGAGCGGCTGGGCCCGTGAGCCATGGCCGCTGGGCCTGCGTGTCCGGAGCCTGTGCTCCGCAGCGGGAGGGGCCGCAACGGTGAGAGGCCCGCGTACCGAAAAAAAAAAAAAAATCAATTAGTCGATACAATTTCAAAAATAACTGTAAAACAGAGAAAATCATATCTCAATGGATACAAAAAAGTTATTGGACAAAATTCAGCACCATTCATGATTTTTAAAAATATGAATAAATTGGGAAAATAGAGAACTTAATGTGATAAAAGGCATCTACAAAAATCTAGAGCTGACATGTTTAATGGTGTAATATTGAACTCTTTCCCCCTAAGTCTGGGAATGTCCATTGCTACCATGTCTACTCAATGTAGTTTTGAAGGTTCAGTCAATAGGGAAGAAAGGAGTGAAAATTATAAACATATTTAAGAATAAAAGAAATAAAATTGCCTGTATATACAAATGACATAATTAGCCACTTGAGAATTCCAAAAGAAGTTATGAACTATAGAATTAGTGAGTAATTTAGCAAATTTGCTGGATGGGAAATCAATAGAGAAAAAGTACTTTTTTCTATACATCAGCTGAAAAATAAAAGAAAAAATTTAGAAAAACAATGCCATTTAAAATCGCACTGTAAAACTGTATTTATGGATTAAATTTAACGAAAGATGTATAAGACATCTATAATTAGAACTACAGAGTGTTGCTAAAAGAAATTAAAGAAGACAAGGAAATAAAGAGACATATCAATTTTGTGGACTGGAAGAGTTAATATTTTTAAGGTATCATTTGTCCTAAATTGATCTATAAATTCAATGTGATCCCAATCAAAATTCTAGCACGTTTTTGTGTAGAAATTGACAAGCTGATTCTAAAATTTATATGGAAATGAAAGGACCTTAAAAAACTTAGATAATATTGAAGGTGAACAAAGCTGGAGGGCTGACACTCTCAGGTTTCAAGACTTACTATGAAGCTCCAGTAATTAAGACAGTATGGAATTATGCAAGGAGAGACAAATAGACTAATTGGACAGAATTAAGAGTCCAGAAATAGACTTACATGTATACAGTCTCTCGATTTATCACAAAGGTGCCACTGCAGTTCAGTGGGAGAAGGGTGGCCTTTGCATTAAATGGTGCTATAGTTTTAAATATCCATATGGAAAATGAACCTTGCCTCCTATATTACAGCATACAATAAAAGTAACTTAAGATGGAGTATAGGTCTATATGTGAAAGATAGCAAAATGAAGCTTCATGAAGAAAATAGAAGATATGTTTCTGACCTTAGGGTAGGCATAGATTTCTTAAACAAGATACATAAAACACTCACCAAAAACCCCAAACAAAAATCAAACCAAATTACACCCCAAAACAAACAACCTGATTTAAAAATGGGCAGAGGAACTGAATAGACATTTTTCCTAAGAAGAAGGGCAGATGGCCAACAGGTACATGAAAAGAGGCTCAATATCACTAATCATCAGGGAAATGCAAATCAAAACTACAATCAGATCTCACCTCACACCTGTTAGAATGGCTATCATCTAAAAGAACACAACAAATATTGGCAAGGATGTAGGGAACCCTTGTACACTGCTGGTGGGAATGTAAATTGGTGCAGCGACTATGGAAAACAGTATGGAGTTTTTTCAAAAAAACAAAAATAGAATTGCCACATGACCCAGCAGTTCCACTCTTGAGTATATATCTGAAAAAACCAAAAACACTAATTCGAAAAGATACCTGCACCCCAATGTTCATAGCAACATTATTTACAATTGCCAACATATAGAAGCAATCTAAGTGTCTATCAACAGATGAATGGATAAAGAAGATGTGGTACTAGCCACATGTGGCTATTGATCACTTGAACTGTGGCCAGAATTAACTGAGAGATGCTGAAAGTGTAAGATACACACCAGATTTTGAAGACTTCAAATGAGAAAAAGAATATAAAACGTACTGTTAATAATTTTTTATGTTGATATATGTTGAAATACCATGTTTTATATGTACATTAAATAAAATGTATTATTAAAATTAAAAAAGGAAGATGTGGTATGTGTGCGTGTGTGTGTGTATATATATATGTATGTATATATATACATGCACACACACAATGGAATACTACTTAGTCATAAGAAAGAATGAAATTTTGCCATTTGCTGCAACATGGATGGACTTGGAGGGCATTATGCTAAGTGAAATAGGTCAGACAGAGAAAGACAAATACTGTATGATATCACTTATATGTGGAATCTAAAAAATACAACAAACTAATGAATATAACAAAAAAGAAGCAGACTCACAGACATAGAGAACAAGCTAGTGGTTACCAGTGGGGAGAGGGAAGAAGGGAGGGGCAATATGGGGGTAGGAGAGTAAAGGGTACAAACTATTAGGTATAAAATAAGCTACAAGGGGCTTCCCTGGTGGAGCAGTGGTTGAGAGTCTGCCTGCCAATGTAGGGGACATGGGTTCGTGCCCCAGTCCAGGAGGATCCCACATGCCGTGGAGCGGTTGAGCTCGTGAGCCATGGCCGCTGAGCCTGCACGTCCGGAGCGTGCTCCGCAACGGGAGAGGCCACAGCAGTGAGAGGCCCGCGTATCGCAAAAAAAAAAAAAAAAAAAGCTACAAGGATATATTGTACAACATGGGGAATATAGCCAATATTTTATAAATGGAATATAACCTTTCAAAATTGTGAATCATTATATTATACACCTGTAACTTATATAGTATTGTACAGCAACTATACTTCAATAAAAATCCCTCAAACCCTGATACTCTGGACTTCAATAAAATTACAACTGCTGATTCATCGAAAGATATCAGTCGTTATAAGAATAAAATGACAAGTCACGTACTGGAAGAAGATATTTGTAATTTATATATCTGACAAAGGACTGGTATCCTGAATATATTGAGAGTTCATGTAAATTAATATGACATAAACAAACCATACAAATTTTTAAAAATTTCAGGCATTTCATGAAATAGTATATCCAAATAACCAATAAGCATATCAAAATCTAATCGATATTATTATTCACCAGAAAAATGTGAATTCAAACCACAATAAAATACCACTTTACATCCACTAAAATGGCAAAAAGTTAGAGGATTTACAGTATGAAGTCTTATTGTCAAATACTGCTGGTGGAAGGGTAAACAAACATTTTGGAAAACTTACAGTTTCTATGAAATCTACATTCTTATAATTCAGGAATTTTTCTCTTAGTTACATAAGAAATAGAAATGTATACATATGTTCACCAAAACCTCTACAAGAATGTTAACAGAATTACTATTCATAATAGCTAAAAACAAGAAATCACAAAATGTCAGGAGAATGGATAAAAAACCATTGTGCATTCATACAATGGAATTAATACAGACAATAAAAAGCAATCAACTACTGGTGAATAACAGGGGTGAAAATCAAAATAATTATGCTCTAAGAAACCAGACAAAAAAAGTACATAGTTTTGATTTTATTTACATTTGGTCCAAAACAGGTAAAACCAATGTATTTGTGACAGAAGTCAGAATAGTGTTTATCTTGGGGGAGTGCAATTATTGGGAGACCATGAGAGAAATTCCTCCAGTGCTGGTACTATTCTATGCCTTGATTCAGTAGTGGTTACCCAGGTGGATACATAGGCAAAAACACATCCGGCTGTATTAAGATGAATGCACTCTATGTATGTTATAGTACAAATTCAAAAGTAAGCAAAATTAAAAATTAGATTTTGGTGAAAGTAAAAGGCATCAGTTAAAAGAACATAATCAAATAGGATAAAATAATAAGAGGTAAGGCAACAACTAGGAGAACACAGGTCACAAATTCTCACATCTCTGGAGCAGACCACTAGGTTACAGCTCCCTGCAGTGAAACAGCAGGCAGTGTATACTGAGGTCTGTGCAGAATTTAGGTTCACTAGAGGTCAGCTAATTCTCTGAGCATCAGGCTTCAGAGATACCAGCCCTTTGGCTCCTGTGGATGGGTCAACTGGTACCAAACAGGCATTAACACCTCAAAGAGAGCAGGGCTCTAAGCAACCTCAGGCACCCAGCTGAACTGTCTGCAGTCCAGTAGCCTGTGGCAACCAGAAGAGAATTTTTGGCATTTAGACCTTCTTTTTCTCACCAGCAGACCCCTGGAGTATACCCCTGGAGTACAGTCACCATCCTTTGCCTTTTGTCCATTATCCACAAAAAAGTAGTTCCATCCTTGTTTCTCATGATGGGTTTTTAGGCATTGTCAGTAGACTACCACTAGGTAATCTATTTTAGGACATTGGAAAACTACTTGTAATCCATTCTGATGGAAAAATTTGTTCAATAACTGAAAGACTATTTCAATCCTGATGTTTGGAATTCTTATCATATTCTCAAACTTTTCTGTGTAAAATAGTTGAGATTAACAAAGAGCTCTGTCTAAATCATTGCTTTCTGTTGCCCTAAGCTTGCTCTGTGTAGATGCTGGCCCAGATGCTGAGCTGGACCAAAAACTTCTAGTCTTTGGTTTCATAAAGTATAATGACTAAAGTAAGAGCTCTGTTTGATAGTGACCATCTCAGCCTTTTATTCATCACAAGCTGTAAAGGGAGGCACAGTTAGTATTTGTGGTCGTATGTTGACCAACTGAAATCTCATAGATTGTTTTCAAAAGTAAGTAAAAAATGACTTTTAGAGATGAGGTACTGGAAAGAGTGATATAGCATTGTAATAGGTAGCTCTTTTGCCCAGCATACATTCATACTTACTAATATTATCTTTATTTATATAAGACATTAAAATTTCAACATGCTTCTGTACAGATTGTCTCATTTGATCCTCATAAATTTCTATAAAATAGGTGCCATATCCACTGGGGATCCACTCAAGGTCACCAAGTGAGTGGAGGAGATGAAATTAGAATGCATATATTTTAGTTGCTCTACTGCAATTTCTGTGATTGGTAAGGCTGGACTTTCACAAGTGAGGTCTTTTGCTCTTGAGCTCTCAAACTTGAGAGGTTGATCTAGCAAGTGTTCTTTTCCCTTTTTTTTTCCTTCTCATATTAGCACAAAACTTTTCAATTCTTGACATTTATGCAGGAGGTGTTCAACACACCATTCTCTGAAGTAGGTCATGCAAGGAGCATGGACCACACGGAGATCTTGTTATATTTTCCCAAACAAATAGACACTGTGATGAAAGTAGGGAGCTTGTAAAAAAAAGATAAACAAAGCTTCACATTTTGCTTTAGGTTTAGAGAGTGTCAGACAAAATTTTATTAAATCATTAGAGCAGGCAAACAAATGCAGAGCTGCCATCTCAAACACATAAGTGTCCCTAATTTCTTTTACAAAGTGTAACATATAGGACTTAACTCTAAGAAGAAGGCTAATTAGAAAAATTAAGCGCTCTGTAAGTTCATTCAGCATGTGAAATGACTAAAAATACAATTCATGAACTGTCACTATTTCCTACACTATCCACGTTATTTTTCTCCATTGTTTTAGTGAGGTATAATTTTATATTTAGCAAAATTCCTCCTTTTTTTAGTGTTCAGTTCTGCAAATTTTGGCTAACACATGCAATTTATAACAACCACCCGATCAAGATATAGAATAATGCTATCACCCCCTAAAGTCCTATATCATGTATGTTTTATGACTTTCTACAATTACCTAAAATGTGTTGACAAACCATGAAATCCAGTAACAGAAGTTAAGCTATGTGTGCATATGCTAAATATGTAAATAATTTCCCTAAGTGGTGTGGAGCTATGTCTGTCAGACTCTGTAACTCTTACCATTATTCCAGGGTACACACGGTTGAGGTCTGGAGCTATAAAGCTAAGGAATACCCTAACCTATAGAGAGAGAACTAAGAAAGACCCTTTGTCAGGAAAGTGGAACCTGCTGCAGGTGGACTCCAGCTCCCTGGCTATAAGGAAATAATATATTGCTCTTCTTTTCTTTGACAACAGCACAAACCCTTCATCAATAATTTTTGACTTAGCCCAGTGTGAGATTTTTCTCCCCTGTATGAATACTGCTCTTAGATTTACAGGAGAAATCTATTAGAGAACAGAATTTACAGAACTGTGCTGTACTTGTAGAAATGCTTAATTCCACAATTCTATGATTCTAGCTGCAACTTGGCCATAAAGTAAGGGATGTGAATTTTATCAATGAGCAAGCTATCCTGGACTGAAACCCCACAGAGGAAGAAGGGATGATTAATCGGACAAGTAAGAATTTGCTGCTTCTGGCATCCTCCAACTGTGTGTAGAGCAAGCATCATTATATTTTAACATGCTGGGAACACTCGCCTTGATTGAACGTTAGTCAATAAAAATTCCCTTTTAAAGGGATGATGCTGTGGGGTCCGCTCTTGTTTCTTGAATCTGCAGTGACACGCTGAGAGTTCAAAGAAAAGCATATCGCACAATACTTAATAAAGTGCTAATAAAGTAGCCAAGAGGCACCGTCCCTTGTCCATTAAAAATACAGTAAATTTTTCTGAAAGTTAGATTTAATGTCATTTTTTCCTCCTTGGAACCATAGATTACATAAATATTTCCATTAGATCCAAGATAGAGTTACATGATAACAATGATGAAATGAAAATTATAGTTATCCATTGGATATCAGAAGAAAAAGGAGATAGAAATTTACAGTGAAAGTAAAACTCAAAGGAATTCAATTCCATTTGCAATTAAAGCACACACTTAAGTATGAAGTTATGCAGACTTAGCTGATGAGCTGAGCTAATTTATAGGTATTTAATTAACTCCACAGGGTAGAGTCCCTTGTTGTTGCTTTGTGAATGTAATATTTATATTGATAATTATAAAACTAATTTAAAATATTAAAGGAGACCACCTACATGAATGCAGTAAAGCCCAATCTCTCTCAGACTCCAGATGGTCCATATCAGATTGTGAAAATTGACCCAATATTCATTGGGAGCTTTACTTGGGACTTCAGTGGTAGGGGAACAGGACGAAAAGAGAGAAAAGGAATATAGAGCAAGATTCCTTCCTTTTGTTTTCTTTGGGTGGAGGAATCTAGAGTATCCTGTTTTCTTTTTACCATCTTGGCTGAAAGTAACATAGTGCCAACAACATGAAATAACATCTCCTGTAAAAGACATAGACTGCTGACAAACCAGTCAACTCCTCAATTAGAATTAATTCAATGTAACTTTTTTTTTTTTTTTTTTTTAACTTCTCTTGCATTTCTCCTACTTCCTATACAGGCACATTTTTTCAAAGTTAAAAGCCATCACATGACTGTTTACTCCTTTCTCTTTAAGAACTGACTCTAGAGTTGGTTCAAGGATCAGCCCACACAAGCGACAGAACTGAAGGATTATGATGGATATGTTTCTGTTCTCCCAACAGCAGGGAACAATGTTACTGAGTTTAGTGAGCAGAACTCTCCTGAAAAAAAAAATCCATTAAACTCAACCTTCTTAGAGGAAGTAATGGCAATGTAAAAAGTGGTATTATTTAGTTGACAATATTTACTGAGCACTTGACGCACGGTGTCTGTACAATTTTCTCTAAGCTTCATACTGCCTGTCTTTGAAGAGGAGAATGGAAAGTATTATTTTCTAAATTGTCTTGGGTTAAAACTCTGATTGATTACAAAATATTAGAGAAATTGTTAGTAGAGCAAATATGCTTTTAAAAGAATGAAAACTTTATTCACTACTCATAAGTGTATACTTAAAATCCAATACTAAGGACTTCCTTGGTTGTCCAGTGATTAAGACTTCGCCTTCCAATGCAGGAGGTGTGGGTTCGATCCCTGGTTGGGGAGGTAGGATCCCACATGCCTTGTGGCCAAAAAGCCAAAACATAAAACAGAAGTAATACTGTAACAAATGCAATAAAGACCTTAAAAATGGTACACATCAGAAAAAAAAAAACTTAAAAAAAGAATCCAACACTATATCTATTACTGTACATCATATTTAAGTAGCTCTCTCTGTCCTCTGCTTCTGTCTTCCTATCTCCTTCCCTGACTCTGATGCTCCTGTACTCCTGCCTCCCTCTTGTAAGGACCCTCATAATTCCATTGAGCCCACTCAGATAAATCAAGGTAATCTCCTCATCTCAAGGTCCTTAACATATTTACATCTGCAAAGTCCCTTTTGCCATATAAGGTAGTACACACACAGGTTTCAGGGATTAGGATGTGGATAACCTCGCGGGAGCCATTAGTCTGTCTACCCGATATGCCAGTTGCTAAGCTTTTTCCTTGGTGACAAACCCACTTTTCTATTTCGCCGATTTGAGATAATGGACTTTACACACGATATTTCTGCTTTAGTAGCTGGTTCTCTGTTAGGTTATGCCAATGGGGGGCATTAAAAGATATCGGAAGGCAAGAAGAAGAAGGGACTGAATTCTTTCTGTATAGCTTGATGCTCTTACTGGCATTGCTCCAGCAATGGTCCTTACAGGGAGCAGCAGATGGTGAGGATCACAGCCTTTTTCCACGTTCCCAGAATGGCCACACTTTCAGAATCAGTCTCATTACCCTCAGACTACCCACAGAGGCTGGGCAATGGACCTCTTCATAGATTCAAATCTCAACTCATCAGAGCCACTGCTCCAAGCATCTGGGCTCCCTGATAACCTCAAATTATTTTCTTTGTTTCTCCAACCCTAGAGATGACAGTACTTCTTGCAATAATTACTACAGTGTTCATTTTTAGACTTTTCAGTTCTCCAACATCTGTTTAACCATTTCCCTACATTAAAATCTCTTGGTTGGAATACCCAGTACACTTTTGGTTCCCCGACATATTTGCACTGTGATCAGTTTTTCAAATCTCCTAACAAATGGGTGTGAAATTAAAGAGTGATAATAGCCTTTGAAGAAATGAATAGGAATAGCTGTGAGGGAAGACAAATGATATCAAGCCTGTCTGATGCTGGCTGTTTTGTAGGAAACATTATGGTATGGAAAGAAAAATCTATCTTCCCAACAAAATCATTTCACAGGATTATAAGGTTAAATTTTTCTTCTTAATGTGAAGCAACAAAAACCCAAAAGACATTCACACTGGTTTTGATTTTTTTTTTTTGAAACAGAAAAATCATTTAAAGGAATAAGATACTGGATTACTCGAAAATCTTAATCCATCTTAAAGTTAAAAATATGCAAAAAATGGTTTAGTTTGGCCAGATTTAATTCAATATTTATGTAATTTTTTTTTTTTTTTTTTTCAGTACACGGGCCTCTCACCACTGTGGCCTCTCCCGTTGCGGAGCACGGGCACCGGACGCGCAGGCTCAGCGGCCATGGCTCACGGGCCCAGCCGCTCCACGGCATGTGGGATCTTCCCGGACCGGGGCACGAACCCGCGTCCCCTGCATCGGCAGGCGGACTCTCAACTATGTAATGTTTAATACCAGTAGTTTAATAGTCCATCTCAGTGAAGATCTTAATAAAATTTCATAGGCACATGTGTGCGTGTGCACACGTGTATGAGAGAGAGGGGGGAGATTTATGTCATAAAACCTTACAGTCTTCAAATAAGCTGCCAACAGAAGCAATCCATCTGAATTTCTAGATGTGTGCGCTATAGTAAAACCACACTCACAATTTATGACCTCATTTGTTACATGTTTGAATATCCTTTCGATTACACTCTTGCCAGAGAGTAAATGCACTCGACATAAAATAGTAATGTTTCAATCATGGAAATGTGATCTTAATCCTGTTTAAGTCTGCTTTTTATACTCTGACATTAATTAGCAACCCAGAGCCCCTTCTAAACCTCCACACCCAGTCTTTGAAGAGGTTATTCATCAGATAGGAATGATGTTTGTTTAGGAGTGCACTTCTCTTAATGGACTTAATATAATTATTTTACAAATGTCCAGATCCTGACCACAATCCCCTTCTTCCCCACCCCCTTGCTCACCCTCAATGGTCTGTAGAGCTCTTTAAGGTCATCAAGACACTGGGAGGAGGTGATGTGATATCAGTCTACCAGAAGTCAAAACAATCAAGTGTACATGCAATAAAAAGACAACACCTTGGGGGTTGGGTAGAAGGAGTTTGCAACCTACAGCAAGTCACACTGAAAGTTACCATATATCTAAAGATGGGTTACATGAACAATGGAGTTTAAAGGGAAAAATATTTCCTGGAAGGAAAAACTGAAGTGATGTGTGTGTTTGTGTGTGTGTGTGTGTGTGTGTGTGTGTGTGTGGTGTAGAAGGTGGATAATATTCTTGCATTCCAATCTGATGTCTAGCGCTAGTAGTAAGAAGCCCAGGGACTGTGATAGAGGTTCAGATGTATAGATTCTTTCCTACTGGCTGCTGAGTGAGTCATTGCCCATCCTTCTGCTGTACCCTCCTTCTTAAAGCACAGAGCCTCAGGGTTAACAGAGAGCTCTCCTTACCCTGAGAAAGGCTTGTTTACTGAGAACTTAATGGGCTCTTATGATAAAATTAGTTATGCCATTGTCCAATACGTTGACCCACCATAGAAATTATTTTAACAGTCTGAATTATTGTGCAATATAAGAGATTCAAATATATGCTAGTTAGAAAAGAGAAATTCTATGAAAAAATAGTAATTTTAACTTGAAAATATAGAAGTAAGAACAAGAATTGTCCTTGGAGTTTAAATTCTGGAGGAATAATATCAAACTTAAAGATATCTGGATTAAAAGGAGGAATCAAATGACAGAAGAGCAAAACCCATTAGAAATTAAATTTAACTTTATAAACCAGATTCATGATTCAAATTTATGGGCAAAGGTCTAACTGGCAACCTTTGTGCTGGGCCCAGACTCCAATAAGTCCTTCACCTTAATGTCACAGGACAGTGAGCATGGGAAAAGTGGAATTATTGGAATAACATATATTAAGGGATACAAAAAGGCTATGGTTGTGGAGAGAAGATCTGAGGATACTTAGTACATCAGCAGAAGAAAGACGTAGAATATGGCTACAGTGAGCCAAATGACAAATCAGTTTGAATGGATATATATTTATTCATTGGAACCTTTGCATTTCTCTGATGACTCAACTGAAAGTTCAAACCTAAAGAGGGGTCCTTGGGCATTAATGGGTTAATGCATCTTAATCCTCATGTGAGGATCTAATAGAATCATATACATAATGTGTTGCTTATCCCCGTGCCTACAGTATGTACTAACGACCCAGCAACTGTACCTAATATTATTACTGTGCCTGCCCTCTTCTCTGGGAGTGATTTTCAGGGAATAGATGGTAGGGAGTCTGAGTCACTGAGAGAAATGTGGCTTATTAATTTTTCTTTTTTTTTTTCGGTACGTGGGCCTCGTTGCGGAGCACAGGCTCCGGACGCGCAGGCTCAGCGGCCATGGCTCACGGGCCCAGCCGCTCCGCGGCATGTGGGATCCTCCCGTACCGGGGCACGAACTACTGCACCACCAGGGAAGCCCTAATTTCTCTTTTAATCATTGTCAGATGAAGATGTATTTTCCAACACTATTTTTAAAAATTTTTAAATTATTTTTTAAATGTTATTTTTCATTATCTTTTGGCCTGGCTTATGTCCCTGGGGATTAAACAAAAATTTACCACTTGGGTGTAATTTCTATTGAAATGATATACACTGCAAAAATAGTTAAATGAAAAAAGAAAAAAATCAAACCTCACTAATATAGACAAAACATCTGAATAATTGAATAAATCACCCCGTTTTCATCTGGTGTTGTATTAGAGGGTAGCTTTAGGCACAACTACGCAATAGAAAGTGAAGTGAAGAGGAACAAGCTAATTAGTATTGTCAAATAAACAAGAGTCTAGATGTGCCAATTTTGGTATCTTCATCCAAATTAATCAGTCAAATTTTCTACAGTAATTGTATTAACTGGATAATTTCCAAATTTCATCTAACTTTTGTTTTTGTTTCTCTTCTTAGCTTTCCCTACTTTCAGCCCATGATGGTTTCTGCTTTTCTTCTCCTTCTTTGTTCATTGCTTGCAGAATAGATTATACAGACTTGTCTATAGCCTAATCTTCAAATGGTTAATACTTATCAGTGACGGATACTTAAAATTATCCTTTGTTAGTCTGAAACCATTTTTCCATGTGACCAATTAGCTGACCTGCCAATATTTGCTTCACATGGAATCTGTCTGCATAATTTTTAAATTGTTTATATTTCAATTACTCCTATAACTATTAACTTCAGCAAATGTCCTACCATCAAATCAAACCACTAAATACATTACAGGTGAAAATGTGTTTATTTCATATTACCTTACTATCGTTTCCAACAGCTATTTTGTATAGTTTATTCTAAAATCATTTTTAACTAGGTGAAGGCCTCCCAATCCCCTTTAGAGCCATTGTAATAAACTTTAGTCAGTTCAAACCCATTCTTTTCAAATGCTGAATTTTCCAAATCCTGGGTTTCTTAGGCATAAGCCAGGAGCCACATCTCAGCTTTTTAAAATATTGGTGAAACAAAATAAGAAAGGCATGAATAATCATAATGGATGTATTCTTTTTAATCTCACTAATCAATTTAATAATGAGGAATAATGAGTAATATCTTATGGAAAATTATACAAACAATTGTCATGTATGAAGAATTTAAGTTTTATAACTACAAAGAGTATAAGATTATGCTGGATAATAATTTCTGTGCTATAAATAATTTTAACTAGAAAGTAACTTACTTCCCTGTTATTAGCCAGCGCATACTGGGACATTCTTCCTTAACAGCCTGCAGGTGGCCACATTACTTAGCCATAACTTTATTTATTTATTTTTATTGAAGTATAGTTGATTTACAATGTTGTGTTAGTTTCTGGTATACAGCAAAGTGATTCAGTTGTATATATACTCTTTTTCATACTTTTTTCCATTATAGTTTATTACAAGATACTGAATATACTTCCTTGTGCTATACAGTAAAACCTTGCTGTTTATTTTATATATAGTAGTTTACATCTGATAATCCCAAACTCCTAATTTATCCTTCCTCCATCTTTCTTTCCTCTTAGGTAACCATACACTTGTTTTCTATGTCTATGAGTCTGTTTCTGTTTTGTAAATAAGTTCATTTGTATCATTTTTTAGATTCCACATATAAGTGATATCATATGATATTTGTGTTTCTCTGTCTGACTTACTTCACTTGTATGATAATCTCTAGGTCCACCCACGTTGCTGCAAATGGCATTCTTTCTTTTTTATGAATGAGTGATATTCCATTGTATATGAGTACAACATCTTCTTTATCCATTCATCTGTTGATGGACATTTAGGTTGCTTCCATGTCTTGGCTATTGTAAATAGTGCTGCTATGAACACTGAGGCGCATGTATCTTTTTGAATTAGAGTTTTTTCCAGATATATGCCCAGGAGTGTGGTAACTCTATTTTTAGTTTTTTAAGGAACGTCCATACTGTTTTCCACGGTAGCTGTGCCAATTTACATTCCCACCAACAATACAGGAGGGTTCCCTTTTCTCTACACCCTCTTCAGCATTTATTATTTGTAGACTTTTTGATGATGGCCATTCTGACTGGTGTGAGGTGATACCTCATTGTAGTCTTTATTTATATTTCTCTAATAATTAACGATGTTCAGCATATTTTCATGTGCCTTTTGGCCATCTGTATGTCTTCTTTGTAGAAATGTCTATTTAGGTCTTCTGCCCATTTTTTATTGGGTTATTTAGTTAGTTATTTTGTTATTGAGTTGTATAGCTGTTTTTTTTTTGTTTTTTTTTTTTTGCGGTATGCGGGCCTCTCACTGTTGTGGCTTCTCCCGTTGCGGAGCACAGGCTCTGGATGCGCAGGCTCAGCGGCCATGGCTCACAGGCCCAGCCGCTCCGCGGCATGTGGGATCTTACCGGACCGGGGCACGAACCCGCGTCCCCTGCATCGGCAGACGGACTGTCAACCACTGCGCCACCATGGAAGCCCTATAGCTGTTTTTATATTTTGAAAATTAATTCCTTGTCGGTCACATTGTTTGCAAATATTTTCTTCCAGTCCCTAGGTTGTCTGTTCGTTTCATTTATGATTTCCTTTGCTGTGCAAAAGCTTATAAGCTTGATTAGGTCCCATTTGTTTATTTTTGTTTTTATTTCAATTGTCTTCAGAGACTGACCTAAGAAAACATTGCTATGATTTCAGAGAATGTTTCACCTATGTTCTCTTCTAAGAGTTTTATGGTGCCATGTCTTATATTTAAGTCTTTAAGCCATTTTGAGTTTATTTTTTGTATATGGTGTGAGGGAGTGTTCTAACTTCATTGATTTACATATGGCTGTCCTGCTTTCCCAGTACAACTTGCTGAAGAGACTGTCTTTTCTCTATAGTATATTCATTATATATTCAATCAAATGTGTGTTCCCTTTGGTAGCTCAGCTGGTAAAGCGAAGGACTGTAGATGCCTGTCTGTGGCCATCCTTGGGTCACTGGTTTGATTCTGGCTCAAAGGAGAGAGGTTTTAAATTTATCGGTGGAACAGAATAGAGAACCCACACAGCACCGGTCAATTAATCTTTGACAAAGGAGGCAAGAATATACAATGGAGGGCTTCCCTGGTGGCGCAGTGGTTGAGAAGCTACCTGCTAATGCAGGGGACACGGGCTCGAGCCCTGGTCTGGGAGGATCCCACATGCCGCAGAGCAACTAGGCCCGTGAGCCACAACTACTGAGCCTGCACGTCTGGAGCCTGTGCTCCGCAACAAGAGAGGCTGCGATAGTGAGAGGCCCGCGCACCGCGATGAAGAGTGGCCCCCGCTTGCCACAGCTAGAGAAAGCCCTCGCACAGAAATGAAGACCCAACAGAGCAAAAATAAATAAATAAATTACTAAACTCCTACCCCCAACATCTTAAAAAAAAAAAAGAATATACAATGGAGCCATAACTTTTAATATTGCATTTTTGAATTTCCACACAAAATCAAAATTAGTCTTGTGACTCTTTGTGTCTGCAAACCAGTATTATTTACTTTGAGAACTGGGCCATTTTTCAGTGTCCTGACCACATAGGTTTTCTGCCAAGTCCATTAATTTGGAGGCTGCATGCTTACTAATTTTTCTATTTTAGGAAGGTAGCACTATAATTTCTCATTCCCCAGTGATATTTATGTGTGGGTGTCCTCTTGGATTATATTTCCTTAGCTCCTATTCTCTTCCATGTGCTTTACAAATTAGAATCACTCAGCCTGGGAAATAAGGCATTTAGGCATTTGCAGTCTCCTTCCAGAAATTTTTATCAGTTGTTATGTGACTTATTATAGATTTTGGCATTCATCTCTTCCAGGTCCCCAATTGTCTTTGCTGGGCCAGGAAAGCTGCTCCTTAGCCATTTTGTATTAATGATAATTTGTCCTTATTTTATGTAGTGTAAATTTTGTAACACTTTCTCCAGTGCTTGTAAAGGCATGTTTATTTACAAGCTCTGTATACAATCTTTCAAAGATACTCTGACTCCATACATAGCCATTTAGCACTCAGTGCAAATATTAGATAATTATTAAATAGAATGAATTCTTATATCTTAGAATTATGTTATTTCTCAATAGTAGCTGTAAAAGTCTTTATATGTATTTGCAGAGACATCTGAAAGTGTTCTTAGTATTTTTGTCAAATGGTATTTTCAAACTATATGTAATAATTAAATGAAATTATATTATTGTATTGCCTCTATGGGAAGGTAAAAAAATATGTCTTATATAAATGTGGTACATAATAAAATAATTTAGTAGTCATTTGGGTTACTTTGTGTGTAGTGGACAAAATGAGGCCTAGGTCTTAGGCTTGACTTTTTTATTAGAGATATATGCATTTTCTTTAGCTTTTTCAAAATAAAAGACTAACATTTTGATAAAAAAATACACAAACTTCAATCATTTAAAAAGATAAAGTCTTTAGACTATAAAGAATAAATGCAGTGATTACAGCACATATAGTTTCAAGGAAATTAATTCTCTCTTCAACAGTGTATTCACATAGTAATTATACAACCAGAGGGTGTGGTTACCTTTAACTTAAGGTAGTCTATGTTTGTAAAGTTTTAATTTTACTTTTTACAATTTCCCTACAAGTTGTATAAACAAATACATATATATATTTCCCTACATACAACTTGAGTTAAATAACAGAATTTAAAGCATCCAATTTATATTGTATCTAGGCTACTAATCAGTGAGTTGAGAAAAATCTCAGTTAATTCGTTCATTAATTGGTGACTTTTAAAATCTGAATTGAGTGGTTGATTGACTATATTAGATAATAACATATCAAAATATTATGGATTAAATATTATCACATATGGAATTTACTTAAAATCATTCAATTTGAAAGAGCAGTGTGTAAAAAATAAAAGCTGTCCATTAGCAGATAATTATTGAGTCTGAGGGATGAGTATGTGAAGGTTTATTAATTGTTCTCTCCAATTTTGCAAGTGTGTGAAATTTTTTATGATGAAATGTTTTAAAAGAAACCAAGTGAGAAGATAGCTGTGGCTGTAAACTACCAAAAAATGTTTGTTATTTACCACCAGAACAGTATAGTCACAGGTTTACAACAGCTAGCCATCATAAACATACACTCAGAGCAAATGATGCATCTGTTCATGTTCAGCACTAAAGTTACGGACAGCTACTCTGAGCGAATGTAGTTTATGGCTTAGATGCAGGATCCCCTAAGTTTATGCATTGACTAAGACAAATGCAGGATTTGGACAAAGGTGTAGTCTTAAATGATGCTAGAATGGTAGTCAGAAAGATGAATAAGCACAAATAGTCATTGTATCTAATTCTTTGTTTTTCTGTGCTGAGCATTGCTCAAAGCTCCCTGAACAGTCAGATATTTGTCCTGCCTCACACACTGTGTCCAGATTTCTGACACTATCTTCCACAGCTGATCTGCAGTTCTAGGGCTACGGCTAGACTGAGAGCTCATTATTTGACTTTTCTTCTCAGAATCTCTTTCTCTAAGGTGTTAGTGGTGTACCACAGCATTATCTTTGCCTGTCAGACAGCCCTAGTTACAGATGATTTCCTTTGGGGTTTGCAAGAAGAGACTGAAAAGAAATGCAAATTGAGTGAGTTATTCTGCAACAAGGATTATCATTGTTTCTGTGTACCTTGGGAAGTATTTGAGAATGGCAGGACACAAATGGTTTTTCAGGGCATAACTGTGCATGAACACTCATGAGGTGGCACATGCAGGTGTATCATTTGCTTTATTGCGTCAATCTGTTCATGCCATAAAATGTAAGTGAAAATCTTATTGATGGGGTGTACATATCAAAGTTGCCAATGACATTTATCATTTGCAAAGGTCTACAAGGCTAGGACTCTTGGAGCTCCAGAAAACTTAGGTTGGGCTGTGTCCTTCTACTTATTGGTGGGAAAGAGAAAAATAGCCCCTGACATCTAGGATTTCTGGTATTATCAGCCAGGCCTTGGTGTTCATCTGTTGAACATAAACACATGGAACATCAACATTATACAAGGTCACCCCAAGACCTTGAGCAACAACAACAAAAAACAACATAAGTCCTCTGTAATCATGGCTGAAAATGGACAAAACATCAGTATTGTCCATGCCACAAAAATGATCTTATATACCCCACTCTAATGAGTGACTCCTGCTTCTTTACTTCTTATAGCTCTAGCGTTAGTATAGTCTCTCCTCCTTCTAGATAAGATTTATGAAGATATTCATTGAATTACCCCTTATACCACTTCCTAACAGCATCCAAATCAGACCAAAGCCCCACTTCCTTAAATCCTCCCCAAATCACAAAACATAAGGGCAAATCCTATAATAATGTCTTGCTAACATCTTCTTACTGATATGGCCCAGGGTTCCCATGATTTGCATTCTCTCTTGCTACAAAAAGTGATAAATCCAATTTGTATAATTTCAGGTGTGTTCCTGGCGATCACTGGCTGGAGGATAAACTAGTACTAAAGGGTTACAATGGGAGCCTTATAATTGATAAAACAAGTATGATTCTTCTGTCCAATTGAGTCATTAGTTTTTAAAATTGTGACAAAATACACATAGCATAAAATTTACCATCTTATTTTTAAGTGTACAGTTCAGTGACACTGAATAATGTTTACATTATTGTACAACTACTACCACTATCTATCCATCTCCAGAATTTTTATGATCCTAAACTGAAACTCTGCATCAATTAAAATGTCATTCTTCACTCTCCCAACCCTTCATAACACTGTTCTATTTTCTGTCCTTACGAATTTGATTATTTTAGGTACTTTACATAAGTGGAATCATAGAATATTTGTCCTTTTATGTCTGGCTCATTTCATTTAGCACAATGTTTTCAGAGTTTATCCATGTTGTAGCAGTTATCAGAATTTCCTTCCTTTTTAAGGCTGAATAATATTCCATTGTATGATTCTACCACATTATATTTATCCATTTTTCTGTCAATAGATATTTGGGTTGTTTCCACCTTTTTGCCATTGTGAATAATGCTCCTATGAGCACTGGTATAATTATGGTCAGAGGTTTTTTTTTTTTTTTTTTGCTGTACGCGGGCCTCTAACTGTTGTGGCCTCTCTCGCTGCAGAGCATAGGCTCCGGACGCGCAGCCCCAGCGGCCATGGCCCACGGGCCCAGCCGCTCAGCGGCACATGGGATCCTCCCAGACCGGGGCATGAACCTATGTCCCCTGCATCGGCAGGCGGACTCTCAACCACTGCGCCACCAGGGAAGCCCTGGTCATAATTTTTTTAGCAATGAGAAGTAGAATAGTTCCAGGATTTTTCTGATTCTACAAGTAAACCTAAAACATTCTCCTTCTTCCTTCCCTGGCTAACCTCCACCCACAGGAATCCTCATGCTCTGAGAAATCAAACAGTTTGCTAGTGATGACCTCTGGAAATCTGGAAGAGTACACCATGTTATTTCCAAGTGTGATCACTGACTTTACCAAAATAGCAATAGGATGGAAAGAATTAGAAGAGCCAGTATAGACAGGCAAAACAATTCTAAAACAATTTTTCTTTCAAAATACATTTTCAAAATTAAGTTATAAGTTGTTTGCTACATAGTGAAGTACTAAAAATCAAGCATGCTAAAGGAGGGCTTTTGACATTGAGGTGAGAGATACAGCCAAATCATTTATTTATTCAGACATTAAGCTATCATTTGCCACTTTCTGCCTGAAACATAAACTCAGTGAGTTCAGGGACTTGTGCTCTATCTTCCCTCTCTAGGACAGAGCACATAATAGACACTCAATAAATACTTATGAAATAAGTAAATGAATGATAATAATGAGTCCTTATTATGTCTTAGGCACTGTGAGAGGCATGACTGGGTATCAAATATCACCATCACTGTCCACATAATGCTTTAAGGCTAACTAGGGAATTAGAAACACACTACAAGACAGCTATAAACAAACTGTAATGGGTGTTCAGAAAAAGGAAAAATTACTTCTGCTTATGAATAGTGACAGAAGTTGCAAAGATGAATTAGAATGGAAAGGATTTTTACAGGTGAAAGCATGAAAGTATATTCCATGTGGAGTTAATAGCATGAGCAAGGCATGGTGGTTGCAAGAAGCATAAGGATGAACTATAGTTTATAGTTTATAGAGCTTCCATTCTGTTCAATAAACTTTAAAGTCTCACTTGACTTAAGCTTCATAGCACCTTCGGTTTTCCTACCCCTCAGGAGGGAATAATCATTCTTCATGCTTCAGTTAAGGAAATCAAAAAACACATAATAGTTAACTGGGGAAACCTGAATTTGAATCCAGGCCTTCAGATTCCATAGCTTATGATTCCGACCACTAGATTGTATTTAGTGAGTATTAATTAGCTTAGTTTGGACTTGTATATAAGATGTAGATGTAGAGGAAGAGAGAGGGGTACAACCAAAAACTCTGCAGGGTTAAAATGGTGGAGGGAAGTGGAAGTTGTCACTTTTTTCTACTTTGAATTTAAGTGTAAAAAGCATTTTTATATGCTTAAAATACAATAATTCCATCTTATGATGTAAGATCTGGGTAGAGGTTGCAGAGAATGATCAGAAAGCATTGATTATTAGTAGTTAGTTTTTACAAAGATTCTTCATTCCCCTTTTGTATGCGTTTTCTTTAAGTTTGACTATAATACATATTTATGAACACCATGTTTTTTAATGATTTGGCTGAGTTGTTTTAAACAGAGCTCCTCTTTAAAAATATTATTCAGCTGAAATGTGTTCTAAAGTTTTCTGAGCTATAATATAAGAATCCTTGTTTTTCGGAACATAATTCAACATCAATTTAATTGAAAAAATAAAAAATATATAAAAAATAAAAGTATATATCTCCAACAATTGAGAAATATTATGAACTAATGAAAGAAAACATGTAGTAAAGAGCCATGTATTTTTGAGTGGAGGAGGATATGAAGTAAGGAAATGTTCCAAATGAGTAGAATGTTTATAAACTGTGTATAGTGTCGTTTTCATCGAGAGCTGAGGATTACATGAGTAAGTTTTAATAGGAGCAGGAAACCACTGCAATAAGTCCTTCTCCTCTTTCCATTTATGCTTAAAATTTTTTTTAAGGATAAGTTTTTTTAAGTTTTTCTCAACAGCACAATTAAAAATCATTAGTATTTTTTCATCTCTGTTGTAATGATAAAAATGTTGATCCATACCTTGAATTCTCTGAATAGAGTAAAACAACTAAATATTTTCATTCCTCCTCCTGCTATTGCCAGCAGCTATATGTTAAGAAATAATCATAAAGGAAACAGAAAGGTAGAATAATAGTGTGATGGTTAATTTTATGTGTCAACTTGGCTAGGCTATGATACCCAATAGTTTTGTCAAACACTAGTCTAGATGTTGCTGTGAGGGTGTTTGTGGATGTGATTAGCATATGTAATTATGTGACTTTGAATAAAGCAGATATTACTTTCTATAATGTGGGTGGGTCTCATCCAATCAGTTGAAGGTCTTAAGAGCAGAGACTGAGGTTTCCCGAAGAAGAATTTTGTTTCAAGGCTGCAACACAGAAATCCTACCTGGGTTCCCAGCCTGCTGGCCTGCCTTTCAGATTTGCCTGCTCTCATGATTATATGAGCCAATTTCTTAAAATAAATCTCTCTATATGTCTATATTTATATCCATATTTCTGTGTCTCTGGGAAACCCTGACTAATACAGTGGGCAAACTAAAGCCCAGAGAAATTATATGATTTTTCTAATATCATTTAGTAAATGGTGACCAAGCTATAATAGAAAGATGGGGAAACCGTGTCATAAATTGCCTAAAATATTGATTATAATTCTGGGAAAGAAATTCATAAACTATCCACTTTCAGCACCGTCCTTTTTAGTGGCTCGCATGCAGAGAAATGTAAAGTTTCATGAAAAACCAATACAGTAAAAAATCTGAAGTTCAAAGCAGATAAAACAGGGGAGGGATTGTTTGTTTGCTTTACCAAAAGATAAAGTGTACTATTCTTTAGAGAGGCATATTTCCTCAACATTTAAGGTGGTTTCATTTTTTAAAAATGCTTTGTAAACTTTCAGGGACACATAGGTTCAACACAATTGAACAGGGCATGTTTTTAAAGTGCATCTTACTAAAAAACAAAATCCCAAGATTCAATAATTATTTCATCCTCTTGAAAATGAATATTTTATAAAGATAGAAGTGACAAAGAGAGATAATACACATTGTTATCTTAATAAACATAGGTCTCACATTTTGTCTGATGCTGTGCTGATAACAAAGCTCTTTCATTACACTCTTTTCCGGAAGCTTCACCACAAATCTCTGAGTTACTCTCACCATTTTAAGATGGAGACAACCAGGGCTGACAGAGACTAGAAGACTTGCCTAAATGACTCAGAGACAGAGCAGCCAATTCCCAGATCTGAGCTCTCCTCATTGCCCTGCAATGATGCCCACAGAGCACCAGCATTAGCCAGAGGGTGGTTTGTAGGTCTCTTGACCAACAATCCTATAGTGAGCTGAATTCTCACCCTAATCAAAAGGATATGTGGGGCTTCCCTGGTGGCGCAGTGGTTGGGAGTCCGCCTGCCGATGCAGTGGATACGGGTTCGTGCCCCGGTCCGGGAGGATCCCGCGTGCCGCGGAGCAGCTGGGCCTGTGAGCCGTGGCCGCTGGGCCTGCGCATCCGGAGCCTGTGCTCCGCAACGGCAGAGGCCACGGCAGTGAGAGGCCCGCGTACTACAAAAAAAAAAAAAAAAAAGGATATGTGAGTTCTACTGTGCTAACAGGAATATTAAGATTTACCTTGGGAAAAAAAATCCCAGTACATCCTTTCTCATTCTTAAATATAACCCTACCATGTTCTTTTGCAATTATGAATTGATTCTATGGGAGAACAGAAAATTTGATCACATGGATAAGGTATTCTCTCTCCTCTCTCCACCTTTCCCACAGTGCTCCCTATTTGGAGTGAATATTCTTTGAGTTCTGCATCCTTGTACAATAAGCAGGCTTTAGCTGTGGTTGTTTTTAAAAAATGCTATATGGTTTACTGAATTGAAAAAAAAATCCCCATATTTTACAGCTCTCTCTCCTACCTTGGGTTTCATTTTCCCAACTTAACAGCATTTACTTTAGGAAAAGGATTTTACATCACTGGCGCAAAGAACAGAGGCACCTTTATTGCATCTACATTCACTGGGCTGCAAAGACCCTGCACATTTTCAGTCCGTTGCTTATCATTCCTATTCAGGCCATCCCTGGACTCATCACATTTGTGAGATTTGATTTTTCTCCTCTTTCTCATCTGAGAGCAGGTGGACCAAGACAGTTCTTTGGAGGCTCGACAAGTGATTTCTCTTGAGAGAGGCACACCTCTCTAGTCTGCCAAGGAATGAAAATTCAGACAATCACATAGATCATTTTGAATGCTGCCAAGTAAATTCCACCAAATGCTACTGGCAATAATTACAACATGTCACTGGGAAATGTGGTGATTTTCTTCTGGCATCAGGCTTCAGCCTTGTCCTGAGTGCCACGAAAATGACACAGAGAGGACATAAACAGCTTTCTCCATAGATATAGCATACAGTTCTCATAATCAGGGAAATGAAGGGGTTGATGTGCTTCCTTACCTTGAAATGTCTAGAACAGGGTGCCAGGGATTAAGTAGGAACCACCTGGAACTTACTGTTCTTTGCTGACAGCACACTTGTCAACTTCTCCAAAAATTAGGTAAAGTGGTGAAGAAAGACCACCATTTTGTTATAAGCAGGGCTCTAGGTCCCGACTGAGGAAAGAAAATAACCTGTTGTAGCTTACAAAAAGAAAAGCTCTTCTGTAAGAATGGAAAGTCCTGAAAGCCAGTATGAGAGTCAGCTCCCCAGGAGGTGATAGCATCCCAAAGTCTACTAGGATTTTAGGGTCAGCCACAAGATTGTCTTTTATACAAGCAGGGCTAGGAAGTCTCATCAGAGGACCGAGCAAGGTCATGGGCAAAGCAGCTGTGTGACCCAAGTTAAAAAAAGAAAAAGGAAAAAAATATATAGTAAGAAGCCAAGGAACGCTGCAGAAATGGCGAGAAAAGACAGAGACGCATAGGAGGGATAAGACAGGAGGAGGGAGTCGGGGAGGGCGGGGAGAGAGGAGAAAGCTGAGCGCGGACGTCAGGAACAAAAGCTCCAGCGGAGTCTGGCGGAGGCACTAAGGGAGCATGGGGTGTTTTGAATAATTATTAAAATTAGCATGTGTCTGCGCCATCCTGTGGGTGTGGCGCGCAGCGGAGTGTAAACTCTAGCGGGGCTGGAGCAAACATTCGATTAGCGGCAGCAGCCTGCCAGCCTGCCCGAGGAGCGTGAGGACCAGCGCGCGGCACAGCGACCGCACGATGGCCTCGTCTCAAGGGAAGAACGAGCTGAAATTCGCCGACTGGATGGCCACTCTGCCCGAGAGCATCCACAGCATCCCCCTCACCAATTTAGCCATCCCAGGTAGGCGCGCTGAGGCTGCCGACGGGGCGCTCGGCGTCCGCTCCACCTGCCCCGCCCTGCTTTATCTGCCACGAAGTGGTAACTTGCCACGATGCCCGCGGGAGGGAAACTCGTCTCCAGGGGTGGGTCTCGGCCAGGAGAGTGCGTGCCTGGGAGCCTCCGGGCTCCTGGCGTTTTCCAAACGTCTGGGGACCGCGGCGCGGGGAGTCAAGGTGACTGATTTCCCATGGGTTTTTGAAGCAGGTTGTGTGAGAGGGCTGGGGCAGGGGAAAGGCTTGGCTCCAGGACGGCCCCTCGTGCCCCCCTGCCACGTTTTCCCCGAAGACTTGGGGCTGGGGGCGATTTCTGGGGCTGTGGGGTGATAGTGACCGGCGAGAGCGAGCTGCTGTCCTAAGGGCTCGGCTCCGGCCCGTGGACCTCCCACTCCATCCCTGTCACGGAATCAAGCGGATCTGGTGGATTTCTCTGTTAGAACCTTACCCGAGTCATTAATATTCGTCCCTAGTCTCCTTTAAAGAGACAAAGCGCTTCCCGAAGAGTGATGAAAGTTCAGGGACCCGCGGCGGCGGCGTGATCGCTGCCCTTGACCGGGAGCTGAAGGGGGAGAGGAGAGGAGGGAGCAGTTTCCTGATCTGCGTGGACATAGAGGGCCTGGCCGGGTGGCCGCCGTCTGGATTTTGGTCCAAGGGCTGTTAGCAGCCTACAGCGCGCGGGTCAGGAAAGCAAACCCTCGTGGACCGTGCATTTGTTGTTCGGGACAGAAGCTGGGCAGGGGAACCTGCGTGAGCTGCGGTGGAGGGGTGGGATTAATAGGCAAATCTTAGGGAAAAGATGATTGCGGCGGTGTCCGGACAGGCTAGCAGGACGGAAGCCTGGGCAAAGCGAGGAAGAGACTGGAGGCATCCAGAGGCTTCAGCATAGCGCGCACGACTGGGACCAGAGGACGAGGCAGGTTTTTGGGACGGCAGCGCAGCAGACCCTAGTTCGGATGTGCAGGAGGGAGGGTCGTTTCAGGACGGTGTACCACGGTGGCAGCTGGGGACACAGCCATACTTCGTTGACTTTTCGCTTGGGCTGAGGGTGCAGGTGCCTGACCCTTCCAGGACTCAGCTTAGAGGGCAAAATACCCTGCCCCAAGCTGTGCCGTGTTATCAGGTTCAACCTTCTGGTCTGCCTTCTCTAGATCTGCCCTATCCGGCGCCCCCTCTCAGCCACTGGGGGAAATCATGCTTAAAAAAAAAAAGAGGAAAAGATGGGTTTTCTTGAAAATCCCAAGAGTCTCTAACCAGTAGCCCTGGAATTGATCAGTAACTCAAATCAATGGTCGTTCATCAAGTGGATGTTTGGTGGTTATTATAGGCACAGGCTACACTCTGAGAGCCAACCCTGGAAGGGGAGGGTTCATCTACTTTTGTCCTTCTTCAAGAGGTAGCTTCCCAAGAGCCCAGGCGTCTCCAAGGACAAGAACAAGACAGCTTCTCCACTCTGCACTTACCCTGCTCCCTGGGTGAGCCTGGGGATCGCTCTTTTGAAGGAGACCATAGAAAGCACAGAACTTTGTTGGGAAAATTCCACTCTCACTTCCACAGGCATTCCTATCTTCTTTCCTTCCTTCCTTTTTATTTTTTGGTTTTTAGAAGGTTACTTTTACATGGTCTCACCTGAGAATTTGTGTTCACATAAAAGGTAAGAAGGGCAAGGACTCTGTTGCCAGCCTCCTGATAGGTGACTTTCCAGAGACACAGGGAGGTTAAAAGCGCAAGTTCACACTGCAAGTTCTGAGGGATGGTATGATACTATGTCTGAATCTAACTTACTTTTTTATAATACTTCACTTTTCAAAGCCCTAGTATGTAACCCAGATCACATAATCCTTCCCCAAACCTTGTGAAGCAGTCGATGCTGATAAGTATTAACTCCATTTCACAGATGTGAAAATTGCACCTCAGTGAAGGGAAATGACCTACAATCAGTTCAGTGATATAACCCTTAAAATGGTCCTTAGGAAAAAATCTCCTAGGAATTTTGGAGGGAAATGCTTTGGGGTTTGTATCTGGATGATTCAGCAACAACAAGTACTAATCAGGGTGAGAGGACAAGGGAATAGGCATTAGCAGGAACAGGATGAATTTTCTTTCCACAGGACAAAGTGAAAACCTGAGGTCAGAGGCTTTGATATTCTGATAGTCCTACAGCAGAGACATACTGATGATGGCATTGGATGCAGTGGGAATTTCCACTGCTTTCCCAACTCCTCTTAGTTTTATACTCAAAGTGGATCCCCTGCAAAGCCTTCCATTCTCACCCTCAATACTTCTGAGAAAAAATAAACCCCTATTTCACCAATCTACACGCCTGAATTTCTCCATGATTCTGTAATGTACATTTGGCAGATCCGCACATATAAATCCAGGTTTAAAAAGGGGCTTGATACCTTTCCGCATTACTCAACTTGTGAGAATTTTTGGAGGAAAAAAGACGTTCAAACTTCGATAGTCAGGGAAGACTAATTGGAGACTATTAAACACTAATGGAATAATTGCCTTAAAATCATGCTAATAGCTTCCTGGCTGCTGCTTGTTTACTTGGCCAGTTGCTACAGCTTGAATTAAGTAATTATCTCCACCATTTAAAACCACTCCTGATGTACCACACAAGTGTTTTTCTGTAGAAGGGAACGGCTGCTCGGTCATCCTCAAAGCTTCAGGTTTTCTTAGGTGGAGCAACTGGAGAGTGAAGAGCTGTCTAATTATGAAGCCATCCACCTGGGGCAGCTGATCTGGATCACCCAGAGCTAGTGCAAAGAACAATCTGCAGGTGTGTGATATTCCCCACCAGGTGTGCAGTTCTGGCATCTTTAAATGTTTCTCAAGTGTCTGCATCTTGATTGCTTTCATAACCAAATTTCTCAGTGGCTGTTTTGCATTGAAATGGCCTCATGATTTGGTATTGACTGGCCTAAGGAATTAAATTAGTAATCGGTATTAGTAGTTTTACTTTCACTTTATTTTTCAAAGGAATGGTAGTGTCGTAACACACTGACAGTTATTCGGATTTCGGTCTCATTTGTCTTTTCTTCCTATCTCTGATGACACCAAGCTAAGTTTTCATTCATACATGTTTGCTTAACAATATCCTGGCATTTTGGTTTATGAATAATGTGTCCTGTCACCACAAACAGTTGAGAGAGGATAAACAGGGATGGAAGCAGGGAGACAAAGTATCAAATTCAGGTGAGGTCTGATGAATTTCTGGCATCTTTGAAGCCGAGTTCTAACTCTATAATCAGAGTGCTGCCAGAACCATTGTAAAAAGATCCATCATGGGAGCAAGCAAGCTATTGCTTGTAATTTGTTGGTGATCTGGATCTATGACAGGGAGTCATTCTGTCCAAAATCTAAAAGATCAGGAAGGGTTTTTACTCCATGGGAGGGGTCCGTTATGCATTTTCTGATATGTGATGAAAGTCTTCTTCACATAATACAGTAAATTGACCATGTAATAATGAAAGATTGGCTAAAATGTTGTGGGACTAGAATCTCAGAAAGAGTGTATGTTTCCTTGGTGTCAGAGTTGATTACTGAGTTGACCACCAGTTGGCCTTCGAGCTGGACCCGGGCAGAGTTTGCTTACCCCATCCCCTGTCTTTGGAATGTACTTTCTGCCCACTGTTCACACAGTGGGAACCATTTTCAAGGATGCAGCCTTGAGAGAGCAATGTGTTACTGAGACCATCTGGACAGTGTAAGTGGCTGAACCTCTTTAAGGCCTCTATATAAACTTTTAAGATTCTGGCGGGTAGGTGCGGAGATCCAGTCATCTTGCAGCTGCCTTAAAACAAGCTTCTTAGGTAAGTTCCCTGCTTATTAAACTTGCCACCTACCAATCTGGAAGTGATATGCCTTTCTTTGGTCTCTCCCTTGCCAGTTTTCAAATCAAAACTTGAACAGGAATTGTTAATTGTACTTTAGATAAGGAACACAGAAATGCTTTAGAAATCGATCACTGTTCTTGTAGATTTTGTACACTCTTCCAGAAAATGCTAACACCAATGAAAAAGAACCGTCTTACTTAGGGAAACTAGATGTTTATATAGCTCCAGTTTCTGTGTTCTTGTGTTGGCTTTTATTAGTTTTAAATTTCTTCCCTCACAGTGATCTCTTCTTGTTGTTCCTGGAGCCAACTATCTTCCTTTTCCTTATAATTTACTATTTCTATTTTGATTAGGATGAGACAATCTACAGAGCAAATCTGGGACTGGGTCTAATTGTACAAGTTTCTTTTAAAACACAGGGCATTCTTTTTCATCATTTTAGTTCTGATAGTGATATGGAAGTTAATTTTTCAAAGCAATCAAAAAACAACAAAATTGTTTAGAATGACTATCTTTCTTGTGTTGCCTTTCCAATTCCCAGTTTTGTTTTTGATTTTGCTAAAAAGAAAAAAATTGAATATCTGGAACATAATTTATCGTACTGGGGCTCTTTCTTGATGAATTGAACTGAATCACCAACTATTACTAATCAATATAAAATGACACTTCCGTCATTTTACAATTTACAGAGTGTTTTCTCATGAACACACATGCTTTTCACACGTTCTATCAATAGTGTCCTCAGGCCTTGCTACTCAACGTTGATCCAGGGACCAGCGGCATCAGCATACATGGGTGCTTGATAGAAATGCAGCGTCTTGGACCCCAGCCCTCAGGCCGATTTAATCACAGTCTGCATTTTAACAAGGTCCCCGGGTGATTTATATACCCATTTAGTTTGAGAAACACTGCTTAGGGTATCTCTAAGAGGAACCTTTATGTAAGTGGCAGAACCAAATTTAAATATACATCTTTGACTAAGTTCTTTCTAATGGACCATGCAGTCTATCTGTGAGTGTTAAAATTTACAATCAGGCTTAGATCCAGAGCCCCCATATCTGACTCAAGGCTAATGGCCCAGGTTGGGAACATTTCTGATAACTGACATTACAGTTCAATAAAATCACAATAAAAGTGATTTAATTGCTACCTAAGTGTTCAAATTAGGTCACTGTGATAAATGTAAAATCTTCCCCCTCATTTCCTTAAAGTCCTGATGCTCATTGATACCAGCCGTCAACAGCACTTAAAATCAGACCATCTGGTGATGCTACTGGTCACTAATGACAATTTAGGAGACACTCCATATTGGTTCTTGTCCATTTAATCCCACTTTTTTGTGCGTGTTACAGGACCAGCTACTTTTGTTATATTTATAGGTCACAGATTTGTTCACCTTATCTATAAACTAAAACTTTTCAATATTGCTCTGAAGTAATAGTGGCATCATAAATGCAAACTGTAGTAATAATCAGCATCAGAAAGATCTCAGACACAAAGGTCAACAGTAACTTGAGTTTTGATGGAAAGAAGATCAATCATCGTATTTGCAAACCATACCTCATTTATTTAAATCATGGTTTATATGGAATAGAAACATGCATAAATGTGGTTATAACTCACTTGCTTGAATTTTAGTTATTTTAGCATAATCAGTGCGCTAAAAGAGTTAAAATTTTAAAAAGAACCTTCAAGTTGTTAAAATAGATACGTTTATATGTTAAGGCTCACACACTTTACTCATATGAAGATTTCTCATATCATTACTTAGTTTCTTGTATCCTATTTAATTCCAACCCTACCTAATGAAAATAGAAAGAATAAGTTACAAAGAGGAGGAGTAAAACTGTTGAGTGACATACATCAGCAATAAAAATAGGAAATATTTATGAGGAAAGACTAATAAATGAGGATACAGGGACACAAAATGTAATGGTCCCTAAACTCTATCAGCCCCAAAGTAAAATCGGAGTCATGTTCATTGTCAGTTTTGACCGCTCTCAAGTACCTCCTTCATGGACTTCCAAATAGTTCTAGAGGGCTTCCCTGATGGCGCAGCGGTTAAGAATCAGCCTGCCAATGCAGGGGATACGGGTTTGAACCCTGGTCTGGGAAGATCCCACATGCCGCGGAGCAACTAAGCCCGTGGGCCACTCTTTAGAACGACTGCTCTTTAGAACGACTAATGAGCCCGCACACCACAATGACTGAAGTCCTTGTGCCTAGAGCCTGTGCTCCACAGCAAGAAAAGCCACTGCAATGAGAAACCCACGCACCGCAATAAAGAGTAGACCCTCTCACCGCAACTAGAGAAAGCCAATGAGCAGCAATGAAGATGCAACGTGGCCATAAATAAATAAATAAATAAATAATAAATAAAATAATTTAAAAACCCCAAATAGTTCTAGAAATCTCTGGAAAAATTCTTAAATATGTTTTATGAACCGATTTTGTGGGCTAACACACATAGTATCAGCAATTTTCCTTCTTTCCTGTTTTGGGGGAACCTATGGGAAGTTGTCATGTTTGCTGCTTTGACATGTAGAGGAACTGTACTTCCATAGTTTTATACCCAAAACACCACTGCTGCTGGCAGACCCACCAGGGCTTGTGCTAAGTCTGCAGAGGCCCAACACTGAGGATGTTAATGAGTAACAAGGGCCTTGGATTCCACTATGGTCAAAGGCTCTCAGAACTGGGTTTCCCCCATTGTGGAAGGTGCTGATGCCAGTTCTACTGCTTATGCTGTCACTGCTGAAGCCATGAGTGCCAACACTGCCAGATCCTTTCAGTCCTTTTGCTTTTTGTATGGATGCCAACAAAAGAGCTCTTTGAATTTATGTTGATTCTTTGGTGTTGCCACCTTGCCCTAGGACTCAGGTATGAGTTTATGAGGGCCGGACAGAGGACAATAGGTTTTATTCTGTACTCTGCATCATTCTCAATGTTCATTCACTCTCTGCATGCACATGTGCGTGTGCGTGTGTGTGTGCATGCCCATAGGTGTGTCAACTTTCTCTTAAGATAACTGCTTTTCCAAGAAGCTTCTTGATATTTCCATTAAGTAGACCTCTGGTGCTACCTAATTAATCATTCCTCCAGACAGGCCCAGAGTAGGAACAGAAGCTGGGGTCCATACTGTTCCCAGTGAACAGCCTGGGACAATGTAAATAGAGCCAAATAATCTGATAGACCTAAGGTAGTTATTAACACCTTCATTGCTTTAAAGCACATTAATAGAGTAATTGATGTGTTCTGATCCTTCAAGAGAAGGTTAAATCTCATACACACATATGCACACATTTTAACTATTGTTGGTTAAAGGGGTCAGCTCTGTTAATCTGGAAATTTTACCTATTACCACCAATGAGGTTTATCCATAACCATTACCCATGGGCACTCAAGGAACTTCTAGGTACAATCATGGAATTTGTTATCCTCAAGAAGCTTATAGATTCTCTTAGTTCTCTTTCTCTGTGTAGGGTTAGGATCAGTCTCAGAAGATTGGGGACCAGAAAATTATAAAAATCATATATTCTAGAAGGCAGGGGAAAGTGAGAGAGAAAATTACCATGGTTCAAATGAAATTCGGCAACCAGAAGCTTTCTACAGCACCATATGCTTTTATTATGCTCTATTAAGAGAGGAAAATGGGTCAGAAGGAGACAGTTAAACATGCTTGAGAAGCTGCCAGGATTAGTCACCTCCGGAGATCAGGTACTGAAATGGATGGTCCATTGGTTTGTTAGATGTGCTCTTGTTATGTTCCTATATTTCATTATAGATCCTGGGAGTGGACAACTCTTACACCACTCTATCTTAAATGTCAGCTAATGTTACGTTTCACATAGAAGAATTCTTCTTGTGAATTAATTTTTATGAAGCAGCCATGTTTATCCTTGGTCAACATTATAAATGATGGTTGTGTTCCTTGATTCACTTGGAGAATTGTTCTTCATGAAGGTAAGTGGACTCTGATGAATGAATGACAATCTTAGTTGCCTTGTAGGCTTCCCTGGAGGTCCCCTCTGTCTTGTTGGCTGGTGAAGAGGAAGATGTACTTGAAGGGGTCTTCATGGGCAAATGGGAACCTATTTCAATACACAACTCTGACTATACTCCTCTGTTGCCATGTGGAGGAGGAGGAAGATGAGAAGAAGGAGGAACAGGGCTGTCTCAGTACAGAATTAGCCCTAAACACACTCCTGCCATGACCTGCTCTGGGCTTTTCTCAGGAAAAAAAAATTGGTCAAGGAGATATAAAGGTATCACCTTGAAAGCTGCTAGAAAGGAAGGCTGCAGAACTGTCACCCCTCATGTCCTCGTTTCTCTTTGCATCAGTTCAAATTCCTTGGGTCTAGCATTAGAGTTTCACTCTTGAAAATGTCCTTAATTCTCATCTTACTCTTTCTTGTTCTGCTTACTTGGAAGAAACTCCAACTCAGTTAAACTCATCTTTCTACATTTTCCAATCCCAGAAAACTTCAGTGGCTAAATATTTTTGAAGAAAGGGTACACAGCCTGGATGGCTCCATTAACTAGACATTTTTGACCATGAATCTTAATGCACATCCTTAGTAATCTTACTGCATATCCCTAGTAATCTGACTGCATATCCCTAGTAACTTCATTTTCCTATTCTCTGAGATAATAACTTCATACTCTTCTGCTTCTCAAATCAATATATCCCTCCCACCTCACTCTAAACTTATGACCTCACCTCTTATTTTACAGGAAAAAAATAGATGCAAACAGATAAGAACTTTCTCAGTTTCCCACAATTAACCCATCACCCCCCTGCATCTATTTCTGCATATTCTGTATTTTCTTTAGGTAAGAAGAAGTCATGACCTGATCCTACCTAAGTCTAGCTTCTCTACTCATGGTCTGGATCCCATTCACTCAAATCTCCTACGTTTGATCTCAAATTTATCCCCTCTCTTTCCTGCCACTACCGGATCATTTCAGTCGCTATACAAACATATATTACTATCAATATTACCTCTCTTAAAGAAATAAAAATCCCCCTTGACTCCACACCTGTGTCTCTATCCACTGCACTATTTCTCTGATAGTTGTAAAAATATCCCCTCTGTCTTCAGGTTATTTCCTTTCCTCTGCCTACTGCATACTAATCTCATTATTTCCCCACCACTGCACTAAAATTGTTTTTATCTAGGTTGCCAAAGATTTTTTTTTTTTGCTAAAGTTAATGGATAATTCTCTATCATCTTATTTGACTTTTCAGCATCGTTTGATGTGACTGACCACACTCCTCTTCTTGAAACATGTTCTTCCTTTGGTTTCTTAAGACACTGTTTTTGTGTGTGTGTGGTTAAAAAACACATGACATAAGATTTACCCTGTTAATGGTTTTTTAAGTGTTCAGTATTATTAATTATAAGCACAAAGGTGTATAGAAGATCCCTATAACTTTTTCATCTTGCATGACTGAAACTTTATACCCATTAAATAGCAACTCATCATTTTCCCTTCCCACTAGGCCCTGCAACCACCATTCTACTTTCTACTTTGATGAAGTAGATACCTACTTCATGTAAGTAGAATAATGTAGTATTTGTTCTTTTGTGACTGGATTATTTCACTTAGCATAACGTACTCAAGGTTCATTCATGTTGTAGCATATGTCAGGATTTCCTTCCTTCTTCACAGCTGAGTAATATTCCATTGCATGTATATATACCAATTTCGTTTATATATTCATCTGTCAGTGGACATTTAGGTTGTTTCTGTATCTTGACTATTGGGAATAATGGTGCAATGAACATGGGAGGGCTAATATCTCTTTAATAGCCTTTTTCAATTATTTTGATTAAATACCTAGAAGTGGGATTGCTGGGTCATATAGTAGTTATATTTTTAACTTTTTGAGGAAATGCCATATTGTTTTCTGTAGCAGCTGCGTCATTTTACATTCCTACCAACAGTGAACAAGGGTTCCAATTTCTCCATATCTTCACCAACATTTGTTATTTCTGGGGTTTTTTTTGATAATTACTATCCTAACAGGTGTGGGTTGATATCTCATTGTGGTTTTGATTTTAATTTCCCTGATGATTAGTGATGCTGAACTTCCATTCATCTACCTTTTGGCCATTTGTATGTCTTTTTAGGAGAAATGCCTATTTAAGTCTTTTGACATTTTTTAGTCAGGTTATTTGGTATTTGGTTGTAGGAGTTGATATATTTTGGAAATTAATTCCTTACAGATATATGATTTGTAAATGTTTTCTCCCATTTCATAGGTTGCATTTTCACTGTGTTGATTGCTTCCTTTGCTATCCAGAAGTTCTTTAGTTTCATATAGCTCCACTTGTCTACTTTTTCTTTTGTTGTCTGTGCTTTTCATGTTGTAACCAAGAAATCATTGCCAAGGTCAATGTCCAGAAGCCTTCCCCTCATGTTTTCTTCTAGAACTTTTACAATTTTAGGTCTTACATTTAGATCTTTAGTTCATTCTGAGCTTATTTGTGTATGACGTATGGTCCAGTTTCATTCTTCTGCATGTAGATATCCATTTTCCCAACACATTTGTTGAAGAGACTAAACATTCATCGTTGTGTACTCTTGACACCCTTGTCGAAGATCAGGTGACTGTATATGTGTGGGTTTATTTCTGGGTTCTACGTTTTGTTCTGTTGGTCTATACGTTTGTCTTTGTGCTAGTACCATACTGCTTTGATTGCTTTAGCTTTGTAATATGTTTTGAAACACAAAGGTTTATGCCTCCAGCTTTGTTCTTCTGTCTTAAGATTGTTTTGTTTATTTGGAGTCCTTTGTGGTTCCATATGAATTTTAGCATTGTTTTTTTCTATTTCTGTAGAAAAAATGCCATTGAGGTTTTGACAGGGATTGCTTTGAATCTGATTACTTTAGGTAGTTTGGGTGTTTTAACAACACTAAGTCTTTCATCCACAAACAGGGGATGTGTTCCCTTTTATTTGAGTCTTCTTTAATTTTTCACAAATGTTTTTCAGTTTTCTGAGTACAAGTCTTTTACATCCTTGGTTAAGTTTTGTTTGTTTGTTTGTTTTTGGCCATGCCATGCGGCATGTGGGATCTTAGTTTCCCAACCAGGGATCAAACCCGTGTCCCCTGCTGTGGAAGTGTGGAATCTTAACCATTGGACCACCAGAGAAGTCCCCCTTGGTCAAGTTTATTCTTAAATATTTTATTCTTTTTGATGCTGTTATATATAAGATTGTTTTCTTAAATTCCCTTTTGGATTGTTGATTTTTAGTATATAGAAACAAAACTGATTTTTGTATGTTGATTTTGATCTCACAACTTTACTAAAAGCATTTATTCTAACAGGTTTTTGTTGATTTTGTTGTTGTTGTTGTGTGTATGTGTGTAATCTTTAGGGTTTTCTACATATAGAATCATGTCATCTATAAACGGAGATAATATTAGTTTTTTCTTTCCTATTTGGATGTCCTTCATATCTTTTTCTTGTTTAATTGCTCTGGCTAGATTTCCAGTACTATGCTGAATAGAAGTGGTAACAGTGGGTATACTTGCTTTCTCCTGATCTTAGCAGAATCATTTTCAGCTTTAACTATGATGTTAGCTGTGAGCATTTCATTTTTTATGTTAAGGTAAATATCCTTCTGGTCCCAGTTTGTTGAGTATTTTTATCATAAAAGGGTGTTGAATTTTGTCAAATGCTTTTTCTGCACCTATAAAGATGATCATGTGATTTTTACCCTTTATTCTGTTAATGATGTATCACATTGATTGATTTTCATATGTTGAATGTTCCTTGCACTCTTGGATTAAATCCCACTTCGTCATAGTGTATGATTCTTTTAATGTGCTATTGAATTTGGTTTGCTAGTATTTTGTTGAGGAATTTTGCCTTTATATTCATCAGGGATATTGGACTATAGTTTTCTTGTAATGTCTTTGGCTAGCTTTGGTATCAGCGTAATGCTGGTCTCAAAAATGAGTTTGGAAGTGTTCCCTCCTCTTTAACATTTTATAAGAGTTTAAGAAAGATTGTCATTAACCCTTTAAATATTTGTTAGAATTTAGCACTAAAGCTGCCTGGTCCTGGGTTTTGCTTTGCTTAGAGATTTTTAATTACCGATTCAATCGCCTTATTAGTTATGGGTCTGTTCAGATTTTCTATTTCTTCATGATTCAGTCTTGGTAGAGTGTATGTTTCAAGAAATTTATCCATTTATTCCAGGCTATACATTTCATTGGCATAAAATTGTTCATAGTAGTCTCTATTAATCCTTTTTGTTTATGTGGCCTCAGTTGTAATGTCTCTTTTTCATTTCTGATTTCATTTATTTGAGTCTTCTCTTTTTTTCTTAGTCTTACTATAGGTTTGTCAACTGTGTCTATCTTTTCAAAATACCAACTCTTAGTTTTGATGATTTGTTAAAGCTATTTTTCTATTCTCAGTTTTATGTATTTCCTCTCTAATCTTTATTATTTCCTTTCTTCTATTAACATTGGGCTTAATTTGTTCTTTTATTTTCTAACTTCTTGAGGTATAGAATTAGGTTGTTCACTTAAGTTTTTTTTAATGTTTTAAATCAGAAAAGACATACTGTACTTGTTTGAAATTTTTTGCCTTAAAAGAGATCTTTCTTCTTTTTATAATGAAGGTGTTTATTGCTATACACTTTGTTCTTACTAATGCATTTGATGCATCTCATAAGTTTTGGTATGGCATGTTTTCATTTCCTTTGTCTCGAGGTATTATCTAATTTCCATTTTGATTTCTTACTTGACCTATTTGTTATTAAAGAGTATATTGTTTAATATCCATATATTAAAGAAATTTTCAGCTTTATTCTTCTATTGATTTCTAGTTCAATTTTATTGTGGTCAGAAAAGACACTTGGGGCTTCCCTGGTGGCGCAGTGGTTGAGAGTCTGCCTGCCAATGCAGGGGACACGGGTTCGTGCCCCGGTCCGGGAAGATCCCACATGCTGCAGAGCAGCTGGACCTGTGAGTGATGGCCGCTGAGCCTGCGTGTCCGGAGCCTGTTCTCCGCAACGGGAGAGGCCACAACAGTGAGAGGCCCACGTAACACAAAAAAAAAAAAAAAAAAGAAAGAAAGAAAAAAATATAAAGAGAAGACACTTGGTATGATTTCAATCTTTTAAATTTATTTAATCCTTTTGTTTTGTGACCTAACATGTGATTTATCCAGGAGAATGTTCTGTGTGTGCTGGATAAGAATGTGTATTCTGCTGCTGTTGGATGGAATGTTCTGTGTAATTTGGTCTATAATGTTGTGTTCAAATTCTCTGTTTCCTTGATCTTCCGTTTGAACATTCTATCCATTATGAAAGGTGGAGTATTGAAATCTCCTATTATTATAGAGTTATTATTTATCCCTTCAGTTTTGTCAATGTATGCTTTATATATTTATATACTCTGATGTTCGGTGTCTATATTTATTTATAATTTATATATCTCCATTGTTATGTGACCCTTATGTGACAGTTCTGTGACAGTTTTTGACTCTTGGACAGTTTTTTGACTTAAAGTCTATTGTGTCTGATATAAATATAACTGCTCCTACTCGCTTTTAGTTTCCATTTGCATGGAATATATTTTTCTATCCTTTCATTTTCAATCTATGTGTGTCCTTAAATCTAAAGTGAGTATCCTATTTCAACAGCACATTAAAAAGATCATGAACCATGGTCAAGTGGGTTTTATCCTTAGGATGCAAAGATTGTTCAACATACACAAATTAATAAATGTTATACATAGCATTAATATAGTAAAAAATAAAAATCACATGATTTCTCAATAGATGCAGAGAAAACATTTGACAAAATTCAATGCCATTTCATAATTAAATCTTTCAACAAATTAGGTACAGAGGGAATATATCTCAATGTAATAAAGGCCATATAGGACACATTCACAGCTAACATCATACTCATATGTAAAAAGCTGAAAGAGTTTCCTCTAAAAACAGGAACAAGACAAGCGTGCCCACTCTTACGACTCCTATTCAATCTAGTACTGGAAGACCTAGCCATAACAACTTGATAAGGAAAGAAATAAAAGTCATCCAAATCAGAAAGGAAGAAGTAAATTTTCTCAATTTACAGAAGACGTGATCTTATATATAGAAAACCCTAAAGGCTCCACCAAAAAAACTGCTAGAACTAATAAACAAATTCAGTAAAGTTGCTAGGTACAAAATCAATATACAAAAATTAGTTGCCTTTCTATACACGAAAAACAAAATATCTGAAAGAGAAAAAAGGAAAACAATCCGATTTACAATAGTAAATTGAAACAATAAAATACTTAGGACTATAGGTACCCTTCAATTTTTGAAAGTTCGCTTTATGCCATTTTGCTTTTATGAAAGACCTACGTTAGTACTTATTTTTCTAACCAAAAAAAAATCTGAAGAAGATTTTCACTTTTACGAAAAAAAGCAAAAGGCAAAAAGTGTTCAAATTTGTTTTGCAGTGAGCCATTACAAAGGCAGCACTCACCCTGAGCTGCCAGAGTGGCACTTCTAAGCTCCATCCCTGGGGGCTATGCTCAGTGTCTCAGCATCAAGCCACCATACATTGAACTGTGTCTGTGAGCATCTTTGCATTATCTTGATTTATTTTATACATCAATTAACAACATCTGTCCTAATTGCTTCTTTGATTTATGCCATTTCTGCTTACAAAAGGTTTCATAGAAACACTCTATTTTCAGAGAGTATGGGAAACCTGTAAACTTAACCAAGGAGGTGAAATATCTGTACACTGAAAATTATGAGATGTTGATGAAAGAAATTGAAGAAGACAGAAATTAATGAAAGATATTCCATGTTGTGGGATCAGAATAATTAATATTGTTAAAATGCCCATACTACCCAAAGCCATCTATAAATTCAATGCAATCCCTATAAAAATTCCAATGGCATTTTTCACAGAAATAGAAAAAAAAATCCTAAAAGTCATATGGAACTACAAAAGACTTGAATAGCCAGAGCAATCTTGAGAAAGAAGAACAAAGCTGAAGCATCACACTTCCTGATTTCAAACTATACTACAAAGCTATAGTAATCAAAACAGTTTTCTACTGGCATAAAAACAGACATGTTGACCAATGGAATAGAATCAAGAGTCCAGAAATAAACCCGTGAATATGTGGTCAACTATTATTTGACAAGGGAGTCAATAATACTCAATGGGAAAAAGATAATCTTTTCAATAAATTGTGTTGGGAAAACTGGCAAGAGAATGAAATTGGACCCCTTTCTTATACCATACACAAAAATTATCTCAAAATGGATTAAAAACTTAAACATAAGGGCTGAAACTATAAAACTTCTTGAAGAAAACATAGGGAAAAGCTCCTTGACATTGGTCTTAGCAATGATTTTTTGGATATGACACAAAAAACACAAGCAGCAAAACTGAGAATGAATAGGTAGGACTACAACAAACTACAAAGCTTCTGCATGGCAGAAGAAATAATCAACAAAATGAAGAGGCATCCTAAAGAATGGTAGGAAATATTTGGAAACCATATATTTAATAATGGGTTAATTTTCAAAATATGTAAGGAATTCCTACAATTCAAGAGCAAAAAACAAATAAGCTGATAAAAACTGGCAGAGGACCTGAATAGACATTTTCCAAAGAAGACATACAAATGACCAACAGGTACATTAAAAGATGCACAAAGTCACTAATCATTGTTAGTTACTAGTCATCTAGTTACTGTCATCTCCCACATGAAATACTCCAAAGGCCTCCTAACCAGGTTCCCTGACCTCTTTTTGCCTTTCTACACAGAGTATCTTTTAAAAGTATAAATCAGGTACATCATTAACTTGTTTAAAACCCTCTGCATTTACTTACTAAAATTACTGGTCCCTATCTCTCTGACCTCGACTCTTTCTACCCTTTCCTTACTCACTAATCCCAGCTATTCTTTCTGGCCCTCATACCCTCCAGATTCCTCCCTGTCTTAGAGCTTTGCTTGGAATCTTCCTCCAGATTATCAACAGCCTGCCGCCTTCTCCTTATGGCCTCAAGTATGATGCCTTCTGCTCAGGAGATATTCCCTGACTGTGTTAGCCAATGCAGTTCACCTCCACCCTCATCATTTTTTCTAACAATTGATTGGCTTATCTTCTTCATAGTGCTTGGGTAACAATAATTAATTTATTTATATCTTATTGTCTGTCAACTGGGTAGAATATAAGCACCTTGAAGGCAGGACCTTATTTGAATCTTTTCTAGTGCCCAAAATATGCCTGGCCTATAGTTGTGTGGTATATATATGTTGACAAATGAAAAAGCCAGTATAGAGGGACTCTGATCTTGCACAAAAGATTCTGTTCTGTTGATCTGAGAACAAGCCAACCTAAAGAACTTATTTAAGTCAGCTCCATTATTCAAAATTTTTAACAAGTCTGGATAAAAAATGCGTTAATTTCAGTAAAGGGATGATCTCAGTGAACTTTAATAAAGACTATGCTGGGCTCAATGTTTTTTGAATGAGACACATGATAATTGAACAAAATGAAATAGAAATTTGTTTTATACAGCAGTTTTTAGCCATTATGGCACTGAATGTTCAACCAATTTCTTATAATTTATATACTTAATAATTGTTATAATAAAGACTTTGAAGAAATATTAGATTAGCCTGATCCTTCAAGGAAAAAAAAAAACTTTGCTATCTTTAATACTGCTTTGATTTTAAAGTTTTGTATTTCAGTTATCTATAAGTTGGTAATTCAAGTATGATCTGTATAGTGACTTATTGAACCAAAGTATAGTAATAATATTCAACTCCACAATTATTTTGAATAATGCTTTTATTAGCCTCTGTAAAGGAATATGAGGAATTCTATTAAAATACAACAAAAGTATACATGATAGCCACAAGGCAAAAAAGAGGATCCATCTACAAAACCAATGTAATGGATTTAAAATGTCATGTACAAAAGATGTAAGAGCTGGCACTTAACTGAAGAATGTGTTAACATGGGTGAAGTCAAGAAAGGGTTGAGATTAAAACAATGAAGACAATACAATACTAAGATCTCTCTTTGCTATACTTGGAACTAGAAGTAGTATAAGGAAAGGTTAGAACATTGTTTAGGGCAGATGGTGTGAAATGAACAAATGATAAAAAGAAATAAGGACTATGTAATTCAGGCAGAGGAGATATAGTTTAAAAATGCCGGCTCTGGTTTCAAACACCTGGGGTTTGTAGTGTGGCTTTGCCATTTATTAGCTCTGTGCTTCAGTTTTCTCAATTAAAATGTGGGGATAATAATAATACTTCATAGACTGTTATGAGTACTTCATAGGTATAATACTTCTTAGGTTGTTGTAAGGATTAAATGAGGATGCGTGTAAAGTGGCTAAGAAGGCCTGGTGTACATGATATTACCTACTCATGTTTCACTTGTGATTTTCAATCAGGATGAATAATCTTCAGAAGAAAAGTGAGAGGATTGTAAGAAAAAATGTTTTCAAATGTGTTCAAGCTTTTGTGCCAAGGCAATGTATATCTCTGGGTACTAAGAGGGAAAAATGATAAAATACTATAGAATCAAGGAATCATTTCTAGAGATTGTGAAAACTGAGGTATAAAGGTATGCAAATGTCACAATGTCCAAAAGAGGAAAAATAAATCCCAGCGACTCCATATGGTAATACCTGAATGATTTGTAAGTGATTAAAAAAGGAAGTGATGGTAAGAGATCACCTTGTACTGTGAAAAGTGAATCAGTTGGTTGACATGGGGCCCTGATGGCAGTCCTGGATCTGCAGCCAAGTGTTGGGCAAGTCACTTAACTCTACTAGGTCTGTGGTGTTACATCTGTAAAACTGCTTGGCAGTTAATGTTGTGGACAAACTTGGTTCAAACCATGACTCTGCTATTTACCAGCTGACTCAGGGGAGCCACTAAAAACCCTCTGAGTTACAATTTCCTCAGCTCCCAAATGGAGATAATGACAGTACCAAATTCACATCCTTTATGGTGAGGATTCAATAAAATAAAGTATCTAGCATACCTGTCACAGAATAAATGGTCAATAAATGTAACTCTTTTTCTCATTCCATCATGTCTAATTAAGCTCATTTACTTTGCTAACAGGGTCCCTGGTGGAACCTACCTGGCTCTTTGCTTTTGTAGCTCCTTTTCCCTTGTCTCCCCTCAGTCAAAGCCTGTTGACTTTTCTCTTTTCCCTTTGCAGGCTCAGCCCTGCCATAGGCTCCAGAACCCGTCCCACCATAAACAAGGGAATGTAAAGAGGGCCATTTCACCAGTTTCCTTACTGCATCTAGTACTCAGCTTCTAATGCAGCTGCGTAGAGAACAATGAACTGTTGTAGGAGGGGCACACATGAGTAGCTCAGAGAGGGGAACGGAGCTTCCCATTGGTGATAAAGATATTGGCCAGGTAGACCCAGTGGCAAGTGATTAGAAGAATATCCATATCCAGAGAGGACAGGGTCCAGCAATAGTTCTGGTCCAGCACAGAGAACAGGGTCCAATACATGGACAGAGATAATAAGAAACCTACAAGCAGATTTCCCAGAAACACAGGGAAACTTCAGCCAGGTTGAACTTGCTCACATGAAGTTTACTTGTCCAAGTCGGAGCTTTGGACACCACCTTAGATGGTTAGATTTTTCTCTTTAAGTTCTTCAGCCCCAGGCTGTACCCATATCCTAGGATGAGAAAAGTTCTGTATGATTCTTCCCAGTCCCACCCAGTTCCAGAATACCTTGTGCCTGCCGGAGGTCTCTTTCACTGTGATTTGTGAGAAAACTCCTGATTGTTACAAGTTGATACATTAGGTAACAGAGGCTAAATTTTAAAATGATTTATAAATTTGAAGATTAATTGGAGCTATTTTGACAAGCTTTAACAAGAGTCAAACAAAAAATCAAAATATAAAATATGTAAAAGCAGGTCGACAGAAACTTGATTTAACTGTGGTTTGTGAGAAAAGGATCTAGGGCACATAGCCAACTGGGAGCTGGCTGTAAGTCAGTAGGGTGACATGGCAGCAATAATGTGTATGCACACGTGGGCTGCAGCGCCAGATTTAGTTAGCAGAGCAACGGGTATAATAGCCTGGCTGACCCTGTGCTGGGCAGAGCCATCTGCAACATGGTGCTCTGTTCTGGGCTTCAAACTTTCACGGAGATTTTGGAAAGCTGCAGGGTGTAGGGGGAACAAGGGATTGTGGATTGTGGGGAGGGCTTTACCGAGTCATTGACTCTGAAGTTTCTGGAAGCCAACTTGCATGGGAATATAGCCACCTCTCTTCAGACACATGAAGGAGAAATCTATGAAGTTCTAAATTAAAGCAATAAAAAAAAAGAATTTAAAGGGATGAAGATTTTGGCAAGCTGAAAGCAAGGAAGAACGTTTTATCAATGTGATTTTTACCCTCTCTAGTAGAAATGTGTAAAGAGAGCTGAATGGTTATCTTCAAAACATCTGCATTTACACAGAATTTGATCCAGATGACCTCTAAGGCCTTTTCTGCTTCTAAGACACTGTGATTTTGGATATGTTACTTATTGTCTTATAACATCAGTTTCTTATATTAAAATGGGGGTAGAAATAGTACCCATCTTCATATGATTGTTGTATAAATCAACTCACTGATCACTCTTTCTGCCTTAACCTGTCCTCCATCTGTAGCATGTTTTTTTCTTTTCCCTTCATTTTTATAAAGTTTTACTTATTGTTTAATTGCCTGGAAGAATTTAGCAATCTCTTCTAGCAGGCAGGATATGAACAGAAAATTGAGTACCCCAGGAACAAGGCCCATTTTGATTTAAGACCTGAATATTATTTCCAGGGCTATTAGATTAAGAATAATATTTTGCTGTATCAGTAGGTAGAATTTATTTTTATCTGTGTCAATGTAATTATTGAAACTGACCACCTGTGATAGAAGACATGCAGCTTCCCAGCTGCAATCATTCCATTACCCACGCACAAATTGGGATTCCCTGGGCCTTTCCTGAAGTCAAGATGCCAGAATGACCCTAAGGACCTGACTTCAAGCAAAGTTCTTGAAAGAGAAAACAACAACTTTGAGTTCAAAATGTTTTGAAGAATGTTTTTCTCCTTAAAGCCAGCTAACTCTCCAGACATCTCATTATGTTAATGTGCAGTTCATCCAAGGACCATTTCAACAATTTAATGGGGGTACAGTATAGAATTTGGCAACAATCAATATCAAAGAGTAGAATGATGGTTACTAGGAGGGGGTGAAGAGGAGGGGGAACTGGAGAATTGTTTAGTGTGATTAGAATTTCAGTTTTGCTGAAGATCTCCGAGGTTTTACTGGAGATTTCTTGTACAACAATGATGAATATGCTTAACACTATTGAAATGTACACTTAAAAGTGGTTAAGATGGTAAGTTTTATGTTATAGTTTTTTATTTTTTACATCTTTATTGGAGTATAATTGCTTTACAATGGTGTGTTAGTTTCTGCTTTATAACAAAGTGAATCAGTTATACATATACATATGTTCCCATATCTGTCCCCTCTTACATCTCCCTCCCTCCCACCCTTCCTATACCACCCCTCCAGGCGGTCACAAAGCACCAAGCTGATCTCCCTGTGCTATGTGGCTGCTTCCCACTAGCTATCTACTTTAGGTTTGGTAGTGTATATATGTCCATGCCTCTCTCGCACTTTGTTACAGCTTACCCTTCCTGCTCCCCATATCCTCAAGTCCATTCTCTAGTAGGTGTGTATCTTTATTCCTGTCTTACCCCCAGGTTCTTCATGACATTTTTTTTCTTAAATTCCATATATATGTGTTAGCATACGGCATTTGCCTTGCTCTTTCTGACTTACTTCACTCTGTATGACAGACTCTAGGTCTATCCACCTCATTACAAATAGCTCAATTTCGTTTCTTTTTATGGCTGAGTAATATTCCATTGTATATATGTGCCACAGCTTCTTTATCCATTCATCCGATGATGCACACTGAGGTTGTTTCCATCTCCTGGCTATGGTAAATAGAGCTGCAATGAACATTGTGGTACGTGACTCTTTTTGAATTATGGTTTTCTCAGGGTATATGCCCAGTAGTGGGATTCCTGGGTCATATGGTAGTTCTATTTGTAGGTTTTTAAGGAACCTCCATACTGTTCTCCATAGTGGCTGTACCAATTCACATTCCCACCAGCAGTGCAAGAGTGTTCCCTTTTCTCCACACCCTCTCCAGCATTTATTGTTTCTAGATTTTTTGATGATGGCCATTCTGACTGGTGTGAGATGATATCTCATTGTAGTTTTGATTTGCATTTCTCTAATGATTAATGATGCTGAGCATTCTTTCATGTGTTTGTTGGCAATCTGTATATCTTCTTTGGAGAAATGTCTATTTAGGTCTTCTGCCCATTTTTGGATTGGGTTGTTTATTTGTTATTGAGCTGCATGAGCTGCTTATAAATTTTGGAAAGTAATCCTTTGCCAGTTGCATCATTTGCAAATATTTTCTCCCATTCTGAGAGTTGTCTTTTGCTCTTGTTTATGGTTTCCTTTGCTGTGCAAAAGCTTTGAAGTTTCATTAGGTCCCATTTGTTTATTTTTGTTTTTATTTCCATTTCTCTAGGAAGTGGGTCAAAAAGGATCTTGCTGTGATTTATGTCATAGAGTGTTCTGCCTATGTTTTCCTCTAAGAGTTTGATAGTTTCTGGCCTTACATTTAGGTCTTTAATCCATTTTGAGCTTATTTTTGTGTATGGTGTTAGGGAGTGATGTAATCTCATACTTTTACATGTACCTGTCCAGTTTTCCCAGCACCACCTATTGAAGAAGCTGTCCTTTCTCCACTGTACATTCCTGCCTCTTTTATCAAAGATAAGGTGACCATATGTGTGTGGGTTTATCTCTGGGCTTTCTATCCTGTTCCATTGATCTATATTTCTGTTTTTGTGCCAGTACCATACTATCTTGATTACTGTAACTTTGTAGTATAGTCTGAAGTCAGGGAGACTGATTCCTCCAGCTCCGTTTTTCTTTCTCAAGATTACTTTGGCTATTCGGGGTCTTTTGTGTTTCCATACAAATTGTGAAATTTTTTGTGCTAGTTCTGTGAAAACTGCCAGTGGTAGTTTGATAGGGATTGCATTTACTCTGTAGTTTGCTTTAGGTAGTAGAGTCATTTTCACAATGTTGATTCTTCCAATCCAAGAACATGGTATATCTCTCCATCTATTTGTATCATCTTTAATTTCTTTCATCAGTGTCTTATTATTTTCTGCATACAGGTCTTTTGTCTCCTTAGGTAGGTTGATTCCTAGATATTTTATTCTTTTTGTTGCAATGGTAAATGGGAGAGTTTTCTTGATTTCACTTTCAGATTTTTCATCATTAGTGTATAGGAATGCCAGAGATTTCTGTGCATTAATTTTGTATCCTGCTACTTTACCAAATTCATTGATTAGCTCTAGTAGTTTTCTGGTAGCATCTTTAGGATTCTCTACGTATAGTATCATGTCATCTGCAAAGAGTGACAGCTTTCCTTCTTATTTTCCGATATGGATTCCTTTTATTTCCTTTTCTTCTCTCATTGCTGTGGCTAAAACTTCCAAAACTATGTTGAATAATAGTGGTGAGAGTGGGCAACCTTGTCTTGTTCCTGATCTTAGTGGAAATGCTTTCAGTTTTTCACCATTGAAGATGATGTTGGCTGTGGATTTGTCATACATGGCCTTTATTATGTTGAGGAAAGTTCTCTCTATGCCAACTTTCTGCAGGGTTTTTATCATAAATGGGTGTTGAATTTTGTCGAAAGCTTTCTCTGCATCTATTGAGATGATCATGTGATTTTTCTTCTTCAATTTGTTTATATGGTGTATCACGTTGATTGATTTGCGTATATTGAAGAATCCTTGCATTCCTGGAATAACCCCCACCTGATCATGGTGTATGATCCTTTTAATGTGTTGTTGGATTCTGTTTGTTAGTATTTTGTTGAGGATTTTTGCATCTATGTTCATCTGTGATATTGGCCTGTAGTTTTCTTTCTTTGTGACATCCTTGTCTGGTTTTGGTATCAGGATGATGGTGGCCTCGTAGAATGAGTTTGTGAGTGTTCCTCCCTCTGCTATATTTTCGAAGAATTTGAGAAGGATAGGTGTTAGCTCTTCTCTAAATGTTTGATAGAATTCACCTGTGAAGCCATCTGGTCCTGGGCTTTTGTTTTTTTGGAAGATTTTTAATCACAGTTTCAATTTCAGTGCTTGTGATTGGTCTGTTCATATTTTCTATTTCTTCTTGATTCAGTCTTGGCAGGTTGTAGATTACTAAGAATTTGTCCATTTCTTCCAAGTTGTCCATTGTATTGGCAGAGAGTTGCTTGTAGTAATCTCTCATGACCTTTTGTATTTCTGCAGTGTCAGTTGTTAATTCTCCTTTTTCATTTCTAATTCTATTGATTTGAGTCTTCTCCCTCTTTTTCTTGATGAGTCTGGCTAATGGTTTATCAATTTTGTTTATCTTCTCAAAGAACCACCTTTTAGTTTTATTCATCTTTGCTATTGTTTCCTTCATTTCTTTTTCATTTATTTCTGATCTGATTTTTATGATTTCTTTCCTTCGACTAAATTTGGGGTTTTTTTGTTCTTCTTTCTCTAATTGCTTTAGGTGCAATGTTAGGTTGTTTATTCGAGATGTTTCCTGTTTCTTAAGGTAGGATTGTATTGCTATAAACTTCCCTCTTAGAACTGCTTTTGCTGTATCCGATAGGTTTTGGGTCGTCGTGTCTCCATTGTCATTTGTTTCTAGGTATTTTTTGATTTCCTCTTTGATTTCTTCAGTGATCGTTTCATTATTAAGTAGTGTATTGTTTAGCCTCCATGTGTTTGTATTTTTTACAGATCTTTTCCTGTAATTGATATCTAGTCTCCTAGCGTTGTGGTCGGAAAAGATACTTGATACACCTTCAATTTTCTTAAATTTACCAAGTCTTGATATGTGACACAAGATATGATCTATCCTGGAGAATGTTCCATGAGCACTTGAGAAAAATGTGTATTCTGTTGTTTCTGGATGGAATGTCCTATAAATATCAATTAAGTCTATCTTGTTTAATGTATCATTTAAAGCTTGTTTTTCCTTATTTATTTTCATTTTGGATGATCTGTCCATGGGTGAAAGTGGGGTGTTAATGTCCCCTACTATGAATGTGTTACTGTCGATTTTCCCTTTTATGGCTGTTAGTATTTGCCTTATGTATTGAGGTGCTCCTATGTTTCGTTCATAAATATTTACAATTGTTAAATCTTCTTCTTGGATTGATCCCTTGATCATTATGTAGTGTCCTTGTCTCTTCTAATAGTCTTTATTTCAAAGTCTATTTTTGTCAGATATGAGAATTGCTACTCCAGCTTTCTTTTGGTTTCCATTTGCATGGAATATCTTTTTCTATCCCCTTACTTTCAGTCTGTATGTGTCTCTAGGTCTGAAGTGGGTCTCCTGCAGACAGCATATATATGGGTCTTGTTTCTCTATCCATTCAGCCAATCCGTGTCTTTTGGTGGGAGCATTTAGTCCATTTACATTTAAGGTAATTATCGATATGTATGTTCCTATTCCCATTTTCTTAATTGTTTTGGGTTCGCTACTGTAGGTCTTTTCCTTCTCTTGTGTTTCTTGCCTAGAGAAGTTCCATTAGCATTTGTTGTAAGGCTGGTTTGGTGGTGCTGAACTCTCTCAGCTTTTGCTTGTCTGTAAAGGTTTTAATTTCTCCATGAAATCTGAATGAGATCCTTGCTGGTAGAATAATCTTGGTTGCAGGTTTTTCTCCTTCATCACTTTAAATATGTCCTGCCAGTCCCTTCTTGCTTGCAGAGTTTCTGCTGAAAGATCAGCTGTTAACCTTATGGGGATTCCCTTGTGTGTTATTTGTTGTTTTTCCCTTGCTGATTTTAATATGTTTTCTTTGTATTTAATTTTTGACAGTTTGATTAATACGTGTCTTGGCATATTTCTCCTTGGATTTATCCTGTATGGGACTCTCTGTGCTTCCTGGACTTGATTAACTATTTCCTTTCCCATATTAGGGAAGTTTTCAACTATAATCTCTTCAAATATTTTCTCAGTCCCTTTCTTTTTCTCTTCTTCTTCTGGAACCCTTATAATTCAAATGTTGGTGCATTAAATGTTGTCGTAGAGGTCTCTGAGACTGTCCTCAGTTCTTTTCATTCTTTTTTCTTTATTCTGCTCTGCAGTAGTTATTTCCACTATTTTATATTCCAGGTCACTTATCCGTTCTTCTGCCTCAGTTATTCTGCTGTTCATCCCATCTAGAGTGTTTTTAATTTCATTTATTGTGTTGTTCATTGTTGCTTGTTTCATCTTTAGTTCATCTAGGTCCTTGTTAAATGTTTCTTGTATTTTCTATATTCTATTTCCAAGATTTTGGATCATCTTTACTATCATTATTCTGAATTCTTTTTCAGGTAGACTGCCTATTTCCTCTTCATTTGTTAGGTCTGGTGGGTTTTTATCTTGCTCCTTCAACTGCTGTGTGTTTTTCTGTCTTCTCATTTTGCTTATCTTACTGTGTTTGGGGTCTCCTTTTTGCAGGCTGCAGGTTCGTATTTCCCGTTGTTTTTGGTGCCTGTCCCCAGTGGCTAAAGTTTGTTCAGTGGGTTGTGTAGGCTTCCTGGTGGGGGGGACTAGTGCCTGTGTTCTGGTGAATGAGGCTGGATCTTGTCTTTCTGGTGGGCAGGTCCACGTGTGGTGGTGTGTTTTGGGGTGTCTGTGGCCTTATTATGATTTTAGGCAGCCTCTCTGCTAATGGGTGGGGTTGTGCTCCTGTCTTGCTAGTTGTTTGGCATAGTGTGTCCAGCACTGTAGCTTGCTGGTCGTTGAGTAAAGCTGAGTGCTTGTGTTGAGATGGAGATCTCTGGGAGTTTTTCGCCATTTGATATGTGGAGCTGGGAGGTCTCTTGTGGACCAATGTCCTGAAGTTGGCTCTCCCACCTCAGAGGCACAGCACTGACTCCTTCTGTAGCACCAAGAGCCTTTCATCCACACGGCTCAGAATAAAAGGGAGAAAAAGTAGAAAGAAAGAATTAGTAGAAGAAGAAAGAAAGAAAGAAATAAAGGAGGGAGGGAGGGAGGGAGGGAGGAAGGAAAGAAGGAAGGAGGGAAAGAAGGAAGAAAAAAAGAAAGAAAGAAAGAAGATAAAGTGAAATAAAATAAAATAGCTATTAAAATAAAAATAATTATTAAGAAAAAAAAAGTTTTTTTAAATGGACAGAACCTTAGGACAAATGGTGGAAGCAAAGCTATACAGACAAAATGTCACACAGAATCATACACATACACACTCACAAAAAGAGGAAAAGGGGAAAAAATCATAAATCTTGCTCTCAAAGTACCCCTCCTCAATTTGGGATGATTAGTTGTCTAAAGGAGGGAAGGAAGGAAGGAAGGAAAGAAAGAAAGAAAGAAAGAAAGAAAGAAAGAAAGAAAGAAAGAAAGAAAGAAAGAAAGATGAAGTAAAATAAAATAAACTTATTAGAATAAAAAATAATTATCAAGAAAAAAAATTTTAAAAAAACAAAAAAATGACAGCTAGAACCCTAGGACAAATGGTGGAAGCAAAGCTATACAGACAAAATCTCACATAGAAGCATACACATACACACTCACAGAAAGAGGAAAAGGGGAAAAAATCATAAATCTTGCTCTCCAAGTCAACCTCCTCAATTTTGGGATGATTCGTTGTCTATTCAGGTATTCCACAGATGCAGGTACATCAAGTTGATTGTGGAGCTTTAATCCACTGCTTCTGAGGCTACTGGGAGAGATTTCCCTTTCTCTTCTTTGTTCTCTCAGCTCACGGGGCTCAGCTTTGGATTTGGCCCCGTCTCTGCGTGTAGGTCGCCGGAGGGCGTCTGTTCTTCGCTTAGAGAGGACGGGGTTAAAGGAGCCGCTGATTCGGGGGCTCTGGCTCACTCAGGCCGGTGGGAGGGCGGGGCACGGTGTGCGGGGCGGGCCTGCGGCGGCAGAGGCCGGCGTGCCGTTGCACCAGCCTGAGGCGCGCCGTGCGTTCTCCCCGGGGAAATTGTCCCTGGATCCCGGGACCCTGGCAGTGGCGGGCTGAACAGGCTCCCCGGAAGGGGGGTGTGGGTAGTGACCTGTGCTCGCACACAGGCTTCTTGGTGGCGGCAGCAGCAGCCTTAGCGTCTCATGCCCGTCTCTGGAGTCCGCGCTTTTAGCCGCGGCTCGCGCCCGTCTCTGGAGCTCCTTTAAGCAGCGCTCTTAATCCCCTCTCCTCGCGGACCAGGAAACAAAGAGGTAAGAAAAAGTCTCTTGCCTCTTCGGCAGGTCCAGACTTTTCCCCGGACTCCCTCCCGGCTAGCCTTGGCGCACTAACCCCCTGCAGGCTGTATTCGCGCCACCAACCCCAGTCCTCTCCCGGTGCTCCGACCGAAGCCCGAGCCTCAGCTCCCAGCCCCGCCCGCCCCGGCGGGTGAGCAGACAAGCCTCTCGGGCTGGTGAGTGCCGGTCGGCACCGATCCTCTGTGCGGGAATCTCCCCGCTTTGCCCTCCGCACCCCTTTTGCTGTGCTCTCCTCCACAGCTCCGAAGCTTTCCCCCTCCGCCACCCGCAGTCTCTGCCCGCGAATGGGCTTCCTAGTGTATGGAAACCTTTCCTCCTTCACAGCTCCCTCCCACTGGTGCAGGTCCCATCCCTATTCTTTTGTCTCTGTTTATTCTTTTTCTTTTGCCCTACCGAGGTATGTGTGGAGTTTCTTGCCTTTTGGGAGGTCTGAGGTCTTCTGCCAGCGTTCAGTGGGTGTTCTGTAGGAGTTGTTCCACGTGTAGATGTATTTCTGGTGTATCTGTGGGGAGGAAGGTGATCTCCGCGTCTTACTCTTCCGCCATCTTCCCTTCGTCCTCCCAGAATCTTAACACCTGGTACAAGGTGGCCATCCGTGGTTTCACATCAATATGATCTCAGGCACAAACCTCCTTGTTTTTCCATTTTGTCTTTAAGTTACTTGTGGAAACAACCGGCCCGCCGTCCCCACGACTGTCGCGGCTTCGGCCACCGTGGCCCCCCCAGAGCCGGCAGCCTCAGTGAGTCCGACCTCCCCTTGGGCTCCGGGGCAGTTCCGTGATGGCGGAGGGAACTATAGTTTTTTTTTTAACCACAAGTGGGAAGAAAAAATTTGCCCAGTCAGATCAAGTTTTATGGGTTTTGAAATAAGCTCTTGGAGGCTTGCTATACAGTTTTCTGCAGTGTTTGTAATTCTTTGAGGCTGTAACACCAAGAAAAGGCATCTTCTTCAGCATTGCTTCTGGCTATGAGGCTAATAACCTTCCTTTTCCCTCTTCTTATTTCATTCATGATTTCACTGATTGTAGATGGCCAAATTACATTACCTTCTTAGGTCTCTGTTTCTTTAGTGTACTATCAGACTAATGTAGTTTGTCCTCTTAAGTACCGTGCTGGTAAGGGTTAATGAAATAATATAGGGATGCTTTCAAATTCCTTGTACTGGAAACATATTCCTGGGTTTGTGAACATTTAGGATTCACATCACCCAGAGTTACCTCCCAAGGACAATTTTTCTTCTTGGGTGAAGTTGGTGACACCATATTATAACTTGGACAAGATCAGTATTCATTCATTCAGAAATTACATACTAAACATGTTCCAGGCTGTTCTAGGGGCTGGAAATGGAGGTAGACAAGCTAGATTAGGTAATTCCATTTTAGTAGTAGCAAGGAGACCATAAACAACTACAGAGAAAAAGACTCTTTGGAAGAATTCACCTAAACCAGGGGAATCACGTGGATTTTTGTTAAAATATCTGAGCTCCAGGTCCTAACAATTTCTTCTGGAGGACTTCACTTTTTGTTTTCACTTTAAAATGAAGAAAATGAGCACAATGGTTGGGACCCGTCACATGCTCCCATGAGTACTCTTAGATTATTGTTCACATGTCTTGGCCCTGCATAGCCAATTAAATAGTGAAAATTTCAGGCTTTATTTTAGATAGTTCCAATATCTAGATGAAGGCCTGACCTTTCCATCTTTCACAGGGATGTTTTTGTGAGCTCATTCCTTTCTCTTCATGCCAAAACTCAGGAGAAGGGCAGGCTGTGACTGAGGCGCTCATCCTAGAAGCTGTTCTCTCTTTCTTTAACCTTGTCCCACATGCACAATCTCAGTTTCTTTTACAGCCTCCTTCCAGCCACATTTGCTTGCAATCATCATATTACACTATTTGCCTGCATCCTCAATTTCAGGCACTGACCAGGGTAGTAATAAAGTACTATCTTTCCTTTTGCCTGGCCCTTTTGGAAGCTGTTGTTCTAGTTGGAGAGCATTTGCTGAGTTTTAGGGGCACCCTGCATCCCAAGAGTCTGAAGGAAATTGTTTTAGAGGTTAAAGACAGTTGTTGGTTTTTCTTCTTATATGTGATTCCAAAAGTATAAACTGATTCATTTTCAGTAGGCTGGAAAGCTCTCCCACAGGCAGAAGTACAGTTTAAGGAGATCCAGCTAAAAGTACTATTGCAGCAATATCATAGGAAAAGATCATAGTAATAACTGCCATTTATCAAGGGCCTGCCTTCTGACAATCACTTACACATATTAACTCTAACCCTTGTAGTAACCCTGTGCAGTCAATACTATTCCCATTTCACAGATGTGCAAACAGAGAGATTGAATACTTGTACTCAAAGAGGTATCAGGTGATGAAGACAGAGAGCTGTCAAGTTTCAAAGTCTAAGTTTTGTTTTTTTTTTAAAATTAGGTCTTATATCCAGAATAAAGCTCCTAGGTCTTGAGTAGCAGTCTTCACCATTTTTCCAGGATTATCTTCATTGACAATTATAAATGATCTTTTTCTGTGTTGTTTTAAGTGCATATTTATTTAAGCCCTTTCAAAAACAATCAGTATTTATGTATTTTAATGTTTTAACCTACTTTTCCATTATGCTATCACTTTAAAAATGTACTCAGATATTTTCTTAAATACTTAAACTAGTAAAACACCAAAGCTAATGGAATTAAATTCAGCAAGAGTGAGATTAAAAGTTTGCTTTATGCCTTAAACCCCAAGTTGTGTTTTCCCTTCACACCCTACCCCCTGCAAAATGTCATCATACCATCTTCTATGATGAGAAAAAAGCAAATGTTATAAATGAAAAAAATGATGAGAGCAGCTACATTAGCCTCACAAAGGCCTAATGGAACTTTGAATCCCAATGTTATATTCAGAAGGACACTACTGAGAGTCTCCCAATGGTTGACACATTGGCCTTTGACCCTGGGAGATGGCATTTTGATTTTGATTGCTTTTCTATAGAGAATTTAGAGCCATTCCCAGAATATTGTTTTCAAGCAATTTTTCTTGGCTAATGTCTGGGCAAAAACCATTTTTATTCCTGCTGAAAATCTCTTTTCTACCAAAGTTCAGAATAGAATATGACAAAGCTTTGGCTCCAGTCTCTCTAAAATGATTTGATTGCACTGTGACATTTGCTGACAGTCATAACACATGCAATTTCCTAAACTTTGACAATATTTTAATAGGAAATTAAATGAAAGAAATACATTTTACTAGATTATTTTTTCTTCACTAAAAAAAGTAGCATGTGGAAACAACTTTAACAATTGCTTTCTATAATTCTAGGGAGTGTGTTAGATATTTTGGTAAATATTAGCTAACATTTATATGTAATGCACTCATAGGGTCATTTTTTAAGTTATAGAATTTGCCCTTTTAAAGATAATACCATGCTTGGCTCTGCGTGCCACTGAAGAAGTTCTGTCTCAGGCACTGCCAGAGCTTGGGCTGGGATGCCAGGGTCACTGTCTCTGCTGACAGGAGCGGAGTCTTCTTTGGACTCACTGGGGTTTGGGCTTCAGAACAACACGGGGCTGTGTCCATGCTGACAGGAGCTGGGGTTCTGATGACCCAGGAGACGCCAGGAGGAAAAGCCGTGTGGCTGACAGGGTCTTGGTGCTCTGGCCAAGAACCAGGTGTCAGGCCTGTTCTTCTGAGGTGGGAGAGCCAAGTTTAGGATGTTGGTCCCCCAGAGACTTCCCGGATCCACGTATTATCAAATGGTGAAAGCTCTCCGAGATATCTCCATCTCAACTCTAAGACCCAGCTCCACTCAATGACCAGCAAGCTACAGTGCTGGACACCCTATGCTAAAAATCTAGCAAGAGAGGAACGCCTCCCCATGCATTAGCAGAGAGGCTGCCTAAAATCATAAGAAGGTCACAGACACCCCAAAACACACCACTGGACATGGTCCTTCCCACCAGAAAGACAAGATCCAGGCTCATATCCCAGAACAGAGGCACCAGTCTGCTCCATGAGGAAGCCTACACAAACCACTGAACGAACCTTCGCCACTGCGGGCACACACCAAAAACAGCGGGAACTACGGACTGCGCAGCCTGTGGAAAGGAGACCCCAAACACAGTCAGTTAAGCAAAAGGAGAAGACAGAGAAAGACACAACAGATAAAGGAGCAAGGTAAAAACCCACAAGCCCAAACAAATGAAGAGGAAGTAGGCAGTCTACCTGAAAAAGAATTCAGAGTAATGATAGTAAAGATATCCAAAATCTTGGAAATAGAATGGAGAAAATACAAGAAACGTGTAACAAGGACCTAAAAGAACTAAAGAGCAAACAAACAATGATGAATAACACAATAAATGAAATTTAAAAATTTCTAGAAGGAATCAATGGCAGAATAACTGAGGCATAAGAACGGATAAGTGACCTGGAAGATAAAATAGTGGAAATAACTACTGCAGAGCACAATAAAGAAAAAAGAATGAAAAGAATTGAGGACAGTCTCAGAGAACTTTGGGACAAAACTAAATGCACCAATATTCTAATTATAGTGGTCCCAGAACAAGAAGAGAAAAAGAAAGGGACTGAGAAAATATTTGAAGAGATTATAGTTGAAAACTTCCCTAACATGGGACAGGAAATAGTTAATCAAGTCCAGGAAGTCCAGAGAGTCCCATACAGGATAAATCCAAGGAGAAACACGCCAAGACACGTATTAATCAAACTATCAAAAATTTAATACAAAGAAAAAATATTTTTAAAAAGCAAGGGAAAAACAGCAAATAACATACAAGGGTATCCCCATAAGGTTAACAACTGATGTTTCAGCAGAAACTCTGCAAGCCAGAAGGGAGTGGCAGGGACATATTTAAAGTGATGAAAGGGAAAAACCTACAAGCAAGGTTACTCTACCCAGCAAGGATCTCATTCAGATTCAATGGAGAAATTAAAAACTTTACAGACAAGCAAAAGCTAAGAGATTTCAGCATCATCAGACCAGCTTTACAACAAATGTGAAAGGAACTTTTCTAGGCAGGAAACACAATAGAAGGAAAAGGCCTACAATAACAAACCCAAAACAATTAAGAAAATGGTAATAGGAACATACATATCGATAATTACCTTAAATATAAATGGATTAAATGCTCCCAGCAAAAGACATAGACTGGCTGAATGGATACAAAAACAAGACCCATATATATGCTGCCTACAAGAGACATACTTCAGACCTAGGGACACATACAGACTGAAATTGAGGGAATGGAAAAAGATATTCCATGCAAATGGAAACCAAAAGAAAGCTGGACTAGCAATTCTCATATCAGACAAAATAGACTTTAAAATAAAGACTATTACAAGAGACAATGAAGGACACTACATAATGATCAAGAGATTAATCCCAGAAGAAGATAAAACAATTGTAAATATTTATGCAGCCAACCTAGAAGCACCTCAGTACATAAGGCAAATGCTAACAGCCATAAAATTGGAAATCAACAGTAACACAATCAGAGTAGGGAACTTTAACACCCCACTTTCACCAATGGACAGATCATCCAAAATGAAAATAAATAAGGAAACACAAGCTTTAAATGACACATTAAAAAAGATGGATTTAATTGATATTTATAGGACATTCCATCCAAAAACAATGGAATACTTTCTTCTCAAGTGCACATGGAACATTCTCCAGGATAGATCTTATCTTGGGTCACAAATCAAGCCTTGGTAAACTTAAGAAAATTGATATCATATCAAGTAGCTTTTCCAACCACAACGCTATGAGACTAGATATCAATTACAGGGAAAATATCTATAAAAAATACAAACACATGGAGGCTAAACAATACATTACTTAATAACCAAGAGATGACTGAGGAAATAAAAGAGGAAATCAAAAAATACCAAGAAACAAATGACAATGAGAACACGATGGTCCAAATCCCATGGGGTGCAGCAAAAGCCGTTCTAAGAGGGAAGTTTAGAGCAATACAATCCTACCTCAAGAAACAAGAAACATATCAAATAAACAACCTAACCTTACACCTAAAGCAATTAGAGAGAGAAGAACAAAAAACAGTTGGCAGAAGGAAAGAAATCATAAAGATCAGATCAGAAATAAATGAAAAAGAAATGAAGGAAATGATAGCAAAGATCAATTAAACTAAATGCTGGTTCTTTGAGAAGATAAACAAAATTGATAAACCATTAGCCAGACTCATCACAAAAAAAAGGGACAAGACTCAAATCAATAAAATTAGAAATGAAAAAGGAGAAGTAACAACTGACACTACAGAAATACAAAGGATCATGAGAGATTACTACAAGCAACTCTATTCCAATAAAATGGACAACCTGAAAGAAATAGTCAAACTCTTAGAAAAGCACAACCTTCCAAGACAGAACCAGGAAGAAACAGAAAACATAAACAGACCAATCACAAGCACTGAAATTGAGACTGTGATTAAAAATCTTCCAACAAACAAAAGCGCAGGACAAGATGCCTTCACAGGCGAATTCTATCAGACATTTAGAGCAGAGCTAACATGTATCCTTTTCAAACTCTTGCAAAATGTAGCAGAGGGAGGAACACTCCCAAACTCATTCTACGAGACCACCATCACCCTGATACCAAAACCAGACAAAGATGTCACAAAGAAAGGAAACTACAGGCCAATGACACTGATGAACATAGGTGCAAAAATCCTCAACAAAATGCTAGCAAACAGAATCCAACAGCACATTAAAAGGATCATACACCATGATCAAGTGGGGTTTATTCCAGGAATGCAAGGATTCTTCAATATACGCAAGTTAATCAATGTGATACACCATATTAACAAATTGAAGGAGAAAAACCATATGATCATCTCAATAGATGCAGAAAAAGCTTTTGACAAAATTCAACACCCATTTATGATTAAAACCCTCCAGAAAGTAGGCATAGAGGTAACTTACCTCAACATAATAAAGGCCAGATATGAGAAACCCACAGCCAACATCGTCCTCAATGGTGAAAAATTGAAAGCATTTCCAGTAAGATCAGGAACAAGACAAGGTTGCCCACTCTCACCACTCTTATTCAACATAGTGTTGGAAGTTTTAGCCACAGCAATCAGAGAACAAAAAGAAACAAAGGGAATCCAAATCGGAAAAGAAGTAAAGCTGTCACTGTTTGCAGATGACATGATACTATACATAGAGAATCCTAGAGATGCTACCAGAAAACTACTACAGCTAATCAATGAATTTGGTAAAGTAGCACGATAAAAAAATAATGCACAGAAATCTCTGGCATTCCTATACACTAATGATGAAAAATCTGAAGGAGAAATTAAGGAAACACTCCCAATTACCATTGTAAGAAAAAGAATAAAATACCTAGGAATCAACCTACCTAAGGAGACAAAAGGCCTGTATGCAGAAAACTATAAGACACCAATGAAAGAAATTAAAGATGATACAAACAGATGGAGAGATATACCATGTTCTTAGATAGGAAGAATCAACATTGTGAAAATGACTCTACTACCCAAAGCAAACTACAGGTTCAATGCAATCCCTATCAAACTACCACTGGAATTTTTCACACAACTAGAACAAAAAATTTCACAATTTGTATGGAAACACAAAAGACTCTGAATAGCCAAAGCAATCTTGAGAAAGTAAAACAGAGCTGCAGGAATCAAGCTCCCTGACTTCAGACTATACTACAAAGCTATAGTAATGAAGACAGTATGGTACTGGCACAAAAACAGAAATATAAATCAATTGAACAGTGTAGAAAGCCCAGACGCACATATGGTCACCTTATTTTTGATAAAGGAGGCAAGAATATACAATGGAGAAAAGACTGCCTCTTCAATACTTGGTTCTGGGAAAACTGCACAGCTACATGTAAAAGAATGAAAAGAATGAAATTAGAACACTCCCTAACAGCATACACAAAAATAAACTCTAAGTCGATTAAAGGCCTAAATGCAAGGCCAGACACTATAAAACTCTTAGAGGAAATTATAGGGAGAATACTTTATGAGATAAATTACAGCAAGATCCTTTTTGACCCATCTCCTACAGAAACGGAAACAAAAACAAAAATAAACAAATGGGACCTAATGAAACTTCAAAGCTTTTGTACAGCAAAGGAAACCATAAACAAGATGAAAAGACAACCCTCAGAATGGGAGAAAATATTTGCAAATGAAGCTACTGACAAAGGATTAATCTCCAAAATACACAAGCAGCTCATGTAGCTCAGTATAAAAAAAACAGACAACCCAATCCAAAAATGAGCAGAAAACCTAAATAGACATTTCTCCAAAGAAGATATACAGATTGCCAACAAACACATGAAAGAGGGCTCAACATCATTAATCACTAGTGAAATGCAAATCAAAACTACAATGAGGTATCACCTCACACCAGTCTGAATGGCCATCATCAAAATATCTACAAACAATAGATACTGGAGAGGGTGTGGAGAAAAGGGAGCCCTCTTACACTGTTGGTGGGAATGTAAATTGATACAGCCACTACAGAGATCAGTATGGAGGTTCCTTAAAAAACTACAAATAGAACTACCATATGACCCAGCAATCCCACTACTGGGCATATACCCTGAGAAACCATAATTCAAAAAGAGTCATGTACCACAATGTTCATTGCAGCTCTATTTACAATAGCTAGGTCATGGAAGCAACCTAAGTATCCATCAACAGATGAATGGATAAAGGTGATGTGACACATATATACAATGGAATTTTATTCAGCCATAAAAAGAAACAAAATTGAGTTATTTGTAGTGAGGTGGATGGACCTAGAGTTTGTCATACAGAGTGAAGTAAGTCAGAAAGAGGAAAACAAATACTGTATGCTAACACATACATATGGAATATATAAAAAACAAAAAATGGTTATGAAGAACCTAGGGGCAGAACAGGAATAAAGGCACAGACGTAGAGTATGGACTTAAGGACACGGGAAGGGGGAAGGGTAAGGTGGGGCGAAGTGAGAGAGTGGCACAGACTTATATATACCACCAAATGTAAAATAGAGAGCTAGTGGGAAGCAGCCATATAGCACAGGGAGATCACGTCTGTGCTTTGTGACCACCTAGAGGGGTGGGATACAGAGGGTGGGAGGGAGATGCAAGAGGGAGGAGATATATGTATATGTATAGATGATTCACTTTGTCATAAAGCAGAAACTAACACACAATTGTAAAGCAATTATACTCCAATAAAGATGTTACAAAAAATAAAAAATAAGGATAATACCATGATTAATTTCAAGCATTTTGCATAATTTTTTAAGGACCATATTTTCTCTCTCGCTCCCTCCCTCTCTCTCTCTCTCTCTCCTTTTTCAGGGTACTAAGGACCAATATAATTTAACCATTTTATTATACACGATTATAATTATTAGTAGCATGAATTATTAAACTGTATATCATGAAGAGATATTTGGAAAAGCATTGGTATGTTCACAGCTGTTTGTACATATACTTGCTGGACCAGATATCTATGTTTCTAAGTTCTTGTGTTTTATTGTTAGTTTTTTTTAATGTGGTAAAATACATACAACATAAAATTTACCATTTTAACCATTTTTAAGTATATAGTCTGTTGCATTAAGTATATTCACATTGTTCTGAAAACTATCACCACCATTCATCTCCAGAACTTTTCTATCTTCCTCTAGTGAAACCCATTAAACACTAACTCTCCCTTCCTCCCTCCTCCCATTCCCTGGAAACCACCATTCGTCTTACTGTCTCTATGAATTTGACCACTCTAGGTATTTCATATAGGTGGACTCATGTAATATTTTTCCTCTTTTGAATAGCTTATTTCAGTTAGCATGGTGTTTTTAAGGTTCATCCGTGTTGTAGTACATGTCAGAATTTCTTTCCTTTTTAAGGCTGAATTGTATTGCTTTGGATGTATATATCACATTTTGTTTATCCATTCATTTGTTGATGGATACCTGTGTTGCTTCCACCTTTGGCTATTGTAAATAATTTGCTATGAATATTGTTCCACAAATATCTGTTCATGTCCCTGCTTTTACTTCTTTTGAGTCTATTCACAGAAGTGGAATTGCTAATTTATATGGCTAGTTCTATGTTTAATTTTTTGAGGAATCTTATTCTTGTAGTTTGATCTCTCTTGCTGCCTTTTCATTATGCCTATTTTCAAGAAACTTTCCCCACCTAGTTATACCTCTTTCTACTTTGCTGTTTATTTTCTCTTAGCTGAAGAGGGATTTAGCTAATTTGATTACAGTTGTGTTTAGAATAGAAGTAAATAGACTCTGAGGGACATTTAATTAAATAAAGTTCATCAGCTTTAGTATATAAATTTTATATTTATTTTATCACTGAAATGTTCTTTTATTTTATGTACTTTCAGGGTATATAATTGAAAGTGTTATTGATGGTGTTTTAGATAATTAAGTTCATAGGAGTAGTGATTTCTAGATAAGTAAAATATTATAGTTACTTGAATTCAGATTTCTTAATCTAGATATTAACTGTGTGTGATTATGTTCTGGTAATGGACCAAACATTGGATGATATTCATAGCAGAACTATTTTTTGGAAATTCATGAATTATTATTAGTTATGGATGCTTATTATCTATCTGTGTCAGTCCCTAAGCTCAAGTCTGGATTAGCGTGAGGAAATACTTAGTCCAGATGTTGAGTATAAAATGCAAATATAAGGCTTTGTGCACCTGCCAAAAACCAGAACAAAACATCATTGACTGGTGGTACAAATGGCCTCAATAATGGCCAGTGATCTCACTCAAAATAAATAACTACCAATAAATGACATGGCCACATGGAAAGGGAATATAATAATAATCAGTTTGTCATGATTATTAAATTATTAAATATTGTCTTTAGCCATGATATATGCAAGTCATCCTAAGATAATTTCTCAATGGTGTGGTCTTTTGTTTTTTTGTTTTTTTTTTAGTAATAACAACTAACATGTATTGAGCCCCTATTATGTACTAGACGCTGTGCTAAGTAGTTGATAGACTTTACTGTTAGGGCCCAGGGCAGGTGCCCCCAAAATATGCCTCAGTGGCATATATTTCTCCCATGTGAAAGTTGCCCTCCCTGTACTAGGAGGTAGAAAGACATCCTTGTTACAAACAAACCTTGTTGATTCTTCACTAATTTATTACCCAAGCCCAAACTTTGCTTAAATTCTTTACTAATAAAGCACCTAATTAAGCATCGAAACCTCAATTTCTTTGTCCTGTCAGTTCCTCTCAAATTTATTGTTTCTTTGTCTAAAAAGTATAAAAGCTGCCTGATTTGGCCACTTCTTTTTTTTTTTAACGTTTTTTTATTGTGGTAAAAGTCACATTATATAAAACATACTATTTAACCATATTTAACTGTACAGTTCAGTGGCACTAAGTACATTCACATTGTTGTGCAACTCTCACCATCATCCATCACCTGAATTTTTCACCTTCCTAAACTGAAACTCTGTCCCTTTTAAGCACTAACTCCCCATTCCTCTTCCCCACCCCACCCCCTCCCCACCCCTTGGCATCTACCACTCTACTTTTTGACTCTATAAATTTGTTTATTCTAGGTACCTCGTATAAGTGGAATCAACCAGTATTTGTCTGCACCTGATGCATATTGGAATGAATTTTTTTTACTTTTTTAAAAAAATTCAAACAGAAAGTCACAAAAATTATAATCATCCTCATCAGTTCACTCAGTCCCATGTAATTAATTTTGTTTTCATCTTGATCTTTTGTTAGCACTTTTATGAATTCCTCAGTTTTCCATTAGAGTTCTGAAAATGCTCATTCATTCAGTTCAGCAGCATAGTCAGTTCCAGAAACCTGTACTTGTCAGAGTCTTTTCCATGAATTCCTTGAAGATGAAACCCTTTTACAGGAACATTTTTGCAAAACATCAGAGTACACCCAGAACTGTCTGTAAATGACAAAAGACTTAAACATGACCACGGTTAAAGATTTGATGAAAGCTCATAATAATGCAATTGACAAGGAAATTTAGTTATTTCTGAGATATACATTTTAAAGTAATAACTAGAATTATGACATAACATTACCCTCAGACTTTTGAGGGATTACCATTACTAACTACTGCAGCATTTCAGCAAATTATCTTCCCTGAATCCTTGCCTTTTCTAGGCCAGCCAAACCATCCAGCCACTACTAGGTCCCTCATATTCCAATTCAGGTAAGGACATTTATCTTGGCTCCTGGCTATTTTCCTACACTCCCACTTGTGCTCTGGGTCCATGTTTCTATCCAAAGTCTACTTGGATTTTGACCCATTTGGCTTTATCTCCCATTTCCACTTGCCTTTCATACTTGATGACAGAGAGAAAAATAGACCTCTGCAAACTAAAATAGGAAGAATTATCTTCATTAGAAACTTCAAAGAAAGCAAAACCAAAATGTAAAAGACTTCCTTCTCCTGAAATGGAGAAGCTACTGTTTTTGAGGATTAGTCATAAGAAATCAGTAAGTCCTCCCTCCTTATACTCATTCAATGACCATTTACCTTATAGAATTTACTAGACACTGCTAGATTCTGTGCCCACAAAAAATAAGATAGTCTCTATCCTTAAGTAGTTCATAGTTTCCTGGAGAAAGCACAAATATTTAAAATAATAATGATACAGTATGAACAAAACCAAAGTAGAGATATGCTTAGCTTCTGTGGAATGTATAAGTAGTGAGGGGAGTAGACAGGGAAGATTTACCATAGAGGTAATGCTGAAATTGAGTCTCAAAGAATTAGTTTTCTTATCAGGAAAGGAAGTTCAAGGCAATTCCAGGCAGAAGGGTCAATACATGCAAAAAGCATCACATTATCAAGTAATATGGCACAGTCAAGGAATCATTAGTTGTTTGACACAAAGCAACATATTTGGAGACAAGAGAGAGCAGTGAATAAGAGCTCTAGGAGAATGAGAGTTTCAGCTGGAGCCATCTTTTCACCTATGCCTAGTGAACAATTATAAGGTGAATGTAAAATATCACATGGTGAGAAGAACTGCCAAGTAAGACTTCATATTGGAGTAGCAATAAGTCTGGGGAATCCCATATCACTGCATTCCTTGATCTTCTGAACTGGGACCTCTCAGGTTTCCCTTTATAGGGTCCCCAGCTCCAGGCACTTCATAAAAGGCTGACTCTGAGCAATGGCTTAGTTACTTAGTATTAATTTAGCTTCATTTTCTTGTGTACTAAATTTTTAATGTAAGAGTGGCTTTGGATTAGCTTCTCAATCCAATTGGTGGTCTTACTCCAACTTTTTATATGAGGTACAAATGAGCTTCTTAATACAAAATCCCAGAATTAAACTGGCTTAACCTCAGGGACTCTAACTGCCACCACCTGGCAGAGAGGAAAACATAACACATTCCCTGGTAGGGCAGGGTGTCTACTGAGAGACGGGCAAGCTAAATGTGATAGTCCTTCCTGCACCCTTCATGGGGAGGACTGCAGAAGTATGTGGAGATAGGCCAGAAACATCAGGAGTGAGGGAGGAAGTTCTCTCCCCTCAAATACTCTCTGCTCAAGTGTCTATAGGACTTGAGCTTTTATCTTTCCCCATAATCCTCCAAAGGACTTAAGTTACGCCTTGAATCATAGTTCCTATGATCCATCCTGCTATCCAATTGGACACCAGGATACTGCCCCTGTCTCAGCTTTCTTTCCTTGTTTTCTATTTAAACTTCCCCCAATTGCCTTCTGGGTTTGTCTCAGCTACCTAACCTGCCAACAAAGCCTAACAGCCAAGTATTGTTTATGATGGGTGATTTCAATCAATCTTTCTAAGCTCTTATTCCTTTAGAGGGCAGATCGTGGTATGTATGATTCACCATGGTACAAAAAAAATTGTTTCCTTGGGCTAGCTGTAATTGAACTTTTCTTATGTTCAGAGTTCTTTCTTTGAACTTTCAGGGTTGGACTAGATGCTTCCCAGGATCCTGGAGACTGTTTTATCTTATGACTCTGTAGCAGCTTGAAATGTTGAAATACCTTCATCCCTCCTGTATCTACTTGGCGTAGCCTCATTATGAGCAGAGGATATTTCCCTACCTCTTGATTTCAGAATTGGCCATATGACTTGCCGAGAATAGGGACAGAAGTTACAGTATGCCAGTTCTGAGTCTTAAAGAGGTCTCCCTCTTTCATTTCTGCCATTGTTGTGATAGTAGCTTTCTCTGGGTAGCCTGCCAGCCCCAAGAGGAAGCCAAGAGATATGTGGAGTAGAACAACACAAGCCATTGCTCTCTGAAGTCAAGCCTTCTCAGCCACTTGAAATTTGTGAAGAAGAAGTAAAGGCTCGTTGTGTGCCACTGAGATTTTGAAGTCATTTGTTACGCAGTATTATTATGGGAATACCTAACTGATTCAGCCTCCATGGTTGCAATGTTTTGCACATAGCAGACTTGATAAATATTGATTGAATGATGCTGTTATTGAGAATTGTTTTATTGTACCTGTTTTGCATGAAGCACAAGGGTCAAAATAAAATGTCTCTGAATCACAGCTATCATCAATCCAAAGTGCAGTGGCCAGGGATTCTTAAAACATTTCTGTAAGGGAAAGTGGAGTAGTAGTGACCCAGTGCTATATTTTGCCAGACATTTCTTAAAGTGCTGTTAATCCTGCAACTACACCCACCCCCACTTCTAGCCAGTGCATGTCTGTCACCAGTCCTTAGAGACCCCACTCCTTGCAAGCTCCCTTCAGAAGGTTCTCAAGTGACTTTGTAATTTTCCCAGCTGGTTGTATTGGGCCATTTTGTCCTAGATCATTTGGGGGATAAAAGAGAGACTGCTAAAGAGATGAAGGCTTTTAATGAGACTCTTTTCACTGGAGTCTTTATAAAATTAGGTCAGTTACAATATGATAAAAGCAAGGGATAGTCTGTAGTGGATAATTAGGAAACTGCACTGAGATATAGGACAGCCTCTTCAAAATGACTTCTAATACCTACATGAGGTTTTTTTTGAGCAAGCAGCAATGCTGAGAAATCCAGAATTTGGAAGTTGCTGTGGTACAAGGAGGCTGGATCTTAGGGATCATGGAAGAGACATCTTGATCCTGAGTACTATTTCAGGCCAAGGATCTGAGAAAAGATGTACCTGATTCTTTGAAGTGTGCTTCAGAAAGAATCGGGTACTGTCACAGGTGCATTTAGCAACAAGGATGCCGAAACTCAGAGTAGATAACTGGCCCAAATTCTCTCTACTACCCAGTGCATCCTTGTTACTTTCTATAATGCCATGCTAATGAAGTATGTTGTTGATTTTTTATTAATCAGCTATAACAAGCACTGTACTGTACTAAGAGATAAAAGGATTATTACCTATAACAGAAACTCCAACTAATACCAGTAACAAGTACCATTTCTTGAGTTCTTACTTTGAACTAAATGATTTTTTAATCTATACTATTTCATTTAATTTTCATAATTTTACTGTAAGGATAATAATATTATTCCCATTTTTCAGATGAGGACATTGAATCCCAGAGGAAAAAAGTGATTTTTCTCCAAGTTCACAGGACCAGAAATATAAAACATGGGCTCTGGCTTTTAGAAAAGGGAGTTTTCTCAGGATGACAGGTATAGAAAAGTGATATGTGGGAGATGAGAACAGTACAAGTGGCATAAGTTCGACTAGGAGAGGAGGCCTTGAACATGACGGGTCTAGAGGAGGGATCTCAAACTTCTTCTGTAAAGGGCTTTGAGGGCCACATGATCTCTGATGCAACTACTCAGCTCTGCCACGTAGCACAAAAGCAGCCATAAAAATATGTAATCAAATGGGCGTGGATGTGTTGTATTAAAACATCATATATGGACACCCAAATTTGAATTTCTCAAAATTTTAATTTCACAAAATATTATTATTTTGTCTTTTTAAACTATTTAAAAATACAAAGCCATTCTTAGGATGCAGGATGCACAAAAACAGGTGGCAGGATAAATTTGTCTTGTGGTTTGTAGTTTGCTGATTCCTGGTCTAGTGTCTAGTAGTACATGTGTATACATATGCATATGTTTAATGAATTAATTAAATTTTTGTAGCAGGAAATGAAAAGAACATTGTCACTGAATACTGGTTAAATAGGAAAATCTATAGAAACTACATTTTGTATCCATGTCAGAATCAGTGGAAGATTGAGGTATTATGCATTGTTTTGTCCTGCAGAATAATTTTTGACCTTTACTAAAAGCCTTGATGAGAACTTTGAGATTTCCTTAATCTTTCTGTACTTTAGTTTTCTCCTCTGTATAATGTGGATAATAATAATACTTATTCTCTGTGTCAGGCTCCCTGAGACTAACCCCAGGTTCAATGCCTCACTAGGAAGAATCACAGGACTCAGGATATGGTGATGCTCACAGCTATGATTTACTACAGTGAAAGGATACAAACTAAAAATCATAACTGGAAAAGGCACATAGAGCAAAGTCTAGGAAAACCAGGCACAAGCTTCCAATAGTCCTCTCCTACTGGAGTCACACAGGACACGCTTAATTCTCTCAGCGAGTCATGACAACACGTGTGAGATGTTGCCAATCGGGGCAGTATATAAGAGACTCAGTACCTAGGGTTTTGATTAGAGGCTGATCATGTAAGTGTCCTCTGCCTGGCATGTATCAAGCTCTAGACACCCAGAAGGAAAGCAGGTGTTCAACATAAACCGTATTGTTTATACAAACAATTTAGGCACAGGGAGCTACTCTTATCAATTCTGGAAATGGTGGGAACCCTCCTGAAATCCAAGTTCCTAGATACCAGTCAAGTGTGAAATTTGTAGGTAGGCCTTTCAAAGAATAAAATTCAAGATGCCTAGTTAACTCTTTTCTGCATGCTCTCCCAAAGTGGGGAGGATTAAAATGAGATAATGTATTAGGCTTACATAATTCTTGGCAGAGAATGAGCCCACAAAACAGTATATTTTACTCTCAGCAGATTAACCAGGAGGCAAAGCGGGATAAAGAGAAAGTTTCAGAGGGTTGCAGAAACGGCATGATCTTTTGTGGATATATTTGTGTGTTATGAATCATTACACAGCCATATAACCACATGGGAAAATGTCATTAATTCCATCTGTCAAGCTGTAGCAATTAAGAATATGATCTTCCCAGGAATCTCTTGAGTGTTATGCCTTATTGGCCAAAGATGATACTTAGAGAGGTCCACACACAAGAGACAATGTCATCCTGATGTACAGAATTCCCATGATAGTGGAGGATACTCATACTCATGTACTTCTAAAACTTTGCAGATTTGTTTGAAATTAACAAAGAAGAAGGGACTTTTGCTCCAAGTTTCCACTGAAGGTGACATCCAAATTATTGTACAGTAGTAGTTGACAAGTTTACTTCTGTGGACTTTTTCATTATGTGCCTTTCTCCCTACTAAGGAAAGCTGAATATGGAATGGTTCTACTACCAGTCCCGTCATTGTATTGCTCACAACTGGCACCAAGAAAGGATGATAAATTTACTATCACACATTTATTGTCTTTGTATGAGGGAGTAAGTCATTACTTTGTTTTGTGCTGTAGAAAGCCCAATGTCTCTAAATTGATTCATTAAATACCCAAGATGTCAAAGTTCCTCTTTTATTCTGTTGCAATATTGTTAATCTTCAATTACCTGCCAATGCATTTTCCACTTTATGGCTACTTTAGATGCTAATTTTTAATACCAGGCAGATTTTCTCCAGCCATCCAGAATATTTTCCTTCATGTGCAGATTTTTTTAGACAATAGAAAATGCTTTAGAAAGTAAAACATTTAAAAATAAATTTTTGGCATAAAATATCATACAAATCGTGAAGGAGATAGAAGAGGCTTATAGTTTCATTTATTTTTTTGGATTATCCACAATCTTGATGCTGATATTTGGGTCAATCGTGAGTTTTTTCTAAACACATGTGTTCTTAAAGGAAAACAAAAAAATTATTCTGTTCTTTACACTTAATAAACCAATTATCTCTTAATAATGGAGATGTAACTTATGAATACATTAGTATCTGCAATGAACAGTTTTTCCTTCTTTGGTCAGCTAATGAATCTCCTGAGTATTGAGAAATTGGTACCAAGCTAAAGATCATCAACTCTCTAATAATGCGGTGCTTTTCTGACAAAACTATAACCTCCAAACCTTCACTGCTTCTTAAAAGGCAGAGCTTTGGGCCATTGCAATGTCATCTCTCAGAAAGAGAGTGGCACGGCCTGCCTATCCTGGAATGAGATTCATGTTATTTTACTATATAGCAATTATGGTCTAGATTGTTTAATTATTTTCTTTTTAAGAATCTGCTTTAATTATTTGAGGACTTTAAAGAAATCCACTTGGGTGAAAACTCAGTAATATAGCCATTTCCAATTCTATCATGTACAATTTAACATAGTTTATATGCTTCTTCATGATCTTAAATCTCTTACTCAGTTTTGTAGGCAAGGAAATCTTAGGTCATAAGAAAAATGGTATTTAATTAGACAATGAAGAGAATAAATGCTTTATTCAGTTCTTAGACCACACTCTACTTACCAAATGGTTCAGAAACCAGTCAGGGCAGCTTGGATGCAGTCAGTGGTGCTTACAGAATTAACTGCCTGTTCCTAAACTGTACAGAATGGCAGAAGCATTGAGTTTGAAAAAGTAAGAAACAAACTGCTTCAACAGTAAATCTTTTGTAACCAGATAAGGCATCCTTTATGCAGGGGCCTGCTTAAGTATATCATTTGATTTGAAACTTTCAGTTGTGAGTTCATTATATTTAGCAACTTACATTTTAAGTGAGAAGTAGATCCAGGTTTTAATTTTGTGACATTGTTCTGAGATTAGCCTGGGGGCTTGGAGTCTTGGTTGTCACGTGAATAGCGAAGGAGATGGGATAATCATTCAAACACAGCCATATAGAGAGGGCAACAAGTAAAGCAATGTGAAAGGGAAGTGCCCTACCTCGTTTTGGTTTTGCTGACAAATATTTCTATATGTAGTAATAGGAAAGACCATGTTTAGGTCTGACAAATAATCATATTGGTATTTAACCTGGGTTATAACTGAGAGATTAAATCCCGTGGGCAAGTTGAAGGTCAATCTCAATATCAAAACCTTGGTTAGTGAAATAGAGATGGGTTTCATTTATCTTCAAAGATGTGCTTTACGAAATGTTCCTACCTTATTGATTCAACTAGATTCAAGATCAGACTCATTTTATTGAAGTCCATGTAGGTTTGTTGCAGGTGTTCACTTAAGTTATCCAATTAAAATCTGACATTAGGTTAACTGTCACTCTCAGTATGAACTCACTTTGAGACTTGCTTTTACCTAGGAAGTCCACTTCTAGGAATGTATCCTACTGATATGCTTGGACATTTGCAAAGTGATATATGTATTGATACTAAGACGTTTCAGCATTGTTTGCAGTAGTAAAACATTGGAAACGACTTAAATGCCTATCAGGAGGGGTCTGTTTAAATAGTTTATGTTACAATGAAATACTCTGCAGGCATTAAAAAAATACTAAGACAGCTCTATATGTCCAATGTGGAATGATCTTCACAGTATTTTAAATGAAAACTACCGTGAAGAAATCTGTATTATGTGCAGCCATTTGTGTTCAAGAATATTTTTAATGCTTATGTATGAATATATATTTATATATATGCTCAGAATGCAGTTATCTTTGGAAAAATACACAGTAATTGGTAACAATCATTAGCCCTTGGGAGGTGAAAATTTGTTGGAGACCAGGGATGAGAGGGAGATTTAAATTTTACCATTTATGTCATTTTAGATATTTCGACTTTTGTAAGGTGTGTGTATTATCTATTCAAAACATTGTTTTAAAAAATTCACCTGCCTGGGAAGAGCAATGGACTTGTCACCTATTCTCTGGAATACTTTATTCATTTCCTATCATCACATTTATCAAATGGTCTCCTGTTAAGGATTTTCTGTTGAATCTCCTTGCTAGTGTGTGAGCTTCTTAAGCCTAGGATCATTTTATGCATTTTAACACACTCGGGATCTAAAATGTCTGGCCTGTGGTAGGGGTTCAATAATGTTTGAATGAATATATGCATTTTTATATGCCATTATTCTCTTCATTTATTGTTTTCAATTTTTACTTTATCGTTTTATGATAATTTTGTAAACAAAGTAATAGCTAAAAATTATATAGTACAAAAGCTTATACTGAAAAGTGGAAGTCTGCTGTCCCCACCCTGTCCCTTTTTGTAGAGAAAAACCACTCTTAACTTCTTTTAAGCTACACTTTATGATATTTACCTCCTTATCTCTAAATAATAACCTTATATTGATACTTACTGATTTGTCAGTTTTAGTCACCATCTTTTGACTTTTTTGGTATAGTATACTTGAGGACTACTTACTCACTGACTCCTACTGACTCCCATCTCCACCCCTTGTTCTCTCATTATAATTATATTACCATTTTTGGTTAAATCGATTAGCTGCTATTTACATTCCTATGACTAGGTAACTATTTTTTACTACTAAGCCAAGTAATATTATATTTCGTAAAGTTTTTTTTGTTTTACTAAAGTTAAAGGTTGCATTTTTTAAAGTTTTTGTTTTCTTTATGCTTATGGCTATTGTGTTCCAAATACAAAGATTTGTCACTTGCTTATAATATTTTTTCTAAATGCTCACAGTTCCAAACAGTGCATCAGGTCCAGTTTTACCTGGACACCTCATTCCTGAGCCCTCCAACCTCATGCCCTAGTATGGATTACTCTGTAGATTTGATGTGCAGCTGTTATCTGGACTTACCATTTCTGAACCTGTGTAAAAAAAAATATATATATATATATATGTATATAAATATATATAATATATATATAAATATATATATAAATATATATAAATATATATTATATATATAGATAGATGATAGATATATAGATAGATAAACTTCCTATATCCTGTGTACTAAGTCCATATCTTCCATGATATTATAAAGATAATAATGTTATATGTAGCATTTATTTTGTGCCAGGCACTGTTTACATGCAAGGACTCACTGAATGCTCATGAGTTAGGTATTATTATTATCTCCATTTTACAGATGAGGAAATTGAGGTAAGTAGCAGTTAGTTTTCTTAATGGCACACAGGTAGACAGTGGAAGAGTCAATATTCAAACCCAGGATTCTGATTCCAGGATCTGTGCCTTAATCATTTTAATATACTGCCTCTTTTTCTCAAGATATGTCTTCATTACATATTAAAGAGTTATTTAGAGGGTAAAGCTTTGAATCCTTGCATGTCAGAAAATGTCATTATATTATGTTCATGATTGATTGATATATTAGCTAGGTATGGAATTTTGTTTTAACTCAGAATTTTGGAAGCATTATCTTTTAGCATCAATGTTACTTTTAAGAAATAAAATGTCATTTGAATTCCTGTGTATGACCTGTTTGTAAATAACCTCTGTAACCTCTTAGGAACTCCTCTTTATCTCTAGAGTTTTGACCTCTGATGATGATTTCCTTTTATTCATTCATTTTGCTGGGTAATTGGTGGCCCTTTCAATCTATAAACTTTATGTTTTTAGGACTCCAAAATTTTCCTTTTTGCTTTTTTACTAGTTTCCTTCCTGTTTTTTTGTTTGTTTGTTTATCTGTTTCTTTACAATATAAAGTCTTATTAGTCTGTGTCCTTAGAGATTCCTTTTCTCATTTGTTTTGAGTCCCTCTCTTTCATGCTGGAGGCTTCATTCAAATACCTGGTGATCTTGGATGTGCACTCATATTTGCGAATGAAAGAGCAAAGGGATTTATTGTAAGTTCGATGATGATAATGATGATGATGATGATATATGTTGGAGGCTTAGGGATGAAGTTCATTTATCAACTCTTAGGATTCACTCCAAGGTGATCAGATGGTAGCACGTCTGTTCACCGAGGTAGACATCTTCCCTGCTCGTTTTGTGGAAGAATTTATTGCTTTTTTTCTCAGAAGCTCTGCAGGTTATCCAGAAAAGAATATTCTAGTCTTTTGTCTGTTTAGGCTTCTAACATTAGGGGAACTAGACCAGTAAGGGAGCTGGGATTCCCACTGTTGAGTGACATTTTCCCACCTTCAGTTTCCACCGTACGCATGCCCCTCCTAGATCCATTCCTCCAGAGCAGTCTTTGTTCTTCCTCCACTGTGGGGTGGAAACCTTGCCCAGCTATATCGGAGGAAGGAAGAGACCTAACTACTCTGATTCATAGAGTTTTGACTAATGTTACCTTCATTTCCAGCTTGTTTCCTCATTGCATCTTCCATAATACTTGTGCTTTTAAATCTTATGCTTTTTCAGCGTTCTGTGGAATGACTGTCTTTCTTTTTTTTTGTATTTGTTTTTTGTTTGTTTGTTTTTTACATCTTTACTGGAGTATAATTGCTTTACAATGGTGGGTTAGTTTCTGCTTTATAACAAAGTGAATCAGTTATACTAATACATATGTTCCCATATCTCCTCCCTCTTGCGTCTCCCTCCCTCCCACCCTCCCTATCCCACCCACCCAGGTGGTCACAAAGCACCAAGCTGATGTCCCTGTGATGTGCGGCTGCTTCCCACTAGCTATCTATTTTACATAGTGTATATATGTCCCTGCCACTCGCTCACTTTGTCACAGCTTACCCTTCCCCCTCCCCATATCCTCAAGTCCATTCTCTAGTAGGTCTGTGTCTTTATTCCCGTCTTACCCCTAGGTACTTCATGACATTTTTCTTTTCTTAGATTTCATATATATGTGTTAGCATACGGTATTTGTCTTTCTCTTTCTGACTTACTTCACTCTCTATGACAGACTCTAGGTCCATCCACCTCACTACAAATAACTCGATTTCATTTCTTTTTATGGCTGAGTAATATTCCATTGTATATATGTGCCACAGCTTCTTTATCCATTCATCCAATGATGGACACTTAGGTTGTTTCCATCTCTGGGCTACTGTAAATAGAGCTGCAATGAACATTTTGGTACATGACTCTTTTTGAATTATAGTTTTCTCAGGGTATATGCCCAGTAGTGGGATTGCTGGGTCATATGGTAGTTCTATTTGTAGTTTTTTAAGGAACCTCCATACTGTTCTGCATAGTGGCTCTACCAATTCACATTCCCACCAGCAGTGGAAGAGTGTTCCCTTTTCTCCACACCCTCTCCAGCATTCATTGTTTCTAGATTTTTTGATGATGGCCATTCTGACTGGTGTGAGATGATATCTCATTGTAGTTTTGATTTGCATTTCTCTAATGATTAATGATGTTGAGCATTCTTTCATGTGTTTGTTGGCAATCTGTATATCTTCTCTGGAGAAATGTCTATGAAGGTCTTCTGCCCATTTTTGGATTGGGTTGTTTATTTTTTTGTTATTGAGCTGCATGTGCTGCTTATAAATTTGGGAGATTAATCTTTTGTCAGTTGCTTCATTTGCAAATATTTTCTCCCATTCTGAGAGTTGTCTTTTGCTCTTGTTTATGGTTTCCATAGCTGTGCAAAAGCTTTGAAGTTTCATTAGGTCCCATTTGTTTATTTTTGTTTTTATTTCCATTTCTCTGGGAAGTGTGTCAAAAAGGATCTTGCTGTGATTTATGTCCTAGAGTGTTCTGCCTATGTTTTCCTCTAAGGGTTTGATAGTTTCTGGCCTTACATTTAGGTCTTTAATCCATTTTGAGCTTATTTTTGTGTATGGTGTTAGGGAGTGATGTAATCTCATACTTTTACATGTACCTGTCCAGTTTTCTCAGGACCATTTATTGAAGAAGCTGTCCTTTCTCCACTGTACATTCCTGCCTCCTTTATCAAAGATAAGGTGACCATATGTGCATGGGATTATCTCTGGGCTTTCTATCCTGTTCCATTGATCTATCTTTCTGTTTTTGTGCCAGTACCATACTGTCTTGATTACTGTAGCTTTGTAGTATAGTCTGAAGTCAGGGAGACTGATTCCTCCAGCTCCGTTTTTCATTCTCAAGATTGCTTTGGCTATACGGGGTCTTTTGTGTTTCCATACAAATTGTGAAATTTTTTGTTCTAGTTCTGTGAAAAATGCCAGTGGTAGTTTGATACGGATTGCATTGAATCTGTAGATTGCTTTGGGTAATAGAGTCATTTTCACAATGTTGATTCTTCCAATCCAAGAACGTGGTATATCTCTCCATCTATTTGTATCATCTTTAATTTCTTTCATCAGTGTTTTATTATTTTCTGCATACAGGTCTTTTGTCTCCTTAGGTAGGTTTATTCCTAGATACTTTATTCTTTTTGTTGCAAGGGTAAATGGGAGTGTTTTCTTGATTTCATTTTCAGATTTTTCATCATTAGTGTATAGGAATGCCAGAGATTTCTGTGCATTAATTTTTTATCCTGATACTTTACCAAATTCATTGCTTAGCTCTAGTAGTTTTCTGGTAGCATTTTTAGGATTCTCTGTGTATAGTATCATATCATCTGCAAACAGTGACATCTTTACTTCTTCCTTTCTGATTTGGATTCCTTTTATTTCCTTTTCTTCTCTGATTGCTGTGGCTAAAACTTCCAAAACTATGTTGAATAATAGTGGTAAGAGTGGGCAACCTTGTCTTGTTCCTGATCTTAGTGGAAATGCTTTCAGTTTTTCACCATTGAGGATGATGTTGGCTATCGGTTTGTCATATATGGCCTTTATTATGTTGAAGATAGTTCCCTCTGTGCCTACTTTCTGCACAGTTTTAATCATAAATGGGTGTTGAATTTTGTCAAAAGCTTTCTCTGCATCTATTGGGATGATCATGTGGTTTTTTCCTTCGGTTTGTTAATATGGTGTATCACGTTGTTTGATTTGCATATATTGAAGAATCCTTGCATTCCTGGAAAAACCCCATTTGATCATGGTATATGATACTTTTAATGTGCTGTTGGATTCTGTTTGCTAGCATTTTGTTGAGGATTTTTGCATCTATGTTCATCAGTGATATTGACCTGTACTTTTCTTTCTTTGTGACATCTTTGTCTGGTTTTGGTATCAGGGTGATAGTGGCCTCATAGAATACGTTTGGGAGTGTTCCTCCCTCTGCTATATTTTCGAAGAATTTGAGAAGGATAGGTGTTAGCTCTTCTCTAAATGTTTGATAGAATTCGCCTGAGAAGCCATCTTGTCCTGCGCTTTTGTTTGTTGGAAGATTTTAAATCACAGTTTCAATTTCAGTGCTTGTGACTGGTCTGTTCATATTTTCTATTTCTTCTTGGTTCAGTCTCGGAAGGTTATGCTTTTCTAAGAGTTTGACTATTTCTTTCAGATTGTCCATTTTATTGGCATAGAGTTACTTGTAGTAATCTCTCATGATCTTTTGTATTTCTGCATTGTCAGTTGTTACTTCTCCTTTTTCATTTCTAATTCTATTGATTTGAGTCTTGTCCCTTTTTTTCGTGATGAGTCTGGCTAATGGTTTATCAATTTTGTTTATCTTCTCAAAGAACCAGATTTTAGTTCTATTGATCTTTGCTATCATTTCCTTCATTTCTTTTTCATTTATTTCTGATCTGCTCTTTATGATTTCTTTCCTTCCGCTAACTTTGGGTTTTTTTTTTTCTTGTTTCTCTAATTCCTTTAGGTGCAAGGTTTGGTTGTTTATTCGAGATGTTTCCTGTTTCTTAAGGTAGGATTGTATTGTTATAAACTTCCCTCTTAGAACTGCTTTTGCTGCATCCCATAGGTTTTGGGTCATCGTGTCTCCATTGTCATTTGTTTCTAGGTATTTTTTGATTTCCTCTTTGATTTCTTCAGCCATCACTTGGTTATTAAGTAGTGTATTGTTTAGCCTCCATGTGTTTGTATTTTTTACAGATCTTTTCCTGTAATTGATATCTAGTCTCATAGCGTTGTGGTTGGAAAAGATACTTGATACAATTTCAATTTTCTTAAATTTACCAAGGCTTGATTTGTGACACAAGATATGATCTATCCTGGAGAATATTCCATGTGCACTTGAGAAAAATGTGTATTCTGTTGTTTGGGGGTGGAATGTCCTATAAATATCAATTAAGTCCATCTTGTTTAATGTGTCATTTAAAGCTTGTGTTTCCTTATTTAGTTTCATTTTGGATGATCTGTCCATTGGTGAAAGTGGGGTGTTAAAGTCTCCTACTATGAATGTGTTACTGTCAATTTTCCCTTTTATGGCTGTTAGTATTTGCCTTATGTATTGAGGTGCTCCTATGTTGGGTGCAAAAATATTTACAATTGTTATATCTTCTTCTTGGATTGATCCCTTGATCATTATGTAGTGTTCTTCTTTGTCTCTTCTAATAGTCTTTATTTTAAAGTCTATTTTGTCTGATATGAGAATTGCTAATCCAGCTTTCTTTTGGTTTCCATTTGCATGGAATATCATTTTCTTTCCCCTTACTTTCAGTCTGTATGTGTCTCTAGGTCTGATGTGGGTCTCTTGTAGACAGCATATATATGGGTCTTGTTTTTGTATCCATTCAGCCAGTCTGTGTCTTTTGGTGGGAGCATTTAATCCATTTACATTTAAGGTATTTATCAATATGTATGTTCCTATTCCCATTTTCTTAATTGTTTTGGGTTTTTTATTGTAGGTCTTTTCCTTCTCTTGTGTTTCTTGACTAGAGAAGGTCCTTTAGCATTTGTTGTAAAGCTGGTTTGGTGGTGCTGAACTCTCTCGGCTTTTGCTTGTCTGTAAAGGTTTTAATTTCTCCACCAAATCTGAATGAGGGCTTCCCTGGTGGTGCAGTGGTTGAGAGTCCTCCTGCCGATGCAGGGGACACGGGTTCGTGCCCCGGTCTGGGAAGATCCCACATGCCGTGGAGCGGCCCGCCCCGTGAGCCATGGCCACTGAGCCTATGCATCTGGAGCCTGTGCTCCGCAACGGGAGAGGCCACAGCAGTGAGAGGCCGGCGTACGGCAAAAAAAAAAAAAAAAAAAAAATCTGAATGAGATCGTTGCTGGGTAGAGTAATCTTGTTTGTAGGTTTTTCTCCTTCATCACTTTAAATATGTCCTGCCAGTCCCTTCTGGCTTGCAGAGTTTCTGCTGAAAGATCAGCTGTTAACCTTATGGGGATTACCTTGTGTGTTATTTGTTGTTTTTCCTTGCTGCTTTTAATATGTTTTCTTTGTATTTGCGTTTTGAGGTTTTTTTTTTTTGGATTAAGATTTTGTTTATTTTTTTAATAAGGCTGAATTAGATGGAGAACAGAAATGAAATTCTTCTCAAACATAAAAATGTGAATTGAGTTGCTTCTTTTTGGATGGATCTTTAACATTGACTTGACCATGTGGACCGTGTCTGCAGGTAGGCCTGCAGCATCTGCCTCTCTGCAAGTGGGCCAGCCGGGTGAGCACCATGTAGCCGGTAGCTGGGTCCACAAAGTTCAGCCGGCCAGCCGCGGAGGCGGCTGCATGAAGCTCCGAGACCCTCCGCTCTGCCGCTGTTAACTCTTTGCTCGCCGGACGCCTCACTGCTCCCTCTGGTCCGCCCTGTGAGTCGGGCCCAGAGCTGCCGCGGTCTCCCTGTGAAGAGGAGCAGAGGGTGAAGCTGAGGCGCTGTCGGAACGCTTCTCCGACCCGGGGCAGTTGTGGCGGTGGGGCGGGGGATGGCTGCCTCCCGAGCGTAGTGCCCGCGGACCCCGGGACCTGCCAGGCCGCCATGGCTGCCACCTGTGGGAGGCGGGGCCAGTTTTGACAGTTTGATTAATATATGTCTTGGCATGTTTCTCCTAGGATTTATCCTGTATGGGACTCTCTGTGCTTCCTGGACTTGATTAACTATTTCCTTTCCCATATTAAGGAAGTTTTCAACTATAATCTCTTCAAATATTTTCTCAGTCCCTTTCTTTTTCTCTTCTTCTTCTGGAACCCCTATAATTTGAATGTTGGTGTGTTTAATGTTGTCCCAGAGGTCTCTGAGACTGTCCTCAGTTCTTTTCATTCTTTTTTCTTTATTCTGCTCTGCAGTAGTTATTTCCACTATTTTATCTCCCAGTTCACTTATCCGTTCTTCTGCCTCAGTTACTCTGCTATTGATCTCATCTAGAGTATTTTTAATTTCATTTATTGTGTTGTTCATCGTTGCTTGTTTCATCTTTAGTTCATCTAGGTCCTTGTTAAATGTTTCTTGTATTTTCTATATTCTATTTCCAAGATTTTGGATCATCTTTACTATCATTATTCTGAATTCTTTTTCAGGTAGACTGCCTATTTCCTCTTCATTTGTTAGGTCTGGTGGGTTTTTATCTTGCTCTTTCATCTGCTGTGTGTTTTTGTCTTCTCATTTTGCTTATCTTACTGTGTTTGGGGTCTCCGTTTTGCAGGTGCAGGTTCGTAGTTTCTGTTGTTTTTGGTGTCTGTCCCCAGTGGCTTAAGTTTGTTCAGTGGGTTGTGTAGGCTTCCTGGTGGAGGGGACTAGTGCCTGTGTTCTGGTGGATGAGGCTGGATCTTGTCTTTCTGGTGGGCAGGTCCACATCTGGTGGTGTGTTTTGGGGTGTCTGTGGACTTATTATGATTTTAGGCAGCCTGTCTGCTAATGGGTGTGGTTGTGTTCCTGTCTTGCTAGTTGTTTGGCATAGGGTGTCCAGCACTATAGCTTGCTGATCGTTGAGTGAAGCTGAGTGCTTGTGTTGAGATGGAGATCTCTGGGAGACTTTCGCCATTTGATATTATGTGGAGCTGGGAGGTCTCTTGTGGACCAATGTCCTGAAGTTGGCTCTCCCACCTCAGAGGCACAGCACTGACTCCTGGCTGCAGCACCAAGAGCCTTTCATCCACACAGCTCAGAATAAAAGGGAGAAAAATTAGAAAGAGAGGGAGAAAGAAAGAAAGAAAGAAAGAAAGAAAGAAAGAAAGAGGATAAAATGAAATAAAATAAAGTAAGAAAAAATAAAGTTATTGAAATAAAAAAGTAATTATTAAGAAAAAAAATTTTTAAAGAAAAAAAAACATGGACTGATAGAAACCTAGGACAAATGGTGAAAGCAAGCTATACAGACAAATCTCACACAGAAGCATACACATACACACTCACAAAACGAGGACAAGGGGAAAAAAAAGTAAATCTTGCTCTCAAAGTCCACCTCCTCAATTTGGGATGATTAGTTGTCTATTCATGTATTCCACAGATGCAGGGTACATCAAGTTGACTGTGGAGCTTTAATCCACTGCTTCTGAGGCTGCTGGGAGAGATTTCCCTTTCTCTTCTTTGTTCGCACAGCTCGAGGGGCTCAGCTTTGGATTTGGCCCCGCCTCTGCGTTTAGGTCACCTGAGGGCGTCTGTTTTTCGCTCAGACAGGACGGGGTTAAAGGAGCAGCTGACTCTGGGGCTCTGGCTCACTCAGGCCTGGGGGAGGGAGTGGTGCAGAGTGCCAGGCGAGCCTGCAGTGGCAGAGGCCGGCGGGACGTTGCACCAGCCTGAGTGGCGCCATGCGTTCTCACTGGGAAGTTGTCCCTGGACCACGGGACCCGGGCAGTGGCAGGCTGCACAGTCTCCCCAGAAAGGAGGTGTGGATAGTGACCTGTGCTCTCACATAGGCTTCTTGGTGGCGGCAGCAGCAGCCTTAGCGTCTCATGCCCGTCTTTGGGGTCTGCGCTGTTAGCCGCGGCTCGCGCCCATCTCTGGAGCTCCTTTAAGCAGCGCTCTTAATCCCCTCTCCTCGCGCACCAGGAAACAAAGAGGGAAGAAAAAGTCTCTTGCCTCTTCGGCAGGTCCAGACTTTTCCCCAGACTCCCTCCCGGCTAGCCATGGTGCACTAACCCCCTGCAGGCTGTGTTCACGCCACCAACCCCAGTCCTCTCCCTGCGTTCCGAAGCCCGAGCCTCAGTTCCCAGCCCCGCCTGCCCCGGCGGGTGAGCCGACTAGCCTCTCGGGCTGGTGAGTGCTGGTCGGCACCGATCCTCTGTGCAGGAATCTCGTCGCTTTGCCCTCCGCACCCCTGTTGCTGCGCTCTCCTCCGCGGCTCCGAAGCTTTCCCCCTCTGCCACCCGCAGTCTCCGCCCGCGAAGGGGCTTCCTAGTGTGTGGACACCTTTTCTCCTTCACAGCTCCCTCCCACTGGTGCAGGGCCCGTTCCTATTCTTTTGTCTCTGTTTATTCTTTTTTCTTTTGCCCTACCCAGGTACGTGGGGAGTTTCTTGCCTTTTGGGAGGTCTGAGTTCTTCTGCCAGCGTTCAGTAGGTGTTCTGTAGGAGTTGTTCCACGTGTAGATGTATTTCTGGTGTATCTGTAGGGAGGAAGGTGATCTCTGCGTCTTACTCTTTCGCCATCTTCCCCCACTGTCATCTTTCTTTTTATCAGTATACTCTCTTCAGGCCCTTGGGTTTCGGCTCCCTCTGCTCTTCTAAATTATTTATAATTAATTAATTCATCTACTTTTCATTTTCCAGATATTTGTTGATATCTCTGTTTCCTTTCATATTCTCATTATTCTTATAATTTTTACATCTCTTTTTTTTTTTTTAGTTTTGATTGGGAATAGAGATAAACACACATATTTAATCTAAATTCATTCCCCATCATGTATTTTTAAGTGCCTTGGCTAGTGATATCATTGGACAGAGCTGCCTGTCTTGATCACACCAAAGAGGCCATTGTTGAGATCTTTCCAGACTAGCTCTTATCAGCCCATCATCACTTTTTGTCCTACCATTCTCATTCTTCATCTCACCCAAGTGAAGCAAGGCCTTTAAAAAAATAGAAACTCTGGATAAACTGTTGGCACCTAAGACCTTTCAATTGAGTAGAAGAATATGGTAAGTGAATTTATGACTCACATCACTAAGAAAAGTAATGAAAACAACATATGATACAGAAAGAACATTTTCCTACCAAAATGATATATTAATATGGCACAGATGAAAATATACCCTAATTTCTTCTCACTTGTTATTTAATCGATAGTAAGTTTTTAAAAAAAAATTATTATTGCAGTTTTATAAAAAGGAAACTATAATAATTTTTTTCTAGTACGTGTAATTTTTTTTCCCACATTGCCCGATTTAATTATGAACTTTATAAGCATTTTTTAGATGTGCTTTTTCTGTCCAGTGCTCAAATTTCTTACACATTTGAAAATACTTTTCTGTGAAATTTTTAAAAACAATTTTCTGACCCTTAAATTCTATACATAGTATTTTAAGATCATATTCTTTTTAAAATTTTCATTCTATTTGGAGACTACAACACTTTAGAAGATTAGAAAAAGAGGGCATGAAAGAGAGCAATACTTGTTTTAAGTGTCAGTTAATGAGATCGAAGGAGAAACATGAAAGTAATGGGTTTCCTTTTGTGTCTGTAGAAGGATAAGGGGAGAAAAGGAAGGAAAAACTTAATTGGGTAGTTTTTTAAATTCAAGATCTTGTTTTTGTGGGATAGGAAAATTTGGGGCTTAAAAACTCTTAGCCAATTTCATAGCAGAGATATATTTTCAAATTGAATTGAGGGGAATGTTCTTTTGAGGTTAGTAAGAAACATCAATAAGGGAGCTGAGACAGCAGCTTTTACCCCAAACTATTCCAAACGTCAAGAGCAGAGCTAAGAATAGAGGTTTGTAATGGCCAGTCCAGTTTTCAGACCACAGACAAATGCTCCCTGGTCCCCACGCCTGCTTAGAGCATCATTTTAGAATATGCAGTGGTTGAATATCTCTAAAGAGACTGTGAGTCACTTCCCTACTCAACCTCAATTTTCTTTTTTATTTCCCTGGTTGATTATTGGGTTGAAAGCAAAGCTGAGGCAAAGACCAAACACAAGGTTCCTGATTCAAAGGGTGAACTGAGAATTGAGCACATGTCAAATCCTCTCCTATCTGGTCCAAACTCATAAAAAAATACTGGATAAATACTTATAAAAATTTAGAAAACACATAAATATTTCAAACTCTGGGAAAGGGCAGTCTCTGGAGACCACAAGTAGAAATCCTTTTTTGAAAAAAGAGAGAAACCCATGGGCATAAGTAGGAACTGAAGTTTAGGAACATTACATCGTCTGAGTTTCCCTAACAGGGCCTGAATGCTGAGCACTACACCACCAATGCTGGGGCCTCCATGAAACTACTTTGGATTTACATAAAAGATGACCTCCCTGGGTCCTGAGAATGTCAATATGATGAAAAACATGCAATAAGTTTAGCAGGCTTAGGAATCTATTTACATCCCCCAACTTAGGAAACACTGAAGAATCTGAAAAAAAGAATAAAATAAATACTTTTAATATCTTTTAAAACATAAAGAATTGAATGGGAACACCAGAAAATTACAGGGGATAATAAAACAAGAATAAGAGATAATGAAACAAAAAAGCAGATGTATTGAAAATTACCGTTAGAATTCTTAGAACTTAGTAGTTATTGAAATAAAGAGAAACACAATTACATGCATTGAGTAGAAGACTGGAAATAGTTGAGGGGAGACTAATGAACTAGAAGAACATAGCCCAAAGATATAGAAAAGAAAAATGTGAAAAAAGAACTAGGAGACATAGAAGATTCAGAAAGTCCAACATACATGTGCTACAAATTCAGAAAGGAGGAAATACAGAGAATGGAAGAGGAACAGAGTTTAAAAAGATTATGGTTGAGAATTCCCCCAAACATAAGACATAAATCTAAGACTGGGAACACCTTCTGCGTACTGAGCTAGAAAAATGATGACCAGTGGAAGCTAAAGGAGAAACTTTTGAAAGTGGAGACTGGAAGTAAATATAATTTTTACCCAAACATTTTATTTCATCATCTCACTGCTATTTTTAGCATGTGTCTAGAGCAAGGCCTGTAGCAAAATTGCTAATAAAAATTTTACATTAAAAATTGTTGTCGCTGATTTTGTTGCATTCCCAAGGATTTAGAAAGCTTAATTCTCTTTGACAGGACAAGTATCCAAAGAGGAAGGTAGCTCTGAAAGTGAATGCTATGATGGGTGGAAAAGAAGGAAGCCCAAGGAAAACCAAGCCTAATAGTGGTTAATGCCAATGCACAATTCAGAGAAGCTTACAGCTAATAGTGCTACAGCAGTACAGGGACACCTGCCATGGTCAGGAATATAAGCCTGTGTTATGGTTATTTAAATTCTGGGGAAAACATGGAGCCTTGGCATCCAGAAAGCAAGCCCTGGAAAGATCCCTAAGAAGTTGCAAACACGTATTAGAGATAGAAAGGTAACACTAAGACAAATACCAGAAATGTGAATCTCGTAGCAGCAGAAGCAAGTACAATATGACAAGTTCTTTTTTAGGTGGGACTGGTGTTTAGATGAGACCACAACTGTTTTATACAATTGGTTATAAGATACACAATATATAAACCTTCCTCAAAGCCAAGTTTGCTCAGAGTTCTATGCATGTTGTTTCCAGTTTCTCACTTTCCATTCTTTTTCCTACTCTAATCAGCTGGCTGCTGCCCTCACTGTTCTGCTAAAACTGCTCATTCTAGTTCACCATAAATTTTAAAATCAGCATCTCAGCATTATTTCACAAAGTTGAGCACATCATCTTTCTTTAAGAAGACAGTTTATTCTGCAGGCTTCTGCTACATGATACTGTAGTGGATTTTCCTCCTACCTCTTGAGCCATTCTTCCTCAGCCCTCCTCTACTCTGATTTCTAAATATTAGATTTAGGCTTTGTCTTGTACCCTCTTCTCCTTTCACTCTATATGCTCACTCTAGACGAGACACTACCTATATGCAAATAACTCCCAAATTTATATTTCCAGTCAAGATCTTTCATCGGCGTTCCAGGACTATCCAACTGCCAATATGCCATTAGATTGTCTCACAGGTGTTGCAAATATGTTCAAAACCGCACTTCTGCTCATACCCCATTTCCTTTGCCATGTCAGGATCTGCCCTTTGGTTAACTTGACTGCTTTGTTCCCCCGCAAACCTGATCAGGGTAAAATGTCAACCATGTTTTTAAGGAGAATTGCTTATGATAAAATGACCCTGGATTTCTAAACTGGATCTTGCTAGTGGAAACTCTACGTACCTGAGGTGGACATCAAATCTTTGGGCTTTCCTGAATATGGTGATTCTTGTAACTAGATGTGTCTCCTGCAGGGTGTGACACCTACTGCCTGGAGTCACCATATGTGACCCTGAGGCTCTCTTAGGCTCCTGGGAGTTTCTCAGGGCTGTGGATGGAACAAAGTTATCAAATATGAGGTACCTACTTCTTCAGTGGATTTGATACCTAAATTAAAATTGATTTTGTTAATGGAAAACAGAAATATGGGAGACTAAATTATCATGACTCAACTTCTAAAGAGCTGTCCCTCTGATGGGAGTGGGATGCTAATGTGTTGGTGTGAAACTAATTGGGTGTTGGTGTGAAGCCAGTTGGGTTCTGACCATGACACTGAATTGGTCAGCTGCTATGATTTGGGAACAGAAGCTGCTTCGTTCTCCCACATTCAACCAACCGCTGTGACTGGTGTCAACGTCCCTTTCTCTCTCTCTCGATTGTCTTATCACTTAATCATTTGAAAGATGATCAGACACCCCTGAAATACTATAAAAATAAGCATGAAAGTAGAAATATCAGCGTAGGTTAACAAGTGAGGCAGTGATGAAAAATGCTTGTCACCCAGTGTCTTAGAAAGAAACTACCATGGTTTTGCTGCACATTTTATGGAGGAGAGAAAATTAATCCTCAAATGTATGTGAAACAGATTGCAGTGATTTAATGGAGAGTTATTACTTTTAAAAAGCACATTATTCCTCCTCCTCTTTTACAGGTTTTTGAGGTAGGAGTGATAATTTCCTGATCTTTTGTAGGATACAGAAAAAAAAAGAAATTATTTCAGTCGTGTGTTACAAAGTTCCTCCAGGCTTCTCTAACAGAATCCTAATCTCTTCATTCTCAATGCATAACACACTAATGTATCCTTTCTGGTTTTGTCTGTTGAATCAACTTATGGATTATATAGCAAAGTCTGTTCCAATATCTGGAAGGAATATTTTGCTTAGTTTATTTACCAATAAACCAATATAATACCAAACTGTATTATATAATTTGACTTTCCATTTCAAATGGATAATGTAGGTGTAGTCCAGACAACTTTTGGTCCTTTCAGAAAATAACAAACCAATTGTTAGGGGACAAAGATTTGATACCACTGAGAATATTTTAAGTGCATTTGCTGATAAAATATTAAAAAATTAATCATATACTGAAAATGGAACCCAGAACTTGTTATAATCCCTTTGATCAAAGACAAAATATTTAGGCAGTGACAATAGCAACAAGGAAAAAACTTGACAATTCCTAAACAATCAAAGAATAGTTTCAATAATTTTACACAGGGCTTCCCCTGGTGACGCAGTGGTTGAGAATCCGCCTGCCAATGCAGGGGACACGGGTTTGAGCCCTGGTCTGGGAAGATCCCACGTGCTGAGGAGTAACTAAGCCCATGTGCCACAACTACTGAGCCTGTGCTCTAGAGCCCGCGAGCCACAACTACGGAAGCCCGCGTGCCTAAAGCCCATGCTCTGCAACAAGAGAAGCCACGCAATGAGAAGCCCACTAGCCGCAACTAGAGAAAAGCCCACATGCAGCAGCAAAGACCCAACACAGCCAAAAATAAATAAATTTATTAAAAAAAATAATTTTACACATTCATAAGCAAGAATTCTAAATTACTTCCAGGATGCAGAACGCTTTATAGGATTTAAGAATTTAAGTTTGAGCAGGTCACTGCTCTGCTTGACATCCTACAATGGCTCCCCATCTCACTTAGAGTAAAAGCCCAAGTCCTTCTAATGCCTACAAGGCCTTGCATGGTTGCCTCCTCCCATCCCACACCCCTTTGACCTCATCTCCTATTCTTCCATTCTGTATCGTTCTCCCCCTTGCTCACTCCACTAGACCACCCTGGCCTGCTTGCCACTCCTTGAATATGACAAGCATGCTCCTGCTGTAACTGAAAGTGAGGTCTGGCTGCTCGCCGCTCAAAAGCCAATAAAGAGGCAAGTTGGTGGAAAGGAAAATTTGCTTTATTTTGGATGCCAGCACTGTAAGCCACTTGTTAATGATAATACATAAAATCTAATTATCAAAGATTTCAAATGAAACTTTATAAATACATAAATACATAAAATTTTATAAATACATTATAAAATTTTATCTTATAAGTCTGTCATAAATATAGCAGTGAATCTTTCAATTGTTGCAGAGTAATGAGGACTCACTAGGTAGAATTATTTGTGTGGAAACACATTCAGTTTCTTGGTTACCCAGAGCACAATGGCATTAAAGTAGAAGCATACGTAAACTGCTTGGTTTTTTTCAATGTGCCGGGAGGCACTTTGTTCTAAATGTTGATGAGTTGGAATAAACCCTGGAATTTCCATGCTGGGATTTCATAGCCGTCACTCCAAAGTTCCTTTAAGTTAAAAAAAAAGTAAATCTAATGATCTATGTGTCTTAGTCCATTAGGGGCACTATAAAAAAATATTGTAGGCTGGATGGCTTAGAACAATAGAAATTTATTTCTCACAGTTCTGGAGGCTGAGAAGTCCAAGATCAAGGTGTTGATCTGATGTCTGGTGAGAAGCCGCTTCCTGGTTCTTACATGATGGTTGTTTTCTCACTGTGTCCTCACGGTGGAACTCTCTGGGGCCTCTTTATAAGAGCACTAATTCCACTCATGAGGGCTCTGTCCTCATGATCTAATCACCCCCTAAACTCCACCTCCAATCACATTGGGGATTAGTTTTCAACATACAAATTTTGTGGGGACGGAAACATTCAGTCTATAGCATATATACTAACAGAAGATGAAAGACACATGTGTACTACCTGTGCACCTGACACATTTGTCCACATTTTCAATGTTTTAAGTACAGTTCAGCAGGAGCAAATGTGTAGTATATTAAAATTCAGCCAACAGTATTGAGAACTAACAACTTGGTCATCACTGTGGTAGGCATTGGAGTGCTAAAAATGAAAATTTTATCTCTGAAAAATTTACCACACAAATGGGAAGATAAAGCACCCATAAAAGCACCGTTTAGAGGAGACTGGGGACCATTATGACATATTTTATATAGACATATCTTGTTGGAAAATATAAGCTAATTAAGTCTTCAAAATTGTAGTTCCTTTTCTTTTTGCATTGCACAATTAAGCTCTTTCTTACATATGACCTTGACCTGGGACTGTTGCGGTACATGGGCCTCTCACTGTTGTGGCCTCTCCCGTTGCGGAGCACAGGCTCCGGACGCGCAGGTTCAGCGGCCATGGCTCACGGGCCCAGCCACTCCGCGGCATGTGGGATCTTCCCGGACCGGGGCACGAACCCATGTCCCTTGCATCGGCAGGCAGACTCTCAACCACTGCGCCACTAGGGAAGCCCTGGGACTATCTGATTGAATGCAGTGGAATGTGTTAGGAAGCAGTAAGAGACAAGGCCATCTAACCAGTTGGCAGTCTTGAAGACAGGGCTATGAGATTTTGTTATTGACCTTACAAATGTGGTATTTTAGGAATATTAACTTGACATTGGTGTGCTAAAAGGGCTTGAGTTGTGATGCTAATTGGACATGCTCCATTCATTTAAATGAATTTACCATTCTTTCAAAATTATTGATATCAAGCTCGACTTATAGTATTTATTCATTGTGACATTATTTCTGGTCCCAGGTTGTGGTGATTGATTTCTCACCTCCATTTATAGCAATGGAATCTAATTGAAGGGCTTTTAAGCAAGCTACTCTGCCACATTGATGTGGGTGATTTTTTACAGCATTTCTGAAATCCTGGAGACTATTTTTTTCTTCCTTTTGTCTAGTCTGAATGCCATTTACATTTGGAAGAATCAAGACACAAAATCCTCCTAACCTGTTCAGACATGAAAGTGGCTGCAAATGTATTTTTGTCATTTATCTTCTTAAGCCATATTTTCTTTATAGTCTCGAACCTAAGTGAAGAGACTCAGAAAGAGAAGAGAACATTTAATCAATAACTTTACTGTTCTTCTATTTAACCATTTGAAAAAGTACTTGGCATTTAAGGGAAATATTTTTCTTAGGAAAAAACAATATAAAAGAAAGAAAAAAATCAAGCAATACTCTATGGAAACGTCTAAGCAAAAGATGTTTTTCATAAGGAAATAAGTTGTAGGACAGACACTGAAAAAATATAAATATACCTTTTTTTGTGAACAGCTAAAATGTGCTGTATGTTGCATATGTGTGCATAATACCACCCAATGTTTCTGTGTAAATTATCTTACAGGGTCTGATAGGGTACTTTCCCTGTGAAATGTTTGTGTAGCTCCTGAAATAAATGCAGTTTATGTAGATGCCTTTGGATGTTCTTCCTCAGAACCCTGGTTTTTCGCTTGAGCCCATTCTTCCAACTTTAGCTTTTTCTGGCCTCACAGTACAAAGAAAAGCATTCCGATTTTGGGGGCAGTTCAGCATTACTCTGAAATGACCTGACCCTCGGCCCTGACTATATGCTTTAAATCCACTGTTTTGTCCACCACTTATTCCCAGAAATTAGCTCAGTGCCTGGCACAGGATTGGCATTCAGTTAATATTTACTAAGTGAAAATTATTAGACCTCATAATATTTGCTCCAACTTTCCTTGTCACTGAAAAACTTTTACTCTTCGAGGTAAATAACTGTTTATATTTCTTATTCATCCTGGTCACATTGCTTCTTCTCTCTTACTACCCAGAATTACATTTTCATTACTTCTGGTTTTATTTTCAACTTTAGTTTCAGTTTCTAACCTGTAATTTCCACTGGAGATTCTCAGGCTGTTCACTATGTTTTTTATCCTTCTATATTCAGTTCTTTAAAGATTAAATCCCTAAAGCTTCATCTACTTGGGTCATATCTGAATCTGTTTTCTAAAATATGACACTGACCACCCTCTACCCTGTCACCTCTGACAAAGCTTATCTTTACCACCATGGATGTTATATAGAATGGGGAGAGACAGGAGGAAAAACAATTTATGCATGCTGGTGAAACATCATTCCAGTGACAATTCACCTTTGTTCTCTCCCTTTTAAAATCATTGTTGTGTCTCAGACACATTGTATATAATGATGGTTGATTCTTTCCTAAGTTAAATTTGCTGCTTCTGTTGGTTCTTTCCACTCAAATAGATACACAGTTTTTCTTAGCATCCATATACAAGGAGCCTTATATTTCTGTGGTTTTTGAACTGTTTTCTTTCTTAGAACTACAGAACATCATGGCAGGCAAGGAGAGGGAGCTGAAATACAATGGTCCACAGAGGATTGGGGTGACCCAGTCTTCTTGCATTTCCTTTCCCTCCATTGCCCTGTCCCAAGGTGTAACCTGTTATATTATGAGCTTTCATGTGCCTCCTAAGAGACCTTGTCCCATGAGAGTGTTCTGAAACAAAAATAAGCAAAAGGAATTTATGTGACTTACTTGAAAGGGCACCATTTTGGATATAGTCATACTTTTCTGGGATCAAAGGTTACTTGAACACAGTCAGCTTGGGTATCAGTGTCCTGCCTGTACTATACCCAGGAACAAATACAAGTTCCCCAGGAATAGGCTGTACCAGAGAAGGCACCCTCCTGGTTTCCAGTCATCTGAGAGGAGACTGGGCACTCCCTTGACCAAGACTAAACCCTCGTGTCTGTTTCTCTGAGTGACTTGCCAACTCCCAGGAGCATGAGCTTCACGTAGATAGCTGACTACATCCACCATAGTCACTTAAATGTATAAATATCTCCCTCTATTATTAGTAGGTTATTGTCATAGTTACATTTAATTTCCTTATCATTAAAAAAAAGCCTAGTGTTCTCAGACAGTTTCATGCCATTCACTTTATAACAGCTGTCTGATGGGGCAGACAAGTGTGGTTACCAGGATATACAAGTGTCAGTAGGCCCTTAAGTTGGTAATCCAATGAAATTGAATTATATATTTCAAGTATTTATATTGGCTTGACTTACTTTCATGCTTCTGAAATGGCAAAAGCATTCCCCAAATGTATTTTTGCAGAAAGTTCTTGTGTCCTATTGATTTGTATGTGCTGGGTATGTGCATCTTCTCATTAGTGCTGATGTGCTCTCATAATACACCATCCAGTCTAAAAAGTGTAAGAAGACAACAAAAAAGTGATCTTCCTTAATAAAATGGATAACTACAGAGTTTGAGAACTTCTTTTTTCAACATGAATGGCCATTTTATTTTTCATTTTTCCTTATGGGGGTCTTTACATCCTGAACTTATCTCTTTTAGAAAAAAATCAGCAATTGCATACTGTATTTCATACTTAGAAACACATAGAATGTTTTGGAACAATGGGTCTTAGTGGATAGCTATGTTTTTGTTTGCTATGTAGCTATGTACAAAGATCATACACAGAATTCAGACAGCTTCCACAAAACTAGACAGAACCTAGGATGCCAGGAGAATTCTAGAATTATTGAGAATAATAAACAACTGCCTGTTATCTAGCTACAGGGATAAATCCCATAGTTCCTTCAGATCTCTGCTCAAATATTACTTTCCTTATGAGGCTTTCCCTGACCATCCCATATAAAATTGAACCACTCTCCCTCAGTACTTACCAATTCCATTTATGCCACTCTACATAGCTTAATAAGTGTACAGTAGGATTTGAATCTCTATTTCCCTGACTCTAGACTCCATGTACCATGTACCATGCTGCCTAGTTACCTAGGAATAAAGGACTGGGCAGTATCAGTAGTAATATCTTATATTTTAAATGTTTTTATAGTTTGCAACAAATTTTCACATGTATTATTTTTAAAATGATGATATGGAACAGTAACCGTATGTGTTTCTCTTTCTCTCAGGACCTGCGTTGCCATACTTGAAAATGTGGTAGAGGCAATATAGTTCCTGAAATTCCCCTTGTGAGCTTATTACAGGATTGATAATGATTCAAAAGGTTTTTGAGAATCTGCTAAAAACAAATATTCTAAAAATATTAGCAGATATTTTAAGATAGGCATTGTATCTTTTTAGAATGCATGAACTCTCATATGGCAGGATTATGTCCTTTTGTACTTTGTTTTATTTTCTGGAGTCTGTGTTCCTGTACTTCAAACCACATGGCTCTACACCTAACTTTTCTCCTTCCCATTTCCTCTTTCCATCAGAGTTCTATTCCTTTTCTCTTCTGTTTTCAGCTTCTCCAGTGCTGTTCAGCCATTGCGTTTTCTCTTCTGTTTTCAGCTTCTCCAGCGCTGTTCAGCCATTGCGTTTGTGGTTAAGGCTTGTCCCTTTACTCCTGCCTGACATCTGATCTCATTGTCCTTCTGGAAGAGCCCAACTGGGCATCCTTATTTGATGTCCCTTGCAGTTTTCAGTCATATTCAAACTGAGAAACTGATGGTTTAGGCTGTGGATACTGGGAAAGAGAGAGTCAAGTCAATGGAAAAATGAAGAAAGGTGAAAGACTTCATGTATTAGATTCCTAGGGCTGCTGTAAAAAATTACCACAAACTGAGTGGCTTAAAACAACAGAAATTTATTCTTTCCCAGTTCTGGAGGCTAGAAACCTGAAAACAAGGTGTGGGTAGGTTTGGTTCCTTCTGGAGGTTCTGAGGGAGAATCTTTTCCATATCTTTCTCCTGTATTCTGGTGGTTGTTGAAGATCCTTGGTGTTCCTTGACTTGTAGACACATCACTCGAATTTCTGAGTCCATCATCACATAAACTTCTTCCCTTTGTGTGTGTCTCTGTGTCTTCATATAAGGACACCAGTCATGGATTTAAGTTCACTCTAATCCAGTGTGATGTCACCTTAATTTAATGATTTAAATCTGCAAACACCCTATTTTCAAATAAGGTCACATTCTGAGGCTCAGAGTAAACGTGAATTTGGGAGAGTACATTATCTAACCCAGTATACCTTGTGATCTGTTTCTAGTTTTCAAAGGAGTGCTGGTATTATGAGGTGTTCATGTATGTGATTGAGCAGATGCCTGGAAAGTCTAAACCCATTCCAATAAAGATATTTTTCTCTTGTCAATGGAAATAACTTGTGCAGATTTAGTTATTTGGAATATGGAACATAGAAGCCTAAAAGTCATGATCATTGTTTTGGATAAAATCTAAAAGGGCACATAATCAAATCAAGCCCTGCATGTTATAACTGAATTTTCCCATTGCCAACATCAGCACATAGAGTGAGTCAGGAAATGTGATGCTAGCCTCTAGAAACCAGAGACCAGCTGAATGACTCTGGGCAATTCAGTGGATGTGCCTCTCTGAGGAAAAGTGACTGAGACAAAAATTTCCTACATGTGAACATATTTTCCTGTCCTTAGAACCTGGGGTTATACAATTCTGTGCAGAAAAGCATCTGTGTTCCATTGAAGAAATATATTTAGCACCTACCACATGCTGGGTGCTATGATGGATTCTCTGTTAAACATAAGTAACTCATTTATTTCTCAAAACTGCAGTGTAAGATACTTATTAGCCCCATTTTACAGATGAGGCAAAGATATTAAGAAAGTTAAAAAATCTGCCCAAGATACATAGTTCTAATGAGTCATTGAGCCAGAATTTGAATTGTCTATGCTTATGTCATACAACAGAAGCAAAACCAAATGGACACACCCCAGGTGAGTGGCTGGATGAGGGGACATGCTTATGAAAGAATAAGGATATCTAGTAGACTAGTTCCCATGTGGCAGAGAAAAGAAAATAGAAAATAGTGAGCATAGTAGCAAAGTATCCAGCCAAGAATCTGTGACACTTGTATCGGTTCTTTGGCATAAGAATATTGATAGACTCTCTGGCAAAAAAGAATGGAATGGCTCAGGGTTTTTGAGACTGGAATTAGCTATGGGAGCCTGAGAAGTGTGTTCCTTTAAGTGTAAATGCTTTTAAATTTCTGTTACCACCTGGGCTTGCCAGCATTGTTCAAGAAAATCATTAACCATTGTTTAAATAAATATGCCTCTGCCCACACTGACCTTGAAGTAGACTACACAGAGATGCTCTGTGTGGGGCGCAGCTTGAGTGTGTATCACTGCCTTGTATGTCTGCTCTTGAGAGTTTTCATTTGGAGGTCATATTTGACACTATTTTTGTTGTTGTTTGTTCTGTTTGCTCTGTAATCTATGGCATGTCTCCTTATCAGCAGTTACACAGGACTCTTGGACTTGGTTTCACCTGGTCTGGGAGATCATTGCCTACTTATTTTAGGTGCTGCCCTGGATGAAAACCTTATAGCCTCTATTTATAAAGTTTAGACCATTGCAAGCATGCCTTCTAAATATGGTGAAAATCTAATCAGCTACATTTTATGTAGATAGATATTTTTCTTAAATCATTTCCCATTTTCTCTTCCTTAGTATTTAGTAAAATTCTGCACTTTTGAGATCTTGGTGGTACAGTGCTAAAGAGAATCAAAGGAAGGTGGTCGTGTCCAAACTCGGACAAACGATTTAGCAGGAGACAACAGCTGCAAAGTTAGAAAGAAGAGAACACCAAGGGAAGGACAAACTTGGGAGATAAAATCAGGGCAGCTCAGTTTGATCTTCCCATCAAAATCCTCCTTCAGGCACCAGTACCTGGGGTATTGGTTATATTTCAATAAGGAACATAATCTCCGTGAGAGGTAAGCAAGATTTGGCTGACAGTGTGGCAATCAAGATATCACCGTTGCCCAGCATAGCCACAAAATTGTCTTCATTGGAAAACTGGGTAAATATTATACTCCAAGTGTCCAAGTGTCAGGCAGGTGTTGGGAAGCCTCCAAACCAACAAGATGATATTTTATCTCACTGTTCAGTGAATCAGTTGATTACATTGTTTAAAGAAATTTGCTATCTGAAGGCTCTAGAATAAAGTGACAAATGTGAATAAAGGAAGAACCCCCATGGAGAGCCAGTTCCTAGGGCACAGACTCCCTCCAATGTCTTTTGTTAGGTGAGTCATCTGGTCCTTTGTTGAAAACAAGGATTTGGGGTTGACACCCAGTGGAAAGTAAGCAGAGCCCAGGTCTACCTGACAAAATAATCACTCTATTCCTCTTCCGAGGTGTTTCTTTCAAATGTCTTTGGCAAAGCAGTGCTTTTTCCTCCCTGCATAAGTATTTGGGGCATGCCACCTTTATTATCTCAGTGGTCTATACTCATCTTTTCTGCTAGACTCTGATCTTGCTGGCATCAGTGATGGTTTTGTGCTCACTTTTGCAATAATAGGTACATGGAGGTCTATCAAATTGAGTTGTAAATACAATCCCACCATTTTCCCCCTCAAGCAGAGATCTTTATAACATTCTCCAAAGATCATCATAGGGCAAATATTCTATACATACCTTTCTTCTATCAAGCAATTCACTAGCTTTCAAAATATTCAAAGTATCTCAGGAGCCAAAAAATAATAAAACAAATTTAGATTTACATTTCTGCTTTTAACTGAGATGTCTCAGGATACCTTAAGGTGTTTGGAATCCTTGAGCCTTCAGTATCTTATGAAGTCCCCCCAGAGGAAGACTCTTTGTTCAAAATGTACCAAAAGAATGGTGTTTTTCCAGATTCCATTTATCTCATCAGAAGTGTGCACACAGAGAATCTTCTCCTGATGTGGAGGCCTCCTCTAGACCAGAGATGAGGACACAGAGTTGACTGCAGGGTCTCATTAATTTGGCATAGAGGCAGCAGGAGACTCCAGCTCCAGCTTTGCTAGTTGACCTTATTCCTCTTCCTCCATTTTTCTGCTTGCATCCTCCCCACAGTCTGTGCTGCAACCCATCTCCTTTCCCCTCTTCTTACTGCCCCTCTTCTCTCTGTCCTTCTCCATCTGGTGAATCCCATGAACAAAGAGGAGGGAATCAATTGTGGCTAACCCCTCTACTTTTCTCATGGAGGAGGATCTGTGTGTAGGCATTAGAGGCAGCCCAAAGTTTCAAGAGACCTGCATATAGAAAATATGTCACTGATAAGGAACTTCTATAGAAAATCTTAGCAAGTAAAGCATTCTTAGGAAGACGAGAGCTAAATGGGAAAACGGTAAATTAGCCTCTCTCTTTACTGCTGGAGAGACCCGAAGTTTCTTTCTTTGCAAGAAACTTGCATCCTGCTTCGACAGTGTTGTCGGTGAGGTATGTGTAAACTACCAGCCCCTCTCCTGACAGCCACCTTTCCTAAGCACTGCCCAAAGGAACTTCATCTTTAAATTATTGATGAATAGGTTAAACTTTAATTCTCTGTCAATTGAAACTTGCTAATTAAAATTCCACGTTCTTCTATCTTAGAGACCTTTGAAAAATGGAGTGTAGAAGCTTGTCTAGAGATAACATAACTACCACCTGGCTTGAAGCTTTTGTGCCTAAGATGCTATAAATGTTAATTTCCTATCAATTGCAACTTGCAAAGAAAATCAGCAGGTTTTCTGCTCTCCTTGCATCAGTTTTTTTATACGGAGTCTTTCCAGGCTGTCCTTTGTCCCTGTTTTCACCAGGCTCCTCAACATCTTGATCCTGGGGCAATCAAGCTAAGACCAAGGGCAGATTTGAAGTTGGAAGAAAGGATGGGGTGCCATAGGGCAGAATCATTTTCTTGTCTTTCAGTTTGTTTTCAGGGTACCATTTCTGTACGTAGACATACTTACTACATTGTTGCTCTCTTGTGTAGTTCTCCAAAGAATGCCAATGACATCTCTTTTAGGATTAAAATTGTAAAAGTATTTGGTGTCAATACCATTTCTCTGGTTAGGCTTATAATTATGCTTTGAGATATATGGTACAGCAGACACCGTTGGTGTCCTTGGCACTCCCCATTCCTGTGCTTACCAATGGCTTCTAAATGCAAGGCTTTTTAATAAAAGGTTGATTGAGGGGTGAAGTGCAGGCAGAGGCTTAACCAGTAACAAAAAGAATTTGGTAAATAAATATCCCAGCCTCCTAAACCCCTGGTGAAACAACTCTGAGACATATTCAATATTATATCCCAGATGTTCTCAGTGGGATAGAGCCCCAAGTCTCACAATGATATCCTGCTCATTAAGCCTTGCATAGGCTTCTTTCCCTTCCCTGTGTCACTTGCCCAATATCCGGCTGGTGCTTCAGGGATCACCTCTCAAATAAACTACTTGCATTAAAATCTTAGGCTCAGCATCCGCTTTTGGGCAAAAGCCAAACGAAGCCACAAACAGAAATAATATATTTTATTCTTTGAACATGAAAATCTATGATGTCACTGATAATAATAGAAAAATCTGCATGTAGTTTAGAAAATTAGAAAGTGATCCTGAAATTAGACCAGGGCCTATGCTCTAAGATTTCTGCTTTATAATCTCAGCACAATCTTGTTTAGTCACTCATTTAAAAAAATTTTTCTGAGCTCTGATATGTAAGGCATTAATGCAAATTGCTATGATGATATCAGTAAATGTAATATCTTTTTCTATTTATAAGAATATTAGCACATTTGAGGAGAACAGGGGAAAACATAAAAAGTTAAAAGATAATAGATAAAATAATATGCAGGATGCCAAGGAGTCAATGTCAAAATATAACATGAAAATGGAGACGATACATATTGGAGGCGTTCAGAGAGGAAGACATGTGTATGGAAAGTGTCCTGGAAAATCTCATGAAATAGGATCCCTGATGTGCTAGAGGAGTTTTACAGGAACAGAGAGGATAAAGTGTGTATGTGTGGCATTCTGGATCTGCCTGAAATGGAAGATTCTTTTAGGGAAGCACTAAAGTTAAAAATATGAGGTTAAAAAGAATCTGAATGTCAGGCTAAGGAGTTTGGAAGGTAAATATAATTTTTCTTTTTCTGTTTTTGAACAAAGTACTAGCATTCATTCATTCTTTCATTCATCTGTTTCATTAAACACATACTGAGATTCTGCTCTATTTAAAGGTATACACTGGGTTTTGTTACCTGGTGAAAAGAAGACAAAGAAAAGGAGAAGAGGATGACTCAGACCTTGGATGATTGAAAGGTTAGGAAAATTAAGGGAGAATGAGTTTGGTTTTAGATAAATTATGTATTTAGTTATTCACTAACTTCTCTAGAAAGATTTAAGGCAGGCCACACACAGAACCCATATACCAGCCCTGAATAGTTTTACAACGTGAGACATGTTACAGATTTTATCTTGCTCTCTGATTCTAACCATTTTCTCAGTTACTTTTGGAAAACCTAATTGGTACCAATTCTCAAGGCATTTTTCAAAGGATTACTGTACTGACTAGTGGCCAGTTTGGGATGTGGGAAGTAAGAAGACTCCAGCCCAGTAGGTAAATGTGCCCCAAGCTTGGCCCCAGACCTCCTCTATTCAAGGGCAGGTGGTCTTTTCATCCTTCTTGGCTCATAGAATTCAAAAGAGTTCCTGGCTTGGACCAGCTCTGCAGGCTCCAGGAGTGATGGGAGAAATGGGCTCCAGGTGCCAGCCAAGAGAACCTTGTCAGGTGCATTGATTTCATGAAGCCTTTGATGTCTGTTTTGGTCCTGGAGATCCAGAGAAATATGATCTATAGAGTTGATGTTCCAACTCTTTATGGCATTTTAAGAACTGTTGATGAGGCTTTCAGTTACAGCTGTACCAGTGTCTGAGTGTCTGAGGCCAGTTTTTCTCTTTCCTCCTCCTTTCTGCACCATCATTTCTGTATGTGAATGATCGGTTGTGTCCGTACTATTATATTGCATGTCAACCAGCAACAGCCAGAATGTTTCTGAATCCATGTTTAATTTATTCACAGCACAGTGTTCAGCCAGATGATGATAGCAAGTTAATGGGCTTTGCCTTAATTAGATAACTGTTTGCCACCCAGTTTTGAAGGTTTATGCTAGTTTTGTCAGTCTTACCTAAGTGGGTAGCAGAAAAAATTGTAGCTTTATGTTGACGTATTGTCAGGTCCATTTGCAGAGAAAGACAGATGTTATGACCTCCTCCTGCTGCTATATTCGTTGGGCCATTTCGACTTTTCTCCTTCTCTATTCTTGGCAATTAAATACAACATTCCCTGATGCTCACCCATGTGTTAGATGAAGAAGCTACTCAAGTCACATAATCCATGGAGTTGCATCTTCATTCTGATATGTTGTTATCAAACAGGGTCTGCAAGTGTACTGGCTCTGTCTCTCTCTTTCCTCCTTGTCCTCTTTGTTCCCTCCTTTCCTCTCTCTTTTAATGCAGCAGGATTTAGGCTCCTGGAAATAATATGACATGAAAACCTAAACCTCCCAAAGAAAGAGAAATTAACATGATGCTTTAGCTTTTCAAATACTTTGGCCTTGTCCTTTTTCTCTCAAATTCTTTTTCTCCATTCACTTCAATTACCACTGAATCTTTAACCCTGGCTAACAACCACCTCTTTCCCAGTCTTCCTTTCTGGTAACTTACTAATGCTTAGCAATGAGAAGAAAAGGGCAACAGGTCTATTAACACAAATTGATCCATAATCAGTCATGAACCAGGAACTGGGTAAGAGTTTTACAAGCACTAAAGGTTAATAGAATCATTCTCCAGCCCATTTTCCAAACCAAACCTCATGAGGTTTTCTGACCTCCATCCCACACATACAACCACTGTATAAGAGCTTTTGGCATGGGTGGCATGTAGGTGGAAGTTATTTATGAACATTAATAGCTTTTTCAACTATTGAGCAATTATTAGAGCACCCCTACATGTAGCTCCAGCTAGGTTCAGAATAAAGTAATTTTACAGTTAATTTAGCATTTATTTGGAAGACTGGCTTTCAAATTAAAAAGCTTGTTCAGTTGAAACTAGCATTTATTCATCCCATGGGGATCTTTACACAGGCTTCATTTGCCAGTATGAAACACCCATGTGAAGTTCTTTTTCAGAATTTACTAGTTGAGTCAGATCACAATCCAATAAATTTTAGAATGAACAGCCAGCTGGATAGAAGCCATACTTTCCATTACTGGTTAATTGCTTTGGTATGAATGTGATTGGCTAATCCAGCCTCTAAAGCCAAGGAGACCTTAAAATAGCTTGTAGGTGCTAATTCACTGATAGGAAGGAACCAAACAATAGTACTGTCCTCCCTGCCATACACTATTCTCTGAAAAATAGTTTCACCTTCCTCCCTCTCCCCCAAAATATACTTTGTCTTGCATTTAACTTTTTGGAGAAATTATTTCATTGATCTTTTCCCCAGAGAAGACTCTGCTAATCAGTTTCAGAGAGGGATTCAAGGAAGTCTTACCTCATTGAACTGAAGTCTCATTTCCTAGTGAGAATTCATGACATCATTGCCATATTCCCATAGAAGGAGACTTGAAGACTTTAATAAGTCTTCCCATCTGAATGACTTGCTTGTTGAAATTCTGTCATGCATTTGAGGTGTGATACTAGTTTTCCTTTGACTCACTGGGTAAAAGGTGGCATAATAAGGATGTCCCAATCAGCATAATTCCTAGGTTGGGAGCCATGATATGCCCTTCCTTAATGAGAGACCCTGAACGCTGGATATAAATGAATTGGTACTTGAAAATAGTCTGTCACCAGGAATTACTCCCCACGATGCAATAAACCAGCCTCGTTATGAATTCAGTTGGCAGGAGCCTCAAAGTCACAAATCGAAATTGACCTTCCCCCTTGTCGACTATGCTCAGCACATTAAAGAAACAGGTTTCTCTTCAGGGACATGGGAGTCTCATCAGTGGAGAATTATTTCTGGAGCTTCATCCAGGGAGAGCATATTACATATTTACATGTTCTTACAAGCTGTCTATGTGACAAAAGCTTATTGAACAAACTCTTTCTCTTCTGTTCACTTCAAGAATATGAACCAATTTTTACTTCCCTCTCTCCCTTTTTTAAAAAATATAATATCCCAAAGTACTCTACTAATTTTATTCATTAATTAATGCCAAAATTAATATCCATATTAATAGCAAACCCTTATATATGCTACCATAATCAAAACGTCTACCAGGTGTTAATAAAATAACTTTGGCACACCTTTGCTATGAGTAATTTGCTTCTGTCTGTTTGCTTTGATGCATACTTAGTGGTCTTCAGCCTATGATACCTACTTAAAATGGAACTGGACATTTGATTATTCATTTTTATTAATATCGTTATCTGCAGCTATGAAATCACTGCTTAAAATGTGTCCTCTTTTATTAATTCATGTATTGTTAACCTATCAGCATGTAATGCAGCTTAACTAATATTATAGGACCTGAGTTATTTGTTTAAGTAATTAGGACAGAACAAGAATTGGGCTTACATTTCAGCAGCAGGAACTTAGTTCAATTATAGACAAACAGGCTATTCTTGGCAAAGTTGACACTACTGCTCAGGTGGAAGATATTGGCTGATGCTCTCTGAGAAGCATTGAATGAGCTCCTCTAACCCAACCAAAATTGTGACTCTGTTACTCCTGGCACCTGAAGTGCTATCCTTAGGATTTCTTCTCTTTGACTCTAACTTTGCCATCCTCAGAGAGAATGGGTACAATATTGATATTCCTAAAAAACCTTGAGGAATCTTGGGGATTTGTAGGAAGAAACCCTAACCTGAGGGTGATACCCATGGGTAGACTTGAGGATATAACATTAAAATACCAAATCACCAAATAACTGTTATGTGAGAAATTCGGTCATCATCACTGTTCACTTTAAATTAAGGCCACTGATTATAGGGCAAAACTTAGTTAAAGATACTGGCCTAGAGATGAGTAACAAAACCTGAGAAGAAAATATATCTACAGACTGATTTGTACTTCATTAATCTTCTCATTTAAAAGAATGACCACAGGCACAAGCCTCTTAGATAGCCTCATCCACCAGAGGGCAGACAGCAGAAGAAAGAAGAACTACAATCCTGCAGCCTGTGGAACACAAATCACATTCACAGAAAGATAGACAAGATGAGAAGGCAGAGGGCTATGTACCAGATGAAGGAACAAGATAAAACCCCAGAAAAACAGCTAAATGAAGTGATGATAGGAAACCTTCCAGAAAAAGAATTCAGAATAATGATAGTGAAGGTGATCCAGGAATTCGGAAAAAGAATGGAGACAGGGCTTCCCTGGTGGTGCAGTGGTTGAGAGTCCACCTGCCGATGCAGGGGACACGGGTTTGTGCCCCGGTCCGGGAAGATCCCAAATGCCACAGAGCGGCTAGGCCCGTGAGCCATGGCTGCTGAGCCTGTGCGTCTGGAGCCTGTGCTCCACAACGGGAGAGGCCACAACAATGAGAGGCCCGTGTACCATAAAAAAAAAAAGGAATGGAGGCAAAGATGGAGAAGATGCAAGAAATGTTTAACAAAGACCTAGAAGAATTAAAGAACAAACAGAGATGAACAATACAATAACTGAAATGAAAAACACACTAGAAGGAATCAATATCAGAATAACTGAGTCAGAAGAATGGATAAGTGAGCTGGAAGACAGAATGGTGGAATTCACTGCCACAGAACAAAATAAAGATAAAAGAATGAAAAGAAATGAAGACAGCCTAGGGGACGTCTGGGACAACATTAAATGCAACAACATTCACATTATAGAGGTCCCAGAAGGAGAAGAGAGAGAGATAGGACCCGAGAAAATTTTGAAGAGATTAGAGTCAAAAACTTCCCTAACATGGGAAAGGAAATAGCCACCCAAGTCCAGGAAGCGCAGAGAGTCCCAGGCAGGATAAACCCATGGAGAAACATGCCGAGACACATAGTAATCAAATTGGCAAAACTTAAAGACAAAGAAAAATTATTGAAAGCAAAAAGGGAAAAATGACAAATAACATACAAGGGAACTTCCATAAGGTTAACAGCTGATTTCTCAGCAGAAACTCTACATGCCAGAAGGGAGTGACATGAGATATTTAAAGTGATGAAAGGGAAAAACCTACAATCAAGATTACTCCAGCCAGCAAGGATTTCATTCAGATTCGACAGAGAAATCAAAAGCTTTACAGACAAGCAAAAGCTAACAGAACTCAGCACCACAAAACCAGCTTGAGAACAAATGCTAAAGGAACTTCTCTAAGTGGGAAACACAAGATAAGAAAAGGACCTACAAAAACAAACCCATAACAATTAAGAAAATGGTAATAGGAACATACATATCAATAATTACCTTAAACATGAATGGATTAAATGCTCCAACCAAAAGACACAGGCTGGCTAAATGGATACAAAAACAAGACCCATATATATGCTGAAATCTGGAGTAGCAATACTCATATCAGATAAAATAGACTTTAAAATAAAGAATGTTACAAGAGACAAGGAAGGACACTACATAATGATCAAGGGACCAATCCAAGAAGAAGATATAACAATTATGAATATATATGCACCCAACATAGGAGCACCTCAATACTTAAGGAAACAGCTAACAGCTATAAAAGAGGAAATTGACAGTAACACAGTAGTAGTGGGGGATTTTAACAGCTCACTGACACCAATGGACAGATTATCCAAACAGAAAATTAATAAGGAAAGACAAGCTTTAAATGACACAATAGACCAGCTACATTTAACTGATATTTATAGTACATTCCATCCAAAAACAGCAGATTACACTTTCGTCTCAAGGGCACACAGAACATTTTCCAGGATAGATCACATTGTGGGTCACAAATCAAGCCTCAGTAAATTTAAGAAAATTGAAATCATATCAGGCATCTTTTCTGAGCACAATGCTATGAGATTAAAAACCAATTACAGGGAAAAATAAGTAAAAAACACAAATACATGGAGGCTAAACAATACGTTACTAAATAACCAAGAGATCACTGAAGAAATCAAAGAGGAAATCAAAAAATACCTAGAGACAAATTACAATGAAAACACGACAATCCAAAACCTATGGGATGCAGCAAAAGCAGTTCTAAGACAGAACTTTACAGCAATACAAGCCTACCTCAAGAAACAAGAAAAACCTCAAATAAACAATCTAACCTTACACCTAAAGGAACTAGAGAAAGAAGAACAAACAAAACCCAAAATTAGTAGAGGGAAAGAAATCATAAAGATCAGAGCAGAAATAAATGAAATAGAAACAAAGAAAAAATAGCAAAGATCAATAAAACTCAAAGCTGGTTCTTTGAGAAGATAAACAAAATTGAGAAACAATTAGCCTGGCTCATCAAGAAAAAGAGGGAGAGGACTCAAGTCAATAAAATTAGAAATGAAAAGGAGAAGTTTCAACAGACACCGCAAAAATACAAAGCATCCTAAGAGACTACTACAAGCAACTCTATGCTAATAAAGTGGACAACCTGGAAGAAATGGACAAATTCTTAGAAAGGTATAATCTTCCAAGACTTGAACTGGAAGAAATAGAAAATATGAACAGACCAGTCACAAACACTGAAATTGAGACTGTGATTAAAAATCTTCCAACAAACCAAAGGCCAGGACCGGATGGCTTCACAGGTGAATTCTATCAAACATTTAGAGACGAGCTAACACCCATCCTTCTCAAATTCTTCCAAAAAATTGCAGAGGAAGGAACACTCCCAAACTCCTTCTATGAGGCCACCATCACACTGATACCAAAACCAGACAAAGATACTACAAGAAAAGAAAATTACAGACGAATATCACTGATGAATATAGATGCAAAAACCCTCAACAAAATACTAGCAAACAGAATCCAACAACACATTAAAAGGATCATACACCATGATCAAGTGGGATTTATCCCAGGGATGCAGAGATTTTTCAATATATGCAAATCAATCAATGTGATACACCATATTAACAAATTGAAGAAGAAAATCCATATGATCATCTCAATAGATGCAGAAAAAGCTTTTGACAAAATTCAACACCAATTTATGATAAAAACTCTCCAGAAAGTGAGCATAAAGGGAACCTACCTCAACATAATAAAGGCCATTTACGGCAAACCCACAGCAAACATCATTCTCAATGGTGAAAAACTGAAAGCATTTCCTCTAAGATCAGGAACAAGACAAGGATATCCACTCTTGCCACTATTATTCAACATAGTTTTGGAAGCCCTAGGCACAGCAATCAGAAAAGAAAAAGAAATAAAAGGAATACAAATTGGAAAAGAAGAAGTAAAACTGTTACTGTTTGCAGATGACATGATACTATACATAGAGAATCCTAAAGATGCCACCAGGTAACTACTAGAGCTAATCAATGAATTTGGTAAAGTTGCAGGATACAAAATTAATGCACAGAAATCTCTGGCATTCCTATCCACTAATGAAAAATCAGAAAGAGAAATTAAAGAAACATTCCCATTTACCATTGCAACCAAAAGAATAAAATACCTAGGAATAAATCTACCTAGGGAGACAAAAAACCTGTATTCAGAAAACTATAAGACACTGATGAAAGAAATTAAAGATGATACAAACAGATGGAGAGATATAGCATATTCTTGGATTGGAAGAATCAATATTGTGAAAATGACTATACTACCCAAAGCAATCTACAGATTCAATGCAATCCCTGTCAAATTACCAATGGCATTTCTTACAGAACTAGAAAAAAAATCTTAAAATTTGTATGGAGACATAAAAGACCCTGAATAGCCAAAGCAATCTTGAGGGAAGAAAACAGACCTGGAGGAATCAGCATCCGTGACTTCAGACTATACTACAAAACTACAGTATCAAGACAATATGGTACTGGCCCAAAAACAGAAACATAGATCAATGGAACAGGATAGAAAAACCAGAGATAAACCCACACACCTCTGGTCAACTAATCTATGACAAGGAGGCAAGGATATACAATGGAGAAAAGACAACCTCTTCAATAAGTGGTGCTGGGAAAACTGGACAGCTACAAGTAAAAGAATGAAATTAGAACACTCCCTAACACCATACACAAAAATAAACTCAAAATGGATTAAAGACCTAAATGTAAGACCGGACACAATAAAACTCTTTGAGGAAAACATAGGAAGAACACTCTTTGACATAAATCACAGCAAGATCTTTTTTGATCCACCTCCTAGAGTAATGGAAATAAAAACAAAAATATACAAATGGGACCTAATGAAAGTTAAAAGTTTTTGCACAGCAAAGTAAACTACAAACAAAACGAAAAGACAACCCTCAGAATGGGAGAAAATATTTGCAAATGAATCAACAGACAAAGGATTAATCTCCAAAATATATAAACAGCTCATGCAGCTCAATATTTAAAAAACAAACAACACAATCAAAAAATGGGAAGAAGACCTAAATAGACATTTCTCCAAAGAAGACATACAGATGGCCAAGAAGCACATGAAAAGCTGCTCAACATCGCTAATTATTAGAGAAATGCAAATTATAACTACAGTGAGGTATCACCTCATACCAGTTAGAATGGGCATCATTAGAAAATCTACAAACAACAAATGCTGGAGAGGGTGTGGAGCAAAGGGAACCCTCTTGCACTGTTGGTGGGAATACAAATTGATAAAGCCACTATGGAGAACAGCATGGAGGTTCCCTAAAAATCTAAAAGCAGAATTACCATATGACCCAGCAATAACCATAATTCAATAAGACACATGCACCCCAATGTTCATTGCAGCAGTATTTACAATAGCCAGGTCATGGAAGCAACAGATGAATGGATAGAGAAGATGTGGTACATATATACAATGGAATATTACTCAGCCAAAAAAAATGACTGAAATTGGGTCATTTGTAGAGACATGGATGGATCTAGAGACTGTCATACAGAGTGAAGTAAGTCAGAACGAGAAAACAAATATTGTATATTAACGCATATATGTGGAACCTAGAAAAATCATACAGATGAACCGGTTTACAGGGCAGAAATAGAGACACAGATAGAAAACAAACGTATGGACACCAAGGGGGGTAAGTGGCGGGGGGTGGTGATGGTGAGATGAATTGGGAGATTGGGATTGACATGTATACACTGATGTGTATAAAATTTATGACTAATAAGAACCTGCAGTATAAAAAAAAAGAGTGACCACAATAATTTAACTAGAAAAAAAGCAGACTCCAGCTTCTTACCAAAAAATAGCTCTGTATCAAGACAGAACAGGGTTAAAAAAACCCAGTAGCTGAGGAATAGTATACATGGATTCTCAGATGAATTTCTTATTTTTTAGCAACTCATAGGTTGTCCTTATACTTATAGCTAAGTCTGGTCTGTCTGTACTTCACCCAGCTTGCCCTGAAATGCTTCTCAAAAATGGTAATTATTTTGTTTTAACAACGCATCCCAAGTTTCCTAAAGGGGAGACTCAGTTCAGATTTCTTCCCTTAGACTGCTACCCTTCTCGGCATTCTTGCCAACGATCGGCCCATTTCTTCCATGCTCTAGACTGTGCCTCTCATTGTCATCATCATCATTGTAATGACAATATATTGAATGTTTACTAAATCCTAGGTCCTGTAATGACTGATTTTATCTATCTACTTACCTATGTATCATCTCTCTACTGGGCAAATATTAATGTGTGGGGATCCCTGGATCTACTCCTTCTCTTCCTCCTCACAATAAGGAGAATTCTGAATTTGCTGTCTTCATTTTTTGTGACTTGTGTGGGTTGGAGTGAAGGGTGAAGGGAAGGACTAAAACAAACCATGACAAGTTGACTGAGTCACATTAGAAGATACAGATAGAGAAGGTGAGAGGAAGGACAAGGAAGACAAGTGTCATCCAATCAGATTTGATTTGAGGTGTTTGTGTAAGGGAAGATGGATTAGGAGCAGCTCATGAGGTGGGGAAAGCAGACTGTGAAATTTCTCCTGTGTAGTGAGTGGCAGTCTCCTTTGGCATTGTTTTGCCACTGCAACACACTTTATTTGAGCTTGCTTAGTTTAACTATTTTTGGATGTTGGAAAAGTCTCACTGCTCAGTGTGACTCTGCTCAGGCAAACCATAAAATACCTCCATGATATATTATGTGTGGTTTAACACATTCGTGATCTCATTTAATCCTCACAGTGGTGACTTTTATTTTTCTTCCACTCATAAATAAGAAAACGGTGGTTTAGAAACAAGGTGATTTGGGCAAGGTGGCAGTAGCCTAGTCCTCATATATATTTACCATTATTTTAAGGTGTGCCATGACATGTAAAGGGTTGGGATGCACCAACATACCAGAACATATTAAAGAAGCTCTTTGGCACTGGAAACTTTCCAGTGAACTTGGAAGAGTGTAGAATATTGTCAGCTAAGTCATACAGCATGCCTACTTTGTGCACTCACTTACCTGTCAGTTAACACCTGTCTTGAGTTTTTTATTCATTATTACATATGGATTTAGAAAAGAAATTCATTATTATCTTGGAATACGAAAAGTTTGCTCTTTTTAATAGTAATTATTTTTTTTCCATAGGATGGAATGATTTCTTTCCATGGGATGATTAAAATTTCAATATGATCATATAATAAGACTCTGGAATCCTTTGCTGATCTACATACTGTTCTTTAATGGACAGCAACACTTGAGTCGACTTAGGGTAGAATCTAAAATGGTCTGTTACTCAAAATATAAATTTTGCTTTCCAAACATAGTAATACTTTTAAAAAGAATGATTTAAATCCAGACACAAAGACTTCCACAAAAATTAGCCCTCATATAGATTTAAACTTTTTTTCTGAGTGTTTAGAGGTGATCAAAGCAAGCATCTGTGACCTATGTGTGGAGACACTCTAGATATTTGCATTTATAGCATGGACCATGTTATTATTTTCATCTACAGGCAGGGAACTTGAAATATAAGGAGGTGAGATGATCCCTTCATGTTCTTTTGACAAATTGAGATTATCCCTAAGATTTGGCCTGGACTTCTCCTGCAGATGATATGAAAGACACACAGGGAGACAAAAGAATCAAGAAACTACCTTAAAAGTGCATGATGAGGTCCAGAATATATAAATCTACCTAAAGAAGTGGTGGTGCATGTGGACAAATGAGAGGCTCTGGAGAAACCTCTTGGGTCCACCTTGAACTCCTCCCTGGAGAGAGGTTTCTCCATGAGGATGCTTAGAGGAGCTATCGCAGGTGAGGAACTTCTATTGGCCATAAAAAGAAAAACTGACTTCTCATGAGATTGAGGAGAAGGGTGAAAATCAGAGCAATACTTATGGGTTCGGATGCATTTGTACTCTTCCCTGTGAGAAGTAATGATCTTGCAAATGGTGGCAGAAGGGATGCCTTGTCTCTGCTAGAGTTGCAGCACATTTAGTGAGTAATGACACTGACATGGCATAAGTGAGTTTTCTAATCCAGTTCTCTTCTGTGTCTTGGCTAGTGCTGTTCCTTTTTGCCAGGTATCCACTCCCCTTTCACTGTACTTCTCTTTAAGACTGTATTTTTGGGGTCTGTCATCTTTTCAGGTACCCAAATCCCAGCTTGAACTATTTTAAGCAAAAATTAAATAAATAAATGAATGAATGAGTAGACAAATGGACAGAAATTAGTGGCATGATATTTGGGTAGTTCACAAAATTAAAGGAAGGGCTGCAGTAATCAGACAGCTCTGATTCTCTGGACCTGGGATACCATCAGAACTGTCTCCATTTTTTTTCTGCATCTCCCTATACACTGGCTTTCAGGGTCACCCCTAGGCATCCTGTTCTGACAGCCCAGTCCCCCAATCTCCTCAGCCAATATCCTGTGAAAGAAATACCACACTGGGCAGAAGGAATATAAAATCAGGGTTTGGGCATGGGGTCTTGCGATGACCATATAGGCAAAAATCCCAGAGTTCCTCAGAGCATCTGGTCAACCCTATGTGCAGGAATAGTGGGCCTGAGAGCACGCCAAAGGGAAGAAACAGGGACTAGGGACATAGAGGTCCTCATCTCGGCTCAGAGGCCATACAGATGTCACTGCCAAACCCAGCTTGTCCCAGACACCAGAGGGGGCTTTAACATATTCAAGGAAGGCCCTTCAAAGTGTAGGGCCCTGCTCACTCAGGACTAGTGATTTCTTCTTAAACCAGTTTCTTCTGTGAGTTTGGACCCATAGTTTGTAGGTCCATCTCTTTCCAGTCTCCCTAAAAGGGGAGAATTCCTCTTCCTCAGCTTCGGTTCTAAAGATTCTAGGGAACATTCTGCCTGCCTTATATTAGGGCACATGTCAACTTCCTGGAATAATCAAAGTGGCCCGTGGGTGAGTTACTCTTTGGCCTAATTTGGGCCCTTTTATTCACCTGTGAGGTGGTGGGGGAGTGGAGTGCCGTGATTATAATGAAGTATGAGCAAGAGCTCCCAAAGTGAAGAGAGTGTGTTACCAGAAAGAGTCTGAATCAGAATCATAATCATAACAGCTAAATTCTAGAGAGCACTTATTATATGCCACACACTCCTCTGTGTACTTACATACATATCAACAAATAGACTCGTTGCAATAACTCTATAAAGTAGATATTATTTCCTATACTTTATGGATTGTAAAACTGAGGCATGAGAGATTATATAATATGCTCAAGGACACAGAGTTAACAGCAGTGGAAAGAGGATCTGAACCCAGATGGTCTGGTCCTGAATCCATAGACTTAATCACTACCCTCTACTACTCTATAAATGGCCATCATATAAACCAAGCCCACATCCCACCTGTCTATGAATCCTCCCCCTTCTACACATGCTGTAGACTTCTTTCCACTTTTTAAAATTCACAGTCACTTCTATCCAGTTTAGCACAGTTGCTATTGTTTTCACTTTTTATTCTGCCTGCCCAACTAGCGTAAGGAAATGTTTAAAGAGAGACAATGTTTTATGGTTCTTTTGTGTCTCTGGAGAATCTAGTACTTGATAAGGGACCAATATACAAGTCAATGGAAACTTGAGATATTGAAGGTTTTAGATATTAGGTTTAAATATATGAGATACTATCAATTTAGAAATGAGTTTCTACAGTGTGGTATCACCTCACACCGGTCAGAATGGCCATCATCAAAAAATTTACAAACAGTAAATGCTGGAGAGGGTATGGAGAAAAGGAAACTCTCTTGCACTGTTGGTGGGAATGTAAATTGATACAGCCACTATGGAGAACAGCATGGAGGTTCCTTAAAAAACTAAAAATAGAACTACCATACGACCCAGCAATCCCACTATTGGGCATATACCCTGAGAAAACCATAATTCAAAAAGAGTCATGTACCAAAATGTTCATTGCAATACTATTTACAATAGCCAGGACATGGAAGCAACCTAAGTGTCCATTGACAGATGAATGGATAAAGAAGATGTGGCACATATATACAATGGAATATTACTCAGCCATAAAAAGAAATGAATTGAGTTATTTGTAGTGAGGTGGATGGACCTAGAGTCTGTCATACAGAGTGAAGTAAGTCAGAAAGAGAAAAACAAATACTGTATGCTATCACATATATGTGGAATCTAAAAAAAAAAAGAAAAGAAAGAAAAAAAATGGTCAGAAGAACCTAGGGGCAAGATGGGAATAAAGATGCAGACCTACTAGAGAATGGACTTGAGGATATGGGGAGGGGGAAGGGTAAGCTGGGACAAAGTGAGAGAGTGGCATAGACATATATACACTACCAAGCGTAAAATAGATAGCTAGTGGGAAGCAGCCGCATAGCACAAGGAGATCAGCTCGGTGCTTTGTGACCACCTAGAGGGGTGGGATAGGGAGGGTGGGAGGGAGGGAGATGCAAGAGGGAAGAGATATGGGAACATATGAGTATGTATAACTGATTCAGTTTGTTCTATAGCAGAAACTAACACACCATTGTAAAGCAATTATACTCCAATAAAGATGTTAAAAAAATGTTAAAAAAAAAAGTGAGCTTCATTGTATATAACAGAATACAAATAATAGTAGCTTAAATAAGATGATTTTTTTTTTTCCTCTCACCTGAAGGAAGTTTGGAAGATGTTAGTCCAGGGTTGAAATGGTAGTTTTATGATATCTTCATCATAAAGATGAAGGCGCTTATCTTTGTGCTCTGACATCCTTAGTTCTCAGCATCCACCCTTAAGGTCATCTCAGTCAGATACTATATCTGCATTATAGTCAGCAGAGAAGAGGAAGTGCACTCCTCAATGGGAAACCTTCTTTTAGGGAGAATTCCTGGAGTTCTCAAATAATACGTTAGCTTACATTTCATTGGATGGAACTTTTCATACAACTACTCCTAGCTGCAAGGGTGGCTGGGAAATGTAGTCCTTTATTTAGCACATCAATGTACCCACCTAAAAATCAAGGTTTTAGTAGTAAGTTGGAAGGGAAGATGACATGTTAGATAAGCAGCTAGTAAGTTTTGCCACATAAAGAATGGAAATAATCTATTAGTTTCTTCTCACTACTTTTAATTTTTCATGGACAAATTTCCCATTCATTATCCATGCAAGAAATTAAAATGTGCTCTGGGTGGCTCCTGGGAGGTTCAGGACACCTGGAGAACAGCCTGGTCTCCTTTTTATGAAAATACTATATCAGGACACATCCTTGAGCACCATTGTAAATCACCAGTCATGCTGTTATCCTTTGCTTAGATTGTTAAAAATGGGGGCTCTCCTGCATCAAAACAAACAAAAAGCCTTGAAATTTACCTGGATAAATGTAATTTTATGGTTAAAGAAATAAACACATATAAAGCTTTGCTTTCCTTGGCTCTTTTTCAAGGAGAAAAACATTTGACTGATCACTTAGATTTTTTTTATGCTCTGATTTTAGTTGATATAAATAATTTGTAAAGTTGCTTTTCTAACCATAGTCTCAATACTAAATAAGTTCCGAAGGACACTGCCCAGATTGAAACCTTGGACGTTTCTAATGGAGAGACTTTCACATGTGTTAGCATGCTGCTCTTATTGCCTTGTGCATTAATTAAGGTAAAATGATTAAGTCGCTGAAATAAGAGGCCCAGGGTTAGGGGTTTCTTTCCAAACAAATGAGAATGAAATTTCACACATTATTTTCCTCACATTCCAGTGATAAGCCTTACACATGGCTACAAGAGAAACTGGGGAATATCCTATAGCCTTGTGTCCAGGAAGAAGGAAGAATTGGATTTGGATGACCAGCTAGCAGCATTTATCACTCATTAATGGACAATAGTTAGTCTCCCTTCTATCACGCTCTGTACCTCATAATCTAGTCTCCACCAATGCCAAAGAGGTCTTTTTAAAAAGTAAATTATATCATACTACTCTTCTGATCCAATCTCCCCAATGGCTGCCCCTAACACTTGAATAAGTCCCAAGTTTTTGCCAGTATCTACCAGACATGACATTATCTGGCCAATGACTCTTGTTGACACCACCCCCTCCATTCTTGCATCAGTTGGGTTCAGCCACAGTGGCTTCTTTCTATTTATTGACCTCACCGAGCTCGTTGCTACTCTCAAGTGTGTGAATGTGCTGTGTCCTGGGTCTGGAAGGAGCACCCTGCGATGTTCACATTTCTGCTTCCTTTTCATCAGCCCACTTTCTCCTCAAACGTCACCTCTGAAAGCAGGCTTTCCCCAAACACTTCCCATTGCCACCAGTTACTATCACAAGGCTGTCATTATGGTCTTCTTTAATAAGTAGTTTCTGGAATATCCTTTCTTTATGCATTTACTTATTTACAGCGGTTGTTTATTCGCTGTTTATCACCACTTAATAGAATGAAGGTTTATTGTGGCCAGAGCCTCTATCAGACTGGCTCATAATTCTTTCCAGTGGGCCCAATGTCTCAATATTTCATATTTCCGTTAATTTTATGTAAGTTGTCACCGTGTTTAGATTACAAACTCCACAAAGACAGGGGTGATGTCTTCTAATTTAATTTTATCTTTACATTCCCACTAGGGTGAGTCTAATTAATGAAAGATAAAAGGGAAAAAATACAGAAGTTTCTAAGGACAAAATCAGAAGGTCAGATTTTTACACCACTCCCCTTTCTAACCTCATGAGATTCTATGACAAGACTTGTCCATATACTGCTTAAGTAAAAGAGCTTCCAGGAAGAATTAAGGTGACACTTTAAGCTCATACTTTTTCCTTGACTATACTAAATACCCCAAAGTACAGAATCAGTGACATCAAATAGCAGAACTTTAGTTGAATTCTATAAATAAATTATTTTGGATTTTAATACACTAAGTTTGGTTTTAAAAAATCTGTTCTCAGGTAGGTTTCTATCTTTTGTCCAACACAGCCCACAGAAATGTGAAGTAGCTGTCTGTTTTCTGAAAGCTCTGATTTGGCCCTCTGTACCCGTACCCTCTTATTGTGCACCTGCTAAGCAAGTGCCTAGTAAGGGGCTGTAGTATTGAATTGAAAGATTTCATGGCTGCGTGTTATGCTAGGTAGTATTGGACGGTCACAACCTTCTACTTTTGGGATTTCTTAGTAGAATGCTTGCTAATGCTATTACAAGGAGATGCCAGTAACTTTTCAAATAATTCAGGAAGAGTAATAGTTAACATTTATTGAACATGTTAAGTAGAAAACTCTGTACTTGTGGGTGTAATTTAACTATTTCACCAAGCCTCTGGTTGGAGCTGAGTCAACCAAGGCTTAGAGACATTAAGTAACTTACAAATGGTATACAGCTGGTAAGAGACAAAGCCAGGATTTGAACCCAATTTAGTAATATAACAGGTCCCATTCTCTGAAACAACACATTATCCAGTGTTTTGAAACGTATTCTGCAGCAGAACCATTATGTTTACCAAAGAACAGCTATTAATTTTGCTCAGAATTAGAGTTTTGGGAAGTGTTTTGTGATCTAACATGCCCTCGTCTCCCCCAACCCCTCACCCCCACCCCAACCAACCCCCCCCTCTCGTTTACATATGAGGAAATTCAGATTCAGAGAGGCCAGGTGACTGTTCTAAGATTTCTCAGGCAAGAGCTGAGATGTTAAGTTTTCAACATCTTTACAATCTAGCCCAGTGCACTTTCCACAACATTCCTCTCTGTCAGATGATAAATCTAGACAGTAATCTTGGGTTTCAAAGGCAGGCTGGCATTTTTTTTGCATACTCTGGCTTCTCGAAGGATGTTTATCAGAAGGTGACTTACAATAGTCCAAACTTGGAAAATAATATCCATCACCATGGGGCTAATTATATAAGTTGTGGTGCAGCCATATAGTGGCATCTACCATTTTTATAAAAATGATGAAAAAGTCGTACACTTGTTGAATTGGAGAAATGCCCAGGGAATATCAAAAAGTGATAAAGGCAGCTTACAAAGTAATATTCTCAGTACGGCATAATTTAAAACCATATGTGCCCTTGTGCGTGTGGATGCATGTCTGTATGTAAAGAAAAATATCTAAAATCCTATATGCCAAAATACTAATAGACAATTCTTTGAATAGAGGCATTATATATAAATTCTGTTGTCTTCATATACAGTACTTTTTATACTGCTGAAAATGTTTTGCAAGGTGTGTGTACTACAGTTAAAATAAGAGGAAAAAGCTATGAAGCTGTTTTCATTTAGAAAAATAAAACATTAGACCCCTTTTTCCCCGGTTTACCAATTCTAATCCTACCTACTTTCTCCAAGTCCTCCAAAATACCTGTAACACCAGCTATAGGCACAACCCTAAGGGCTCTCTAGGGACAGCCCCTCTTGCCCACACTCTTACCAGCCTCACTTTCACCCAGGTCCTTGATAATCACTTTCCTACTTTTGAACACGATGCCACCTCTTCTCTTTTCACCATATTACTTCCATCCACCAAAATTCTATCCATCTTTCAAGGCCCATTCCAAGATTCATCCTGGATAACTCAGACTCTTGATGCCTTTGAAATCATCCTATCGGTTGTGTTCCTATTCTGCTTTTACAAGACTGCTCCCTGACCTCCTTAACTAGGTCACGTCCTTCTGTTATTAGTCATTGTCCCAGTTGCATATGGATAATGTACCACTGGATAATCATACATTATCCATACCCATCTCTTCATAACCCAATGAGGAGAGGGTCCAGATCTGCTTTTGCTTACCATTGTATCCCCAGCCCCTATACAGTGTCTGGCACACAGAAGGTACTCAATAAATATTCATCGGATGAATTAATAAATGAATGAAAGGTCAAGTGACTTGGCCAAAATCACACACAGAAATCAAACCGGGGGTGCTTTGTACTATAGCAATGTGGGTAGCAGCCACCAGGGCAAATGGAGGTAAGCAAAGTCATGTGGAAGAACCATAGGGTTCACTGTTTTGGGCAAGCAGCCCTGGGATTTTTCTGCAGTGGCTGTGAGAGCATCTCCTGCTGTTTCCCTGTGCAGTAGGAGAGGAGTGAATGGCTCAGGCGCTGCTGCTGAATGTGTTTGCCATGCATGCGTACATCACCCGTGCTGAAACGCTGCATCCCATTGGCTCCAATCAGATCATATCACATCGCAGCTACTCAAGTGATCCATTCATTTCCCCTTTCCACCTCCAGGCTTTCGATGGAAGGAGATTAGAGGAGAGGGAAAAATCATATCACCTCAATGGAGAGGAGTCATTTTATATTTTTGTTTCTGTGCATTAAGAATTGATTCACGAAGTTTTAACTTAATATTGCAACAATTTTCTCTCCCTACTGTGACGGTGCTGATTAGAATGCAGGGCTGTGTTCACACCACTTTAATCATTCCTAGGATGAGCATTTTATTTGCTAATTTTTACTGTCATCTTTTCGTGTCAGTAATAGAAAAACCACTTTGGCACCAAGAGCTCAGGTCTTGTTTCTTCTGCGCCTGAGCAAACATGGAAAAATCTATAAAACTGCTCTCAGAGGTCACTGAGCAATTAATCTAGCCACCTCGATCTTGAGACTGAGGAAAGGTGTTTTGGCAATGATTGAGTGGGATTTTTTACAATAGGGAGGTTTGGGGGAGCCAACCTCAGGCCATTTTTCTGACTTTCTCTTTAGCATCATTTAGGTACATGATAGGTGGGAAAGGGGGCAAAAGGGAAAGAGATAAGTATCACTTAACAAAAACTGGGCATATTCCATGTTATGAGCATTAGGGATTTACTATCATATAATCTTCAAACAGGGCGATGAGATTGGTTTGATTATTTCCACTTAGGGTGTGGATTCTGAGGCTCAGAGAAGCAAAGATTTACCCAAGGTTACCTGGTTGGTAAGCAGCAGAGTCCAAATTCTCATCCCAATCTGACTCCAGCAGAGGAGAGCAGCCACAAAGGCAGAGAGCAGGCTGGTGTTGTGCAGGTTACCTCCGAGTTCCTCTTTCATAAAATGGTGAGAGCACTGCTGATTGAATAGAGCAGGCTGCGCTCTGCAAGGATGATTGCACAGAGCTTCAGGAGTGCAATATTCTGACCTCAACGTCAGCACTAGCTTGCTGCTCCAGGACCTTGAAAATAAGGTCAAGTTCCTTGTGACATAAGAAAATGGTTCTGGCCCAGAAGAAAACTACAGAGTGAGATGTGGGCAGAGTAGACAGCCCTTTTTGTCCTTTTACGGGAAAAGATACAGCAGTCAATTCAACCTATAAGCAGGTCACTTCAACAAAAATGTCGAGAGAGCCACTGGAGCATGGCTATTTATTTAAGACACAACAACTGATTGATTACATGTTTTTCTTTTCATCGGTGAGTTGAGTTATTATATGAAAATAAGCAGCATCTTCTTGCTCCCATTTATTTGCTCAACCAATGCCCTTCATGCACTGACTGTGGCAGATTGCGCTGGGTGCTCAGACACCACTGACAGCATCTCTTTCCTCTTGGAACTTGGTTCTCTCACTTGCTTTTCTCTGGCAAGGTGTGCTTTGGAAAGGACAGTTTTAAAGTAATTACTGGGGGAGTAGACATTGAAAAAATGGCATGCAGTTTACCCCTGAAAATTTTAAGACCTTATAAGATAAATAAGGAATTAATTATTATAATAAGGAATTAATGACCTTATTTCAGTACAACTTCTCCCTCTTCTTTCCTTCATTCCTTCCCCTTTCCTTCTCTTCCCTTCTTACTTTCCTTTACCTTTTGAATTAACTGATACTGGTCACGAGAAAAGCAGTGGTAGCCAAAGAAATTAGAGTTTTTCAGCTTTGATAAACTTACCCAAATTTCACAATTGGAACACTTAGAAAGAAACTCCTCTACTTTTATTACCAGTATGAGAATTGCACTTTCTGCATTCAATTGTTAAAATTGTTTTTATTTTAAATTACAAAGTAAGGGAAGGGGGCCTTGTAATATTCAGTCTGGATTATATTCAACAGGTATTCATATCCTCTCTGGATTCTAAAGTCAATTTAAACAATTTCACAGCATTCGAGGGCAGGAAACCAGGGAAAGCTGTGTCTTTTTTGGGTGGACACTGGGTAGTTGGAAGTCCCTCTCATGTGGCAGACAGGGATCTCTCACCTCTGCTTCATCTTACTTGCTCCATCTTTCTGGCTTCTCTCTTGCTCATCTTGTTTGAGGTCCCATGTGGCTGCCCTGGGCTCTTGGCATAAAACAAGCCTCATGGGCCTGGCACCCATCATGGACCATTTGTAAGAGAGTGACTTGAAATTGGAGGTAATCACATTACTATTCCCCTCCTAAATTTCTAAAAGCAAAGTGTCATCTGAAATCTGAAATTATCTGCTTCTTACCTTCAAAAATCTTGTTTCTACTGAAGATCTGTTAATAATGGGTCAGCAAGACAGCCAGGTCAATGAGACCTCCCTCTCTGGGCTTTAATGTAAAATACTCCCATTTAGTCAGAAAACAAACAAAAAGGATGATTGGATTTTGTTCTGCTAGTTTTATTTTTAAGTGAAGAACAGAAAAGTGAAATACACAGACAGGCAACCAGCCCTTTAATGTAAAATCTAGTGAGTATTTCCCTCCCAATTCATGTTGCATAATTTCTAGAACACATCTACGAAATTATCTACCTTGGCAAGAAAATCTGGATACATTTATTACTAAAGTGATTATATTACATGAATAAATCTATAACCTAATACAAATGTCACCACCAAGTAATGTGCAAAAATTTATAAGTCTAAATATCAAGAATTTTATGGATACATTTATGACATAGATTGTGGTGATGGTTTCACAGATGTATACTAATCTCTAAACTCATCAACATGTAGATGTTAAATATGTATAGCTTTTTGTATGTCAATCATACCTCAATAGAGTGGTTTAAAAAAGAAACATCATATAAAAGAAGTATATTTTATATACTTGGTGTGCTTTTTACCTTTACAAACTCTTAGCACAGTCTCTCATATACTGAGAAGAATATACTTAAATAAGTATTTTTCTCATTCCTATTCAAACCAGAGAATAGGCCAGGAGTTCTATCTATGGCTATTCTTTAATTAAATAAAATTTTAGGTAGTAATCCCAAATCTCATGCTTGGAATTCAGGACATTATGAGTGAGAGATTAAATCCCTACATGGAAATAGATGATTTCCAGTCCAGGGTATTGGCATGAATCTCCTCTAATTCTGATGTTTCGTGCATCTGTTCCGTGACTCTTGCCCATGGTACAATTAGCTCCTCAGTAGAGAATTCCTTTCTGGCATATTTCCAAGTGAAGGCAATTTGGTCAAATATCCATTAGAGGACAACCAATTGGTCAGCCAAAGCTGGGGGAAAATAGTTGTTCTTAGAGCCAGCTTGGATAAGCAGAAGATGGAAACATTGTGATAGGCTGAGGGGACAGATATCTGATGTGCCAAAATTTTCCCCTCTCTTTCATGGAAACATTTCTATTTTCTTTACACTTGATAGTACATTTTTAAGGATGATTTTATAATTTAAGTATTTCATTCTCCCTCACAAAGACTTTGGGTAATTAATATCTTCAAATTATGTTAGCCCCAGGGACCACTCTGGCCCCCTTGAAGGTGTCCTGGAGAGAAACCAGCGAAGGTCACTGAACAGATAAGTGAGTACTGTCCCTCAGCATACGGCACACACCATCCAGGTCAGAGAATTCTCTTGCAGTCTTGCTGAGTTAATTTTGGACAGGTAAAGGCTGAGAAGAGAAGGCAAGTGAAAACCCAACCATGCTTGTGGAGCATTTTATGTCTTTCCTATATTTTCTTGCCTCATGAAGCCCCATTACTGACGTAAGATGTAGAAATTTTTGCTGCTTCAAGATACAGCATTTTCAACAAACTGAATTCATGTTGTTTCCATATTTAACTTTGGAAAACTACAGACAGGCCAATTCTTTATGAGTTCACTATTTTGGTTCTGTAATCTAAAGCTATCAGAGTTCTAAGCAACTATTCATTTCAATTCCGCAAACCTTTTTTGGGTTCATTGCTCTCTCATGGAAAACAAATTAATTAAATGTGTGTATTTACTTTATTGACAAACATTTCTATAGCATTCATTATATGCCAGGAGCTGTTAAATGTGCTTTACAAAGATTAACTGATTTAATTTATAACAACCTCATGAGGTAAATACTATTATTAGTCATATGATATAAGTGAGGCAACTAAGGCACAGAGAAGTTAAGTAACTTGCTCAAGGCTGCACAGTGGCAATCTAGGATTCAAACTCTGACAGTCTTGCTCTAGAGGCTTCTCTCTTGATTTAGATCACTGGGAGGTGCCTTACCAACTTGGCATTGGGCCCCATCTTTGACATTTGCTTTCCTCTGATATTGGCATCAAGGTTGATGAGACACTGCATATTTTTCTACCTTTATGACACTTATAATTAATTGGTGCTAAATAAGAACATTAAACATAAGTTAAAACGTTAACTTATCTGACTCCTCAAATGAATTTTGGATCAATTTGGATGTGAATAGATATTAACTCTTACAGAAAAGTCTCAGATCTGACTTCCTTCTCATTCCTTTTTCTCTTTTTTTCTCATCTTCCTTCCTTATCATATTTCCTTGTTTCTCTTTTTCATGGGCATTTATTTCCCAAATCACCCACATATTCACAGCATCCATTCCCAATAAACTTGACTGTGACTTTTTTATTATTTGAAATCATATGAACATATTCATGTTCAAGATGATTGGGAGTCCAAATTCAGTGATATTAGAAATCCCAGTCCTATAAGACACAAATCCACAAAATTTTCCTTAAATCATCTGGTATATACTCTTGTTTAATCAATCCTTGCAATTCAGTTTGACCAGGTAGTTGCTAAGGTAACAAGAGATAACATCATTAGTGTTCTCTCTCTTTCTCCCTTCCTCCTTTCCTCCCTCCATCCCTCCATGCTTCCCCGCAAACCCCTGCAGTGGATTATCTCCAGATATTCAATGTGTCCATCCCCCCACCCACAGTAGTGGTGTCTTCTTTGTCCTCTTTCATTTATTTAGTTTTCAGTCTTATCCATTCCTAACTTCACTCAAGGATCACTTGGTCTTTCCTAAGCAAGCCCTAGTAGAAAACTGATCATGAGTCCAGTGGCTTCTTTGAGTGGTGAAAGTTTTCATTAGGTAATATTGCATATGTGTTTTGGTGTTTGACAGTATGCCTAGCATGATAGATAGAATGAGTCATTTTCCTTTTGAATGAAATCCCAAAGTTTGGGCTGCTTGGGTAGCCTGAGTAATATGGATATAGAGAGACTTTCTAGGAAGCTGGAATAATTCTGTACTTCCCCAGAGGAGAAACACTATCTTCCAGCTCTCCCAAGTCTGTCCATAGTCTGTCTATTCCAGTTTCTGGAAATAGCCTGAACTCAGGGAGTCTTTGAAATATTGTATCAGTAAAACCAGCATTTGTTTTACCCCATCTTATTTATCTTACTGTGACACCAAATTTTAAAAACTACCTTTCCTCATCAACTGTTTGTTTTTAAATAATATAAGAAACCTCTATAAAGCATTTTCCTTGTGTAGAAAAGTGCACTAACTTTTATGAGGTGGAAGTAGGGAAGGTGGTGATAATAATTTTAAAAATTAAACAATTTCTGAAAAAAATAAGAGTAGACGAGGATGAAGACTCTTGTGCTAAGACACTATATTAGTTTGTTATCTGCCATAACAAACTACCTCAGACTGTGGGCTTAAAGAACAGAAATTTATTTTCTCACAGTTCTGAAGGCTGGGAGTGTAAGATCGAGGTTTCATCAGATTTGGTTGCTTCAGAGGTCTCTCTCCTTGGCTTACAGATGACCACCTTCTCGCTGTGTCCTCACTTGACCTTTTCTCTGTGTGTTCACACCCCTGGTGTCTCTTTTTGTTAATCCAAATTTCCTCTTCTTATAAGGACACCAATCAGATTGAATTAATAGCCCTAATAGCCTCATTTTAACTTAATCACCTCTTTAAAGGCTCTATGTCCAAACAGTCACATTCTAAGGTTAGAGTTTAGGGGGTTCAAGCTTCAACACATGTATTCTGTGGGGGACAAAATTCAGTCCATAACAAACATCTAGGAATGCTGGTTGAAATATAATTTTTTAAATATATGTCTAAGCTTAGAAGAAAGATATAGAAATTCCTGTGAGCCAGAGATGGAGAGGGAGATAAAGGCTAGAGGACCTATCTTCCATTTAAGCCATGACAGATTGGGGTACAAGGTGTGGGGGGGAGGGATAAATCTTAAGTCTGAACATCTTCCCAGAGATAGAAGACTAAATATATGATCCAAAGAGATCCCATAGAAGGGGAAAATAGATACTGAGGCTTCTGATGAGAGATGAAAATATCGAAGGACTACTACCCCAAGGAAACCCGACTAAGTGGACTCACTACTTGGTTTGGGAAAAGTGCAAGATGTTTGTTCCTTTTCTGGTTTTGAGTGGATCAGAAAATGTTTCCCATATTCCCTTAGTGGGATTGGAGCCCAAATTTATCCTACCTAAGTGCTACTTCAAACCCTAGGCTGAGGAAATTGGCAAAAAAGTTGTTCCCATGTGAATTATACTTGTGGGGTGAATGGAGGAAGAAAACGCCAAACTGTTTGAGAGCAACACTTCAACAAGCCAGACTCCCCGAAGAAAGAGAGTCAAGATCCCCTTAGGAAAAACAATACTTGCTTAAAATGACCTCCCAAAAAAGTTCCTAAACACACCTGTAAATTATCTACCATAAACATGAGACAGCAAATAATTAATTTGTAAGGCTGGCTGGAGGACTGACATCCAGAAAACTTGAGATAATAGACAAATCATCTGAAAGAGAAATTCATGTAAGTATAGCTAAAATTATTAAAGATAAGATTTGGAATAATTATTTGGATTATTAAAATAAGATTTGGAAGCCAAAAGGAAAGTGGAAGGTGTCATTTATAAGAATAAGAGAAATACGAAAAATATAACAAAACTTCTGTGTATATAAGATTCTTCACTTAATTTAAAGCACAGGATATTGGGTAATAGCAGATTATGAACAGCTGAAGAAATTTGATGAACTAGAAAACAGACCTGAGAAAATTAACAAGATTGCAACACCACAGGAAAGAAATGGAAATATGAATGATAGGGTAAGAGTCATGGAGGATAGAACAAGAAAATCCAAAGATGGAAAACAACAAGGGTGGGTAAGGAGAAAGGTGCAGCTGCCTTGGAAAATAGTTTTGTAGTTCCTCAAAAAGCTAAACATAAAGTTCCATGTAAACCAAAAGTTTCACTCCTAGGTATATTCAAAAGAAATGAAACATATGTCCACACAAGAATTTGTATGTGATTGTTCACAGCAGCATTATTCATAACAGCCAAAATGTGGAAATAGCTCAAATGTTCATCAACTGGTGAGTGAGTAAACAAAATTGGTATATCTATCCACGTAATAAAATATTATCTGACAGTAATGAAGTACTGATACAAGCTACAACAAGGATGAACCTTGAAAACATTATGCTAGCTGAAATAAGCCAGTTACAAAAGACCACATATTGCAAGACTGCATTTATATGAAATATCCAGAAGAGGCAAATCCATAGAGACAGAAAAGAGATCAGTAGCTGCTTAGAGCTGAAGATAGGGGAATAAGAATTGTGGGAGAAAATGGCGGATGACAGCTAACGGCTATGGTGTTTCTTTTATGAGGGATGCAATTGCTTTAATATTGTGATGGCTGCACAATTTTGGGGATATACTAAACACCACTGAATCATACACTTTAAACTGGGTGAATTGTATGGTATTAAGTGTATCTCACTAAAGCTGTTTAAAGAGTAAAAAGTAAAACTAATAGAATTTCTGAAAGAAGTAAAGAGAGTAGAGAGTGGGCAATATTCAAAGAAATCAGGGCTAAGAATTTTCCAGATTTGATTAGCAACATGAATCCCCATATTTAAAAAAACCCATGCATCCTGAATAGGAAAACAAACAAACAAAAAATCTACATGCAAGCATATGTAGTATAGTTGCAAAACAACAAAGACAAAGTTCTTAATAGCAACAAGACAGGAAAGATTAATATGTTACAAAGAATAAAATCTATTAGGAGAATTCTCAATAATATCATTAGTGATCAGAAAAGAGTGAAGTAATATCTTCAAAATACTGGTACCAAAATAGTCATTCTAGAATTCTCTTTTAAGATACATTATTTAAATGAGAACAAAATTAAAGACATTCTCAGAAAAGCAAAAACTGAACGTTCTCTCAGTTCTCTCACGAAACACATCCCGCCAAAATCTACAGGTAGCCTGCTGTCAAGACGAGAACCAGTTCGGGGACTTCTGACTGTGAGGGGCCCTAGAGCACCGGGACACCTGGCTCTGGCATCCTGCCTTCTCCTTGCAGCTGGAGTTGCAGAGGTGCCCACCTAAAAGTGGCTGCAGCACCGAACTGCCCAGCTCATTGTACCCCTGCGGCTCACTCGCTCCCTCCCACCCACACCTGATTACTCAAAGACCCTCATCAGTGAACTACCTTAAAAAGAAAGAAACTTTAAGGACAAGGATGCCAGAAGTAAATCTAAATGAACATTAAATGCAAAACAATAATAACAATGATTATTAATTTGGGCAGAGGATTAAAATCAAGGTAGAAATAAGATTTTTGACAATAATGACATATAACGTGGAAAGGAATACTCAGTTTTCTAATATTATGTTTTTCAAGAGAAGGATAGAAACATCAATGCTAGGCTGTAGAGTAAGTATGTTTGTTAAAATTTTAAGGATGAAGAATAAAATAGAAATCAAATGCATAACTTCCAAACCAGTATAGGAAAAAGAGGGAAATAAAGCAAATTTGATTAATACAAAAGAATACAGAAAACAATAAAATAAGACAGAAAGAAAAAGTTTAGCAAATAGAAGGCACAAATAAGATGGCAAGAACAAACCCAGATCCATTGAAACAACAGATAGAAACAAAAGATAATTAAGAAACAACTCTATTAGAAAGTACATCAAAGACCCTAACAGATACCTTACCAAAGAAGATATACACATAACAAATAAGCATATGAAAAGATGCTCCACATCATATGTCACTAGGGAAATGCAATTAAAACAACAATGAGATATCTATTAGGATGGCCAAAATCCTGAATGTTGGTGAGGATGTGGAGCAACAGGAACTCTCATTCATTGGTAGTGGGAATGCAAAATGGCACATCCACTTTGGAAAAGAGTTTGGCAGTTTCTTATAAAACTAAATATACTCTTACCATGTGACCCAGTAATTGTGCTCCTTGGTATTTACCCAGAGGAATTTAAAACTTATGTCCATCAAAAAAAACTGCACATGGATATTTATAGCAGCTTCATTTATAATTTCCCAAACTTGGAGGCAACCAAAATGTTACTTTCAGGTGAATAGATAAATATACTGTAATATATCCAGACAGTGGAATATTATTCAGTACTAGAAAGAAATGAGCTATCAAGCCATAAAGAGACATGAAAGAAGTTAAGATGCATATTAATGAAAGAAGTCAATCTGAAAAGGTTTTAATCCATTTTGAGTTTATTTTTGTGTATGGTGTTAGAGAATGTTCTTATTTCAATCTTTTACATGTAGCTGTCCAGTTTTCCAGCGCCACTTATTGAAGAGACTGTCTTTTCTCCATTGTATATTCTTGCCTTCTTTGTCATAGATTAATTGACTATAGGTGTGTGGATTTATTTCTGGGCTTTCTATCCTGTTCTATTGATCTATATTTCTGTCTTTGTGCCAATACCGTACTGTTTTGGTTACTGTAGCTGTGTAGTATAGTCTGAAGTCAGGGAGCCTGATTCCTCCAGCTCTGCTTTTGTTTCTCAAGATTGCTTTGGCTATTCAGGGTCTTTTGTGTTTCCATAAACATTTAAAAATTTTTTGTTCTTGTTCTGTGAAAAATGCCATTGGTAGTTTGATGGGGATTGCATTGAATCTGTAGATTGCCTTGGGTAGTATAGTCATTCTGACAATATTGATTCTTCCAATCCAAGAACATGGCATATCTTTCCATTTGTTTGTGTCATCTTCAATTTCTTTCATCAGGGTCTTATAGTTTCCAGAGTATAAGTCTTTTGCCTCCTTAGACAGAATTTCTCCTAAGTATTTTATTCTTTTTGATGTGATGGTAAATGGGATTATTTCCTTAATTTCTCTTTCTGATATTTCATTGTTAGTGCAAAGAAATTCCACAAATTTCTGTGTATTAAGTTTGTATCCTGCAACTTTACTGAATCATTGCTGAGCTCTAGTAGTTTTCTGGTAGCGTCTTTAGGATTTTCTACATATAGTATCATGTCATCTGCAAACAGTGACAGTTTACTTCTTCTTTTCCAATTTGGATTCCTTTTATTTTTTTTTCTTCTCTCATTGCTGTGGCTAGGACTTCCAAAACTATGTTGAATAAAACTGGTGAGAGTGGGGCTTCCCTGGTGACGCAGTGGTTGAGAGTCTGCCTGCCGATGCAGGTGACACAAGTTCATGCCCCGGTCTGGAAATATCCCACATGCCGTGGAGCAGCTAGGCCCGTTATCCATGGCCGCTGAGCCTGCACGTCCGGAGCCTGTGCTCCGCAATGGGAGAGGCCACAACAGTGAGAGGCCCGCATACCGCAAAAAAAAAAAAAAACTGGCGAGAGTGGATATCCATGTCTTGTTCCTGAAGTAATGCTTTCAGCTTTTCACCATTGAGTATGATGTTAGCTGTGGGTTTGTCATATATGGCCTTTATTATGTTGAGATGGGTTCCCCCTATGCCCACTTTCTGGAGAGTTGTGTTTTGTTTTTTTTTTTTTACCACAAATGATGTTGGATTTTATCAAAAGCTTTTTCTGCATCTATTGAGATGACCATATGATTTTTATTCTTCAGTTTTGTAATGTGGTGTATCACATTGATTTGTAGATATTGAAAAATCCTTACATCCCTAGCATAAATTCCACTTGACCGTGGTGTATGATCCTTTTAAAGTGTTGTTGGATTTGGTTTGCTAGTAATTTGTTGAGGATTTTTGCGTCTATGTTCATCAGTGATATTGGCCTATAATTTTCTTTTTTTGTGGTATCTTTGTCCGGTATGGTCTTAATTTTTTATTTATAATTTATACCCCACATACTTTTTGAAAATATTCGAGTGTATTATGGCAATAACACATCTGACACAGAGGAATTAAAATAAAAATAAAGGGAGTTAGCAATTTAGATAAAGAGAAAAAAGGAAGTACCATGTACCTCTAACATGGAATTATCAAGCTACTAAAGGAGCTTGTGAAGGAAGCTCAGAGAAATAATTTTCTGACAGTAATCATAAATATAACAGTTAATTCTTTGCCATTTAAGTACTGTGCTAAGTGCTTTACATGCATTACCTCACTTAATTCTCATAACAGCCCATTGAGTGAGGTTAGTCTGGTATTTTCCCCATTTCACAGCTAAGGAAACTGAAGCACAATGAGATTACCTCATCTAACCTGTAGCCAAGTAGCTAAGAAGAAGAGTTACTTCATGGTGAACATAGAGCAAAATGCTACCTACTATTTTCCCGAAACTCCAACTATGTCTTGGCATCATGGAAATTTGTCTGACTTGCCATATATGTTGTCTATTGGAAAGAAAATATCATATCCTAAGAAATCTCTTAAATCTTCCTCTAGCTCTGATTCTAATATTCTGGGAAATTATTCTAGATAATGAATGCATTGTATAGGACATAAGCCCTCTTTTTTTTGTGAGGTTATCTTTATTATCATGAAACCTGACGGTAGGGAGTATTATCTGATTTGGGGGAGACTTGTGGCTGTAAAATCTTGAGCCACAATATTGAACTGGGAAGGGAGGGACTCTTGCTACTAGTTGCATTTTCCAATTTCCTTCTCACTGGAAACCCCATTAGAGGGCATTTTCTTTCTAAATGCTTACTCCCCGATGCCTATCCTTCCAAACTTCCAACTTTCATGTTTCTAATCACAAAGAAGGAGAAGAGGGAACTAATATTGATGTAAAGCAAGATCCACTGCCATCAGTCAAGGGCTGTGGCCTCAGTCACTCCTCCAAGATGGCAGAACCCAGAACTCTGTTGCCTGCAGCTCAGTCTTGGCCCCTCTCTGACTCTACTGCTTTCCACTCACAAGGTGACTTTATGGTGAACAATGTAACCTTTTGGGGTGTAATGGTTCATCATTTCATTGTGAATCATAAGAAATGAAAAAATATTTGAGGGTCACAGTCTTCCAAAAAATGATGAGTGATTCAGTTGGAATAACAAATGATTCAGATAGTTTATGAGTGAATGTGTTTTCAGCTGGAAACTGGGGCGGAAGATGTGGGGAGGGGGTGTGGCAGGAAGAAGAGAGGGAACAAGAAGATATTACGTCCACTTTAGGAGCCCCTGATCTAGTTTAAGTCATAACCTGGAGGACTTCAGTATATTGCCTAGGATATCACCAGGCACATGTTAAATATTGTTTACCAAAAATTTAATATAACTCATTTTTTGTCTTCAACTTCTAGGTTTATAAAAGACTTTAAGGGCTTTTTCTACTGCCTGTGCCTCTGCTACCATGTAGGGCTTTACGTCAGTAGAATTCCTTGGAATTTTCCATCCAAATACTTCTAATGGCTGTATATGAACAGCAGCCCCCAGACAGGGGTGTGTGGGCCTGTGCGTTGTTCAGAGTAGCTTGCCACAAAGAAGAAAGTCCTCTTCTCCTTCATGTGTATGTATGTGTGTATGTGTTTGATGAAAATAATCTATTCCTTCTTCAAATATCAGGAAAAAATGATGTTTTAGAAATAGATACCATGCTTATGCATTGGCTTCTAGAACACTATGCTACTATGTGCCTATATTCATTTGAATTCTGAAAAACAATACAAAGATAATTCCAAACTGTTAGTAAGTAGTGAGATGAAACAACATTTAAGGCTATTTTCTTTTCTCTATCCCATATATCCTAATCTCTGAAAACCTGCCCAGTCTGTTCAGCCAGTCTGAGGTGCACCAGATCAGCCTCCACTGTAGGCAGATTTCCTTGGCCACCCTCCCCTAGTAACCAGAGTCACCTTGCCCGAATATCTGTGGCTTCCTCACAGAATTCCGGTCATCAAAGGTTTGTACAATACAGATCTGTGCCATAGCTTGACAGCTTTGTGGTGGTCACACTTTCCTAATAGTCAGGGAAAAGATTGGGAAACTCATTTGCAACAATTAACTACTAATCAGGGAGTAGTTAATATGAATGTGTTATTCCATTCCAGGATATTTTTTTCTTCCCTTGGGATTTCTCCAAGGATTTCTCAGAGGCCTGATTGCCCCTCCTCTGTTGAGTCTTCAGTCACCAGCTGTCTTTTTGCCTTGCTAGTTAGAACAAGAAGCAAGGGAATACTTTTTCATGGTCTCATCAAACAGCACCCTCAGCGCCTCTCTTGGTATTGAGCTAAGAGTTATCATCTTCTTCTAGCTACTAGTTCCTGGGGTGGGAAGGAGGAAGCTGACCCAAGAGTTCAGCTGGGGCCCCTGAGAAGGCAGATTTCATCACCTTATCCACCCAGCTACAATGGGAAAACTCTCTTTGTAATGCAGGTATCAGCAATGGAACCATCTTTCAGGATAATAGCCATCGTAAGGAGTAGAAATAGGTATTCCTTCCTGGGATGCTTAGACAGCCCACAATGGGTAATAATAAAAATTGTGATATGTATAAAGCTCTATAATTTACAAAGCGCTATTTCACTCTTTCCCTTGATTATCATAATACCCCAATGAGATATGTGTACAAAGGAATAATGGACACCATTATTATTAAATACAGATTCAAGAAGGAAAGAGAGAGGTCTAGTAAGATATCTAGTATATCATCCTAAAATGGCCCCACCATTGTTCTCGTCATGCCCACACATGTCAGTGCTCCCAGTCTGATGACTGGTCCTGGGAAGTGTCTTTTATTCATATAAGATTAATTGTTATTTCTGGGATTCTGCTGTAGTGGAGGTTTAGGAGAGCTGCCTTTATTATTATTTTTTTAATTGAAGTATAGTTGAATTACAATGTTGTGTTAATTACTGCTGTACAGTGACTCAGTCACTTTGATATATTCTTTTTCATTATGGCTTATCACAGGATGTTGAATATAGTTCCCTGTGCTGTACAGTAAGACCTTGTCCTTTATCTATTCTATATATACCAGTTTGCATCTACTAATTCCAAACTCCCAATCCAACCCTCTTCCACATCCTTCCCCCTTGGCAACCAGCAGTCTATTCTCTATGTCCCTGACTCTGTTTCTGTTTCATAGATAGGTTCATTTGTGTCATAGTTTAGATTCCACATGTAAGTGACATCATATGGTGTTTGTTTTTCTCTTTCTGACTTACTTAACTTAGTATGATAATCTCTAATTGCATCCATGTTACTGCAAATGACATTATTTCATTCTTTTGTATGGTTGAGTAGTATTCCATTGTATATATGTACCACATCTTCTTTATCCATTTACCTGTCAATGGACATTTAGGTTTTTTCCATGTCTTGGCCATTGTGAATAGTGCTGCTATGAACATAGAAGTGCATGCATCTTTTTGAATTATAGTTTTGTCTGGATATATTCCTAGGAGTGGAATTGCTGGGTCATATGAGAATTCTATTTTTAGTTTCTCTGAAGAACCTCCATACTGTTTTCCACAGTGGCTGCACCAATTTACATTCCCACCAACAGTGTAGGAGGGTTCTTTTTTCTAAGAGAGCTGCCTTTAAACCCACAAAGAGATGTGCATCTACTCCTGTCTTCTGGAGTTCACTTCCACCTCTGACTAGAGCAGGGGTCTTAGGTGTGTGCAAAGGACCAATGGTTCTTAAACTTTTTCACCCTGCCAGATCTCTTCTCACATGGAAAGACACTTCACAGAGTTAACTCTCAAATTCTGAAAACTACCATGTCTCTTTTAAGCCAAACCAGATCTGTCTTTGGCAATGGTCCCACACTTCACACAGTGTCTGGCCTGTCATATACTGGGTTGTGTCACTGTTTAGCAAAAGAGGATACTGAATGGATCTGGTCATTTTGAACATTCTACTCACTTGGCCCTGGGCACTACGCTGGCTTCCCATCTGCTTCCGAGTACAGCTCTTTGATCTGATTCCAATTCTAAAAGTAGGAGATGGTCTGAGACCCACGCTCATTGGGCCCTGACTCAACATTACATGCCCAGTGCTTCCTTCCTGTTGGGAAGTTATCGTTCAATTCAGTAACTCAACTCAATTCATTAAGCATCTTGAGTAATATGAGAAGAATTATGTTCTAGTTGACAGTGGACTTAGAGTTAGGAGAACTCTACCACAACCAAAGCTATATGCCCAGATAGTGTTTCTTTTCCCCTCCAGATCTCTCCACTGTTCTTCACCTTGCCCTTGGTTTCAGAAGGCTCACTACTATGGAATTAATTAATGGGTTTCTGTGTTCTCAGGTTTACAATTCAGTTTAACCAGTGGAGGTACCTCAAGTGGCTATAGGAAAGTGATGTTGGGGCATTTATTGCTCTGCATCCCTCTCTGAGCTTGCTTTGAGACAGGTGAGTCCCTTCACTGAAGTTCCTTGTCCCTCTCAAGGCAGCCTTCATTACAGCCCTCTTCTACCAGTTTCTGGTAACACTCCTTATCCTTATTCTTTGCAGCCTAGAAGTGGCAACAGTTCTTCAGCTGTTACTAGCCTTGAGACTATACATTACCCCATCCACATGTTCCCTTTGTAAACAAACTCTCCTTGAATTATCCTAATTGGATTTTTCCATATGTTTTCTGTTGATACTCTGACAGATACACTGTGTGATTTGGGGCAAGTCACTCCATAGGACTAGTAACCTCAAATGTATTGAGAAAAACTTTTATGACCAAGAAGCTAATTCAGCAAATTCAAATATGCTGCAATTCAAGTACATTGGCAGGGAGAAATGAATAGTGGAAAGTAAAATAATAGCCTTCTTGGCAGTATTCTATAGAATTTTTAATTTAAAATTCCTTAACGGTAAGGACCATTCTTTTTTTTTTTTTTTTTTGCGGTATGCGGGCCTCTAACCGTTGTGGCCTCTCCCGTTGGCGGAGCACAGGCTCCGGATGCGCAGGCTCAGCGGCCATGGCTCACGGGCCCAGCCAGCCACTCTGCGGCATGTGGGATCTTCCCGGACCGGGGCACGAAACCGCGTCCCCTGCATCGGCAGGTGGACTCTCAACCACTGCGCCACCAGGGAAGCCCAGGACCATTCTTTTAAAGACATTCATTTGAGTTTATTGGAGCTAGAACTTGTCTTATTTATTTTCATATCCCTCATGGTGTTTAGCATGTTTCCTTTTACATTGCAGGTGTTCAAAATATATTTGCTGATTTGAATTGACTCTTCCAAGTCCAATGCAAAACAAAGTGGCCGTAATAGTTCCTCTTGTTCTGCCTGTTCTGACACAGAAATAGAGCCAGCTCACAGCAATCCCTTCCTTATGTTTGCACAGAGTTTGTGACTTTCATGATCTAATCTTGGGCTTATTCACTTACAAAGTATTTGCTTGGCTTGTATAAAATAAGTAACTTCTAATTAGGGAGTTGTTTTTTTAATTATTTGCAATCTTGTGTGATCAAGTGTTAACTCCCTAAGTAAATTTAAACTCTAACAAGTGTAATACAGTAAATAACAGGGTTTATTGTTATTACTTTTTGTTTTGTTTTGTTTTGTTTTTATATCAACCTGGGATCACTAGAAAATGACTGGTTACCACGGGAGATCATTCTAACTTTCATTCACCAAAAGTGAATAAGAACATGAAGTACATACTTGACCACAATTTAAATCCAATCCGAACAGTTCCTATCAGAAGACAATACAAATAGTCTGGCTCAATAAAAAAGATTTTTCAAATAAAAGAATTTCCTTAAGAAGTAAAACAGCTGTTTGGGATGTATTTGTTTCTGTGTGTGCTCTAAATAGTGTGCCTCCAGGTCCACATAATATCTAGGCTTTTGGGCATGGGGAAGTCTTTGAGGTATGGTCTTGAGTGGCTAGACACTTTAAGGACTGGCAAAAAAGAATATACATGAGGAAATAGAGGTGTGAGGTGTGAGGCATCAAAACTGAAACAAGAAATGCCTGTGTCCTGGGGGGAGCTGACTGAGAAAAGTATGGGATTAGAAGAGGGTCATTATCAGAAGTGAGTGGAAAAGGAGTTCATTGTCACTGTAATTTTCCCCACTCATAACTGCCATGACTTCCACAGCCAGCTTTTAGTGTCCTTTAGCTCTCTTAAGGTAGTTACACAACTCTGAGAGGATGCAGGAAGAAGTGGAAGAGGAAGAAAGATTGTTAAATCATCCCAAAAATGTGTCTACTGAATTTCTGACAATTTTTTGTAAAAAAAAAAGAAAGGGAGAACTTTTCTTTATATAATTTATATGAGAGGAAACTCAAAAATGCATACTAATAGAGGAATTGTTAAAGTATGTATTAGCATGTGCAATATGATGCAATCATTTAAACAATATTTGAAGACTATGTAATACTATCGAAAAACATTGATGATACAATCCAACGTGCTTGGTACACACCAATCAAGCTATGTAAAATATGAATGCATATGAACACAGACTAAAAGGATATATGGGTAAATGGATAGTTTTCTCTAGGGAAGCTCTCTTAAAGGTAGGAAAATTGCATATCTTCTTTATTTTTTAATCTATCCCTTAATGTTACCACATTTGCTTTGCAGCCAATAAAGTCAACATATGTATGTTGGGATGTGGAAGAGGCAGGAGGGTGAAGCTGGTGGATCACCAGGCCCTAGATGAGACTGTTGGTGTCATTTTTCCCAAGTTTCCATTGTTGTCTTATTTTTTTACCATGAGAGATTAAGAAAGATCTTGATGGCAGAGAACGGCTGTCTATTTTTCTATTGACTGCTAGCCTGGTACAGGGTACATACTAGGTGTTTGTGAAATACTAAGTTAGTTTTCAGTTAATACATTTTGAGTGTCATTGCAATATTTTCATTTCACAAACAGCAACATCCATTACCCATTTTAGATACAATGTAGAGTCATGGGTTTTTCATTTGAAAGTAAGACAATACTGTATATCCCTGATCAATACTCTATATAACCAATACTATTGCAAGAAATAATGCTTTATAACAAATATGTACTTTGGGTTAAGTGGTTTGGGAATGTTTATATAGCATGTAATACGTATGTGTGTTCTTGGATTTATGGAACAAAATATCATGTAACATTAAGGTGATGCTATTCAGAATCTTCTTAGGTCTAATAATGGTACCTATGTTCTAGTTTTTATAAGCCAGTGTGTATGTGTGCACCAGATCTACAGACATTGCTTATTATTTTAGTTTTGCCATGAGTTTGGAAAGTAAGATGAGGTATGCTTTTCTCTACACATACATATCTCAGATCTCAAGTCTGGAAGAAGAGGAAGGGAGATTGGAAGGAAGACAGGAGGAATAAATAATCCCCATGCCTCAAACACTTCTTTGATAAAAGAAAAAAGATCCAGCTGTTGGCAAGTGGTGTTTGTGAGGGCATCGTAGAATCAAAGGCTTGTATTTCAAGGAGATGTTATTTCTGTGGCACAAACATGATTAAGGGTAATGTTGTGTTATTTCAGATTTTCGTTATTCATAAAAGGAAAACCAATAGTGTCAGACGTGCAAGAACAAAGCTAAATAGGCTTCAGAGACCTTCTGGCTCTCAAATCTAAGAGAATATAATAATTGGACTGTTTATTTGCCATGTTTCATATTTGATTTCTTAGAGGGAAAAATACAGTAGATATTCTTCATTCAGAATAGTTGCTTTTAGTGATGGGGATTTGGTTTTATCTACTCTGGTCCCTCCCTTTCCCCAGTACATTTCTTTTGTCTGTCCAGGTAACCAGAGCTGCTCCTATGCTTACAAATATTCAAAGCTGCCCCAAATTCTGGAGTCTGACACTACAGGGAGGTTTTAGTGGAGAATCCAGGGAAGGAGGTAGAATCCAGGGAAGGAAATGGCATTAAAAAGACATCAGCGTCTTAAACAATCAGTTCCTAAAGAGGAGTGGGAAGACAGGGCTGACTGTGTGACAACCACATCTGCCTTCCCAACTTTTTTCCTTTCCCTTATGATGCATACTCCCTGAATATGACTGAATCTTCTTTGCATCTCTTTCAATGCCTGCCGTGCACAGTTAGATTTAGGTAGCTGTCCCAAGGATAAAACTACGGGGAGAAGAGATGGTCATGGAGTAAGTTACCCTACAGTTGAGCCCCCTACAGGTGGGTTCTGGCTCTGGATTTTAGGAGAACCTATACTTGTAAGAATCTGGAATGGCATGTCGGTAAGGAACAGAGCCTTCCAGAGATGCTGGCTCTTGGCATTGCTGCATCTGGTACAGGAAAGGGAACTCATGGTCCAGGGAATCAATAAGGGAGAGGACTTTAAAACACATTTATCTATCTTAGGCACTCCTGGATGCTGTGACAATATTTCCATTGAGTAGTACTAAGAATTTTGGGCAGCCATAGTATTTATAACTTTTCGGTGCAGTTCTCATTCGTTTGCTGAGCCAGTATTTGGTGAGAACCTACTATGTGCCAGGCACTTAGTGCTCAGAGTTAATAATGCAGAAATAATAATTAATAGTGATGATAAAAGCTAATATTTGTGGAGTATTTTACGTGATCCATGTCCAGTGCTTATCATTTATTTTACTTTATACTTTTATACGTAGATCGCATCATCTGTCCATTTATAGATTAAGATATTGAGGTTTACAGAGATGGAAAGATATTATTTCATACAACAAATATTTGAGTATCTTTTATGTGCCAATTGCTGTGCCTTTTGCTAGAGATACAATAATGAGCAAGACAGATTAGACACTTACTCTCATGGAATTTAGATTCTAGTGGGTGAGAGGTAGACAATAAGCAAATAAGCAATTAAATAGTATGAAACTTGAAGTTGGTGATAAATATAATACTATGAAGAAAATCAAACTTGATCATGTGCTGAAGACTAACAGGGAGGGTGGGTTGAGTTAGATACTTTAGATACAGGAAGGTCAACTTAAGAAGATGACATTTAAGCTAAGACTTGAATGAAAAGGGTGTCAGCCATGCAGACAACTAAGGGCAGAGCAGAAGGAAGAGTGCGCACAAGGGCTAAATTGGAATGAGCTTAGGTATTTGGTTAGCAGAAAGAAGGCTGGTGTAGCTGGGGTGCAGCAAGCAAAGGGAGTCCCATCTTGAGGGGCCTTAGGACCCTGAGCTACATGTTACTAAAGGCTCCTGGGAGTCTGATTTCTTTCGACTTCATGGAGCATCTTTGGGGGCAGTGAATGGAGGAAGAACCAGAGAGTGCTGTGCAAAACAGATTTTCTTGTTTCCTCTTAGGTAAAGTATATCTCTCTCTTAGGTACAGACCGTCTTGTCTTTCTTGGGCTGTCCAGGACCTTTGGGAGTTGAAGCAGAGCAGAATACCAGAGAAAGTGTGGTTTTCTTCTGGTTCTTTCCCACATTATTTACCAACAAAGATCCCTTTGGAGTTCTTCTCTAGGCTCTGCTAAAATAGCCAAGGCCAGCATTGTCAACAAAATATGCCGTTTTCTCCCTGATCTTTGCCACATTTCTTTCATAACCCACAACACAGTGTTTATGACATCTCTCCAAACTTGGAAATCACACAAGCAGAAGTATGTGAATCAATGTGTATGTATGTATTCATGTGTGTGTGTGTGTGTGTGTGTGTGTGTGTGTGAAAAGGGGAACTGGGAGTGGAGAAGCATAGGAAACTGAGGAGAGAAGACGGTGTAATGGGTATGTAGTTTATGAGCAAGAGATGCCAATATTACCTTAATTCCTCACTATTCAAAGTGTGGTCCTTCAAACAACAGCATTGATAATACCTGGGAGCTTACTGGAAATGCAGAATCTCATGCCCCATCCCAGATTTTAACAAGATCCTCAAGTGATCCGTATGCACATTAACATTGAAAAAGTATAGCCTTAATGATTGCGTATGCTTGGGTATTATTCTCACACTTTATCTTTGGTCATCAAGGATCTCTAGAAGATCATGTCCAGCTCAGGACTGAACAACTATTTTATCAAAGAGTATCACATATAGTTTATTACAGCATTTGTCATACATTATAATAATGGTGATTTTTTTCTTGCCTAATTCACCCCACTATGATATGAATTCCACAAGGATGAACAGCATGGGTTTGAACTACTTGGGTCCACTTATATGTAAATTTTTTCAATAGTAAATACTACAGCATAGCGTGATTCATGGTTGATTGAGTAGGCAGATGCAGAACCACGAATATAGAGGAACCAAGTATACAGGGAGCCACCTATAAATTATACGCAGATTTTTGGCTGCACAGAGGGTGGGCACCCCTAGCTCATGTGCATTGTTCAAGGATCAACTGTGTACTCTTTGATTTCCATATCCCTGACCCAATGCATGGCATGTAATAGATACTCAATAAATGTCTACCAAATGCTCGATAGTCCAGAGCAGGACATGAGGCATAAGGAATACTTAATAGAAGGAACCACCTTCCCTTCCTTTACTTGATAAGTGCTGTTATTTTAATCTCCCAACTGCCCACCTCTTCTCAGCCACACACAGACTCCTATCACAGTGTTTTGCACACAACAGGCACTTTATTTATTAAATAAGTTAAATACGAACCAGACAAATCTAGTCCCTGCAAAACTCGTGCCACACAGAAGTTCCTGGAGTGGAGATGGAGATCAATGAATAAAAGGTACTTATCTGCATGGTTTAATTTTAGCCTGAAAAATTTACTGATTATCTTGAGAATTGTCAGAACAATTGAAAGAAAGTTTGAGGTAAAAATCAAGAGATTGGTAGAAATAAGTGCCTAAGCCACATATTCTGTTGGGTTTCAAACAAACTCAAAACCATGCTTTGGCTGGACCTTCAAGATGGCGGAGGAGTAAGACACGGAGATCACCTTCCTCCCTACAGATAAATCAAAAATACATCTACAAGTGGAACAACTCCTACAGAACACCTACTGAACGCTGGCAGAAGACTTCAGACTTCCCAAAAGTCAAGAAATTCCCCACGTACCTGGGTAACACAAAAGAAAAAAAACAGAGAAAAAAGAATACGGACGGGACCCACACCAGTGGGAGGGAGCCATGAAGGAGGAAAGGTTTCCACACACTAGGAAGACCCTTTGCGGGTGGAGACTGCGGGTGGCGGAGGGGGGAAGCTTCGGAGCTGCGGAGGAGAGCGCAGCAACCGGGTTGCAGAGGGCAAAGCAGAGAGATTCCCGCACGGAGGATCAGTGCCGACCAGCACTCACCAGCCCGAGAGGCTTGTTTGCTCACCTGCCGGGGCGGGCGGGGGCTGAGAGCTGAGGCTCTGGCTTCGGAGGTCGGATCACAGGGAGAGGACTGGGGTTGGTGGCATGAACACAGCCTGAAGGGGGCTAGTGCACCATGGCTAGCCGGGAGGGAGTCCGGGAAAAGTCTGGAGCTGCCAAAGAGACAAGAGACCATTGTTTCGGGGTGCACAAGGAGAGGGGATTCCTTCCCCGTCTGCCCACAGAAGGCAGAGCACCGCCTAAACAAGCTCCAGAGACGGGTGCGAGTCACAGCTATCAGCATGGACATCAGAGACGGGCACGAAATACTAAGGCTTCTGCTGCAGCCACCAAGAATCCTGTGTGCAAGCACAGGTCACTATCCACACCTCCCCTCCCAGGAGCCTGTGCAGCCTGCCACTGCCAGGGTCCCAGGATCCAGGGACAACTTCCCTGGGAGAACGCATGTCGCCATAGGCTGTTGCAACGTCACGCCAGCCTCTGCTGTCGCAGGCTCAGCCTGCATCCATACCCCTCCCTCCCCCCAGCCTGAGTGAGCCAGAGCCCCCTAATCAGCCGTTCCTTTAATCCCCTCCTGTCTGGGTGAAGAACAGATGCCAGAGGGTGACCTACATGCAGAGACGGGGCCAAATCCAAAGCTGAACCCCAGGAGCTGTGCGAACAAAGAAGAGAAAGAGAAATTTCTCTGTGCAGCTTCAGGAGCAGTGGATTAAATCTCCACAGTCAACTTGATGTACCCTTCATCTGTGGAATACCTGAATAGACAACGAATCATCCCAAAATTGAGGCAGTGCACTTTGGGAGCAACTGTAGACTTGGGGTTTGCTGTATGTGACAGACTAGTTACTGATTTTTATGTGTATATTAGTATAACTTTTAGTGCTTGTTATCATTGGTGGATTTATTTACTGGTTTGGCTGCTTCTTCCTTATTTTTTATTACTTAAAATTTTTTTATTTTAATAATTTTTAAACATTTTTTTATTTTAATAACATTTTATTTTATTATTTCTTTCTTTCTTTCTTTTCTCCCTTCTATTCTGAGCTGTGTGGCTGACAGGGTCTTGGTACTCCAGCCAGGTGTCAGGCCTGAGCCTCTGAGGTGGGAGAGCCAAATTCAGGACATTGGACCACCACAAACCTCCTGGCCCCACGTAATATCACTCAGCAAGAGCTCTCCTAGAGATCTCCATCTCAATGTTAAGACCCAACTCCACTCAACGATGAGCAAGGTCCAGTGCTGGACACCCACACCAAACAACTAGCAAGACAGGAACACAACCCCACCCATTAGCAGAGAGGCTGCCTAAAATCTTAATAAGTTCATAGACACCCCAAAACACACCACCAGACATGGTCCTGCCCAGCAGAAAGACAAGATCCAGCCTCATACACTAGAACACAGCCACCAGTCCTCTCCACCAGGAAGCCTACACAAGCCACTGAACCAACTTTACCCACTGAGGGCAGACACCAAAAACAACAGGAACTATGAACCTGGAGCCTGCAAAAAGGAGACCACAAACAGAGTCAATCAAGACAATCACAAGTCAATCAATAGTCAATCAAGTCCAGGAAGCACAGAGAGTCCCATAGAGGGTAAATCCAAGCAGAAACCAGCCAAGAAACATATTAATCAAACTATCAAAAATTAAATACAACGAAAAAACATTAAAGCAGCAAGGGAAAAGCAACATACAAGGGAATCCCCATAAGGTTAGCAGCTGACCTTTCAGCAGAAACACTGCAAGCCAGAAGGAAGTGGCAGGATGTATTTAAAGTGATGAAAGGGAAAAATCTACAACCAACATTACTCTACCCAGCAAGGATCGCAGTCAGATTCGATGGAGTAATTAAAAACTTTACAGACAAGCAAAATCTAAGAGAATGCAGCACCACCACAGCAGCTTTACAACACATGCTAAAGGAATTTCTCTAGGCAGGAAACACAAGAGAAGGAAAAGACCTACAATAACAAACCCAAAACAATTAAGCAAATGGGAATAGGAACATACATATCGATAATTACCTTAAATGTAAATGGATTAAATGTTCCAACCAAAAGACATAGACTGGCTGAATGTATACAAAACAAGACCCATATATATGCTGTCTACAATAGACCCACTTCAGACCTAGGGACACATACAGACTGAAAGTGAGGGGATGGAGAAAGATATTCCATGCAAATGGAAATCAAAAGAAAGCTGGATTAGCAATTCTCATATCAGAAAAAATAGACATTAAAATAAAGATTATTACAAGAGACAAAGAAGGACACTACATAATGATCAAAGGATCAATCAAAATAAGATATAACAATTGTAATATTTATGCACCTCAATACATAAGGCAAATGCTAAGAGCCATAAAGGGAGAAACTGAGAGTAACACAATAAGAATAGGGGACTTTAACACCCCAATTTCACCAATGGACAGATCATCCAAAATGAAAATAAATAAGAAAACACAAGCTTTAAATGACACATTAAACAAGATGGACTTAATTGATATTTATAGGACATTCCATCTAACAACAACAGAATACACTTTCTTCTCAAGTGCTCATGGAACATTCCCTAGGATAGATCGTATCTTGGGTCACAAATCAAGCCTTGGTAAATTTAAGAAAATTGAAATCATATCAAGTATCTTTTCTGACCACAACACTATAAGACTAGATATCAATTACTATATATCAATTACAGGGAAAAAAATGTAAAATATACAAACACATAGAAGCTAAACAATACACTACTAAATAACCAAGAGATCACTGAAGAAATCAAAAAAGAAATTAAAAAATACCTAGAAACAAATGACAATGAAAACAAAATGACCCAAACCCTATGGGATGCAGCAAAAGCAGTTCTAAGAGGGAAGTTTATAGCAATACAGTACAATAGACATCTCAAAGAAACAATAAACATCTCAAAAAAACAACCTAACCTTACAGCTAAAGCAATTACAGAGGGAAGAACATAAAAAACCCAAAGTTACCAGAAGGAAGGAAATCATAAAAATCCGATTGGAAATACATGAAAAATATATGAAGGAAACAGTAGCAAAGATCAATAAAACCAAAAGCAGGTTCTTCAAGAAGATAAAAAAATTGATAAACCATTAGCCAGACTCATCAAGAAAAAAAGGGAAAAGACTCAAATCAACACAATTAGAAATGAAAAAGGAGAAGAAACAACAGATACTGCAGAAATACAAAGGATCATGAGAGATTACTACAAGCAACTCTATGCCAATAAAATGGACAACCTGGAAGAAATGGACAAATTCTTAGTAAAGCACAACCTTCCAAGACTGAACCAGGAAGAAATAGAAAATATAAACAGACCAATCACAAGCACTGAAATTGAGACTGTGATTAAAAATCTTCCAAGAAACAAAAACCCAGGACAAGATGGCTTCACAGGTGAATTCTATCAAACATTTAGAGAAGAGCTAACACCTATCCTTCTCAAACTCTTCCAAAATATAGCAGAGGGAGGAACACTCCCAAATTCATTCTAGGAGGCCACCATCACCCTGATACCAAAACCAGACAAAGATGTCACAAAAAAAGAAAACTACAGGCCATTATCAGTGATGAATATAGATGCAAAAATCCTCAACAAAATGGTAGCAAACAGAATCCAACTGCACATTAAAAGGATCATACAGGGCTTCCCTGGTGATGCAGTGGTTGGGAGTCTGCCTGCCAATGCAGGGGACATGGGTTCGTGCCCTGGTCCGGGAGGATCCCGCGTGCTGTGGAGTGGCTGGGCCCGTGAGCCATGGCCGCTGAACCTGTGCGTCCGGAGCCTGTGCTCCGCAACGAGAGAGGCCACAGCGGTGAGAGGCCCGTGTACCGAAAACAAAACAAAACAAAAGGATCATATACGATGATCAAGTGGGGTTTACCTCAGGAATGCAAGGATTCTTCAATATATGCAAATCAAACAATGTGATACACCATATTAACAAATTGAAGGAGAAAAACCATATGATCATTTCAACTGAAGCAGAATAAGCTTTTGACAAAATTCAACACCCATTTATGATAAAAACCCTCCAGAAAGTAGGTATTGAGGGAACCTACATCAACAAAATAAAGGCCATGTATGACAAACCCACAGCCAACATCATCTTCAATGGTGAAAAGCTGAAACCATTTCCACTAAGATCAGGAACAAGACAAGGTTGCCCACTCTCACCACTATTATTCAACATAGTTTTGGAAGTTTTAGCCACAGCAATCAGAGAAGAAAAAGAAATAAAAGGAATCCAAATTGGAAAAGAAGAAGTAAAGCTGTCACTGTTTGCAGATGACATGATACTATACATACAGAATCCTGAAGATGCTACCAGAAATCTACTAGAGCTAACCAATGAATTTGGTAAAGTAGCAGGATACAAAATTAATGCACAGCAATGTCCTGCATTCCTATACACTAATGATGAAAAATCTGAGAGAGAAATTAAGGAAACACACCCAATTACCATTGCAACAAAAAGAATAAAATATCTAGGAATAAACCTACCTAAGGAAATAAAAGACCTATATGCAGAAAACTATAAGACACTGATGAAAGAAATTAAAGATGATACAAATAGATGGAGAGATATACCATTATCTTGGATTGGAAGAATGAACATTGTGAAAATGACTATACTACCCAAAGCAATCTACAGGTTCAATGCAATCCCTATCAAACTACAAATGGCATTTTTCACAGAACTAGAACAAAATTTGTATGGAAACACAAAAGACCCCAAATAGCCAATGCAATCTTGAGAAGAAAAGCGGAGGTGGAGGAATTAGGCTCCCTGACTTCAGACTATACTACAAAGCTACAGTAACCAAGACAGTATGGTACTGGCACAAAAACAGAAATATAGATCAATGGAACAGGATAGAAAGCCCAGAGATAAGCCCATGCACAAATGGTCATCTTATCTTTGATAAAGGAGGCAAGAATATACAATGGATAAGACAGCCTCTTCAATAAGTGGTGCTGGGAAAACTGGATAGCTACATGTAAAAGAATGAAATTAGAACCCTCCCTAACACCATACACAAAAATAAACTTAAAATGGATTAGAGACCTAAATATGAGGCCAGATACTATAAAACTCTTAGAGGAAAACATGGGCAGAACACTCTATGACATAAATCATAGCAAGATTCTTTTTGACCCACCTCCTAGAGAAATGGAAATAAAAATAAACAAATGGAACTTAATGAAACTTAAAAGCTTTTGCACAGCAAGGTAAACCATAAACAAGATGAAAAGACAACCATCAGAATGGGAGAAAATACTTGCCAGTGAAGCAACTGACAAAGGATTAATGTCCAAAATATACAAGCAGCCCATGCAGCTGTATATCAAAAAAAACAGACAACCCAATCCCAAAATGGGTAGAAGACCTAAGGAGACACTTCTCTAAAGAAGATATACAGATTGCCAACAAACACGTGAAAGGGTGCTCAACATCACTAATCATTAGAGAAATGCAAATCAAAACTGCAATGAGGTATCACCTCACACCAGTCAGAATGGCCATCATCAAAGAATCTACAAACAATAAATGCTGGAGAGGATGGAACCCTCTTGCACTGTTGGTAGGAATGTAAATTGATACAGCCACTATGGAGAACAGTATGGAAGTTCCTTAGAAAACTAAAAATAGAACTACCATACGACCCAGCAATCCCACTACTGGGCATATACCCTGAGAAAACCATAATTCAAAAAGTGTCATATACCACAATGTTCATTGCAGCTCTATTTATAATAGCCAGCACATGGAAACAACCTAAGTGTCCATCGACAGATGAATGGATAAAGGAGATGTGGCACATATATACAATGGAATATTACTCAGCCCTAAAAAGAAATGAAATTGAGTTATTTGTAGTGAGGTGGATGGACCTAGAGTCTGTCATACAGATAAAGTAAGTCAGAAAGAGAAAAACATGTACCATATGCTAACACATATATATGGAATCTAAAAAAAAAAGGTTCTGAAGAACCTTGTGACAGGACAGGAATAAAGATACAAATGTAGAGAATGAACTTGAGGACATGGGGAGGGGGAAGGGCAAGCTGGGAAGAAGTGAGAGAGTTGCATGTACATATATACACTACCAAATGTAAAATAGATAGATAGTGGGAAGCAGCTGCATAGCACAGGGAGATCAGCTCCGTGCTTTGTGACCACCTAGAGGGTGGATAGGGAGACACAAGAGGGAGGGCATATAGGGATATAGTATGCATATAGCTGATTCACTTTATCATACAGCAGAAACTATCACAAGATTGTACTTATACTCCAATAAAGATGTTAAAAAAAAAAAAAAATCAGGGCTTCCCTGGTGGCGCAGTGGTTGAGAGTCCGCCTGCCGATGCAGGGGATGCGGGTTCATGCCCCGGTCCGGGAGGATGCCACATGCCACGGAGCGGCTGGGCCCGTGAGCCATGGCCACTGAGCTTGCACGTCCGGAGCCTGTGCTCCGCAACGGGAGAGGCCACAACAGTGAGAGGCCCGCATAACGCAAAAAAAAAAAAAAAAAAAAAAAGCAGTGCTTCATGTGTGATAGTTTTACTTGCTGTAAGTATTCAGAATACCTTCCAAGTAAAATGGCACAATGAGAAACATGTGAGAGATGAGTTTTACTGTGGGAAAATGTGTGTGTGGGTGGAGGGAGACAATTCCATGTTTGGTTTCTGCTTCTGGAAATTACTTTATCTGCCTGTACAGTTTCAACTAGAGCAAGCTTTCTCAACCTTGTTAGCACAGTAGTCCCCCCTTATTCTGCTTTTTGAGGTTTCAGTTATCCGGGTCATCTCTGGCCCAAAAATATTACATGGAAAATTCCAGAAATGAACAATTCATAAGTTTTAAGTTGCTCACTGTTTAAGTAGTGTGATGAAACCTCATGCTGACCACTCTGTCCCACCTTGGCAGTGAATCATCCCTTTGAGCAGGGTATCCCGCCCATTGGTCACTTAGCCATCTTGGTTATCAGATAGACTGCCATGGTATCTCAGAGCTTGTGTACCAAGAAACACTTATTTTACTTAATAAAGGCCCGAAAGTGCAAGAGTAGTGATGCTGGCAATTCAGATAGTTTCTTACTGTGCCTAATTTATAAGTTAAACTTTATCATATGTATGTCCGTATAGGAAAAAACATAGTATATATAGGATTTGATACTATTCATGGTTTCAGGCATCCACTGGGTGTCTTGGAACATATCCCCTGCAGATGAGGGGGACTACTGTACAGACATTTTGGGCTGGTTCATTCTTTGTTGTGGAAGCTGTCCAGTGCATTGCAGGATGGTCAGCTGCATCTCTGGCCCTCTACCCACTCAATGCCAGTAGCACTGCCCCCTTCACTTATAACAACACAAAACATCTCCAGGTGTTGTCAAATATTTCCTGGATCAAAATCAACCCTGGTTAAATACCACTTCTCTAGGGAAACAGATGGGTCTATTGGTCTTTCTGATTACCTAACAGTATTGCTGCTCTATTGATTTCCCTCTTAAAACTTTATGTTTCATATATAGATTCTTCCTGGTCTCAGGACCTTCCCATTTAGGAAGCTGCCCTCACCAATGCTATGCTGGCAGATTTAGAAGTTTGGGATACTGTTATCCCTGGCTTAGCAGCTCCTGTACACAGCAAAACCTCAGGGAATGATTCCATTTGACTCTCAGCTGAGAATGGTCCAGGCAGATGCTGCAGTGGAGAGGGAGAATGTATAGCTGAGCAGGTTTATGGGAAGTTATCGGTAATTTAGGGATTCTTTATTTCTTAGGGTGTCTTTTAATTATTTTTCAGACCACCCTATTGATAGTCCTTGAAAGGAAATCTATATGAAAAAGAGGTTTAATAAGTTTCACCAAGGGTGGCAGTTGGAGCAGGCTTTCTTTTCTGCCCCTTGACTGAAACGCTGCTGCTCTAAACTATTCACTGTCAGCTCCTCTATTGGTTTAAAGAAATGACCCAGCAAGTTTAAAGAAATTGTGATGAATATTGAGCTTCTCTACTGGGAGGCATTAATGTAATAAGGCTTCTCAAATTTAGCATCTGGGATCCTGGATCAAAAGACTTAAAAGTAAAGAAACCAACCTCCTTTACTTCAGCTTACTGTCTCTGAGACGTGCTGAGTGAGGCTTTACACAATATGAAAGATACAGATTTATCCAAGGAGAAAACACAGCATGGTCATTTTGATTTTTCCTTTACAAAAGGATTAATCTCAGTGTTCTACAAGATGTGTCGGGTTTAATTTAATATTAAAAATTGTATGTTCTATACATTTATGTCAAGTGAAGTACAAATATTAAATTACAAGCGTGTAGTTTTTAATTATCTGTTCAGTTTTAGAAGTGTTTTAGTTTGTATTACATATTGTGCATTATCTCTGATGACACGAAATCTCTTGTATTGTCCACAAAGCCCGATCATGTGCTGGAGGACTGAAGCAAGATTACATGACAGGAATAAGGAGTGATCCTTATTCCTCAAGGTTTGGCCTTTGTCTCTGAAAAATCCAAATAACCGATCACTTTAATCGATGGGGGAAAAAAATTAATGAGATTAATTATAGGTTGTCAAATAATAACCAAATAATTGATTTTGACATTTTTTTCTGTCAGATTGAGCATTGTGTAGTTACAATTGGAGAGAATTGACTGACTTCCAAATCAAGTAAAAGTGATTTGAGAATTACTATTTTTTCATAATCTGTGTATGTTCCCTATTCTATTACAGTCAGAAACCAATAGGAGGTTTTGTTTATTAAGTACTACCAGGAATGGGGCAGTACAGATCTACCTGCAGAGATGATCATGTGCTGAGGTCAGAGTCCTATATGCCATCAATCAGGTTTGTACCCTCTCAAGGCCAGAGTCCACACAGAGTTGTGTTTAGGGATTTTAGTACAAGGTAACAGGGAATGGAGCTGACTAATTAGTACTCTGGAGTCGACGATATTGAAGGAACACCAACCGGCAGAGAGACTCAACACATAACTAAGTTCTACTTACCAGCCTAACATTTAGTGGTGAAATTTCAGTATCCTAAGGGTGGGATGGAGTCATAAGAGAAAATAATTTCCTTAGAAGACTTGAATACTGGATAAGTTACCAAGGCCAGATTCCTGTTAATGAAAGTGAGACAGAGAGCAAGAGGAATTTGATGAGACGTGCCACTCTATTGTCTGAAATCAATTCTATAGCTTTTTTTCTAAGATTAAGTCCATTCTAGAGGCTGAGGCAGGATAATGCCTGAAGAGGAAGGTTAAATGGTAGTAGCTAGGATAAAGGGAACATTACCTAAAAGCTATGTCAGTGGTCCCAACTGGAAACCAGGCCATTGGCAATGGAATGGAAAAGAAGAGGCCATATCTGAGAGAGGATTTGGAGGTCAGTACAATGCGACTTTAAGACTGACTGAATGTGAGGTTTGAGGGGCAGGTAAGAATTCAAGATGAATCCAAGGATGAGACGGAAGGAATATGAGATAAGTATGATAGGGACACATATAAAGGAGCAGGTTTGAAGGGGAAGATACTATGCTTCATCTAAAACATTTTAAGTTTAAGTTTCCCATGGAGCAATGAAATTTAGTTACCTGATAGGCAGACAGGGAATCTGTAATGGAGGTCAGATTAGATGGGATCAATTTATTATGCATCTATTATAAGGCATGAGGCCAAAGAAATGAATGAGATCACCCTAGGAAGAAGCATGGAGCAAGTTGAAGTCTTGAATAGAACTTTGGGTAACACTCTCGTTTAGGAATTGGAAGAGCAGCAAGAGGCGGCAGAAGGAGACTGAGAAAGGACAGTTACAAGAAAGTAGAAAAACTAGGAAAGAGTCATGGCTAAAAAGCTAAAGGGGGAAAATATTTCAAGAAGGAAGTATAGCAGTATCAAATGTTCCAGCAAGGCTGAGCAGGATTCACTCATTCCTTTACTCAACAATGTTAACTTAAATGGCTGCTAAGCTCTGGGCTAGGATTTAGGAATGAGATCACAGAAGGCTGGTGAGTTTCTTTAGTAGTCACTGAGGATATTTCACAGAGGTTTTATATGAGTTACAATCGTGATAGTGTGATTACAGCAGTTAAAAATGGAACCAAAGTTAGGGAGAGAGAGCCAGGCTGTGTAGACTAATTTTCTGAGAAATCTGAAAGGAAATAGTAAAGAAAAAGGGGGTCAATAATAATGGCCTAATCTGTAAAAATGGTTATTAGTAGAAGTAGTGATTTTGCTTTTATAGCATATCCCATGTGAACAATTTTGACCCATTGACTTGAACCAAATGTTTTTATATTTATAAAGCTGGATACAGTAGTGGGCACAGGAGATTATAAGGCATAGTTTTTTCTTTTGAGGGAGCTTACAATCTAGATTAAAATCAATGTGTATGTTGGGGGATTTCAGGTGGAGAGCAAGATATAAAGACTGAATAAAAATTCAATGAACATAATGAGCATTAGTTACAACATCTAATAACTGATACTGGTTGATGAGAAGGAGCTGCCGACTAGACGAACTGTCAATTCAGGGGAAAGGAAGACCACCACGAGTGAACAAAGGCTTTGCCACAGAGAAGGGAATACATGTAAGTTGCAGAAGAAGACTAGGACTGAGACTTTCATGAAGGGAAGACCAGTGGGTAAACTTCACTCCAGAACTCTGTCTCTTCCCATGGAAAGTGGAGATACTACCACCTGCTTATCTTCTACCCTAGAAAAGGGCATCAAAAGCTAAATATACTCTTTCACCCCTTCATCCAGCAGTCTTCTTTCGGTTCACAGATTGCAGGTACATATGCTTCCCTACTCCTGTGGTGTTGGCCTTATAATCACAAAAGGTACCAAGATATCAAATACACAGGAAACCTGTTCCCAGAAAGCAGGAATCTTAAAAACCTTGGCGCTGTGCTAAATAAAACAGGAATAAAACAGGCAAGGAAAGGGAAATACAGAGTGCCATGCATAAACTTTTGCAAGCAAGCTTAGTGCCCTGCAGAGACCAGGAGAGGAGCAGTTCTTCTATTGATGGAGTCAGAGCCTGAATTCTAAGATCAGGATATAGATATCAGAATTGCACACTCATGAGCATGTCAAACCTTAGCCTCCTGGGCCTTCTTGTTCTGAAGGTTCACAGATGAAATGAACTTGATGCATTTTCTTTGATGTTTATTAAACCCATAATTTTGCAGAATTTGAAATGGAACTGTGGCCAAACTGAGAGACCAACCAGAACTCCATCTCAAAGAGCTTTTATAAATAATACTGGAAAGATATTGAATGGAAGAGAGGTAGTACTTAATATACATAACAGATCAATTTTCTTAACAAGGCAGAATGTAAATATTTAGCCGCTGTTCAAAGCAACAAGAAATGTGATAATGTTGATTGTCCTACATTTGCTAAATCTTAGACAAGTGATGGACAAGAATCTTATTTTCAAAAAATATTTACATAAATCTAAATCCTGCAACTTAAATCATTTCCATTCCTGCTTGCACAGATGTCCCAGTGTGTGTTTGTCTAGGCAATGTTTTTCTTAGCCACAAGTGAATAGATGTTTTGTGACTAGGTATATCACCATATGAAAATAATTGTAATTTAAGTTTTATAGTTCTTTTATGGAAACTTCATGAACATGGGTTCATTTCTTCCTTGTAAGAATCATATGAAGTAGGTGTGGAGAGTATCTTAATTGAACAAATTGGAAAATCCGAAACCAGAAGAGTTAACAATCTGATGACCCTCCAGTGTTAAACTTTGAGTTAGTAACTGAGCTCAAATTCGAGCCTAGTCTTCCAACACATTCAATGCTGTTTTCAAAGTACTGTATTGCCTAATTTAATATTAAGACCAGGCTGCATCAGTCTGAAATCAAAGTATTGGCCAAGGCTGTAATTTCATTTGAGGCTAAGGATCCTTTTGAAAGCTTGCTGATTGTTGGCAGAATGTAGTCCTTTGAGTTGTAGCACTGTGGCCCTCAGCTCCTAGAAGCTGCCAACTCTTCACTTCATAAGAAGGAAATCTTTTCCTCTTCCAGCTTGGGTCCAGTGATTGGTGGTCTACAAATGAATCAACAATAGATAGATTAACAGGAGAAAAGACAATGTTTATTTATGCATGCACAGTGTACATGCAGAAGCACTCAGAGACTAGTAACTCACTGGAATAACCAGAAAGAAAAGGCTTACATACTAAACTTAACAAAAGAGGGGTAGATAGGGCTTCAATGGGAGAGTATGGAAGGTTCTATTTTTTTTTTTTTAATTCTAACAAGCAGCTGAATTCACACTTCTGGTGCTAAGTGTCGCTTTTTGTTTTTGTTTTTGTTTTTGTTTTTGTTTTTCCCCAATCAAGTAACTCCCTGGGAGGGAAGTCAATGGTAACTATATTTTCAGAGGTTCTATTTAGATTTAGATAATGTTTCTGTCTGCGGCTGCGATTGTTCAGATATATTCAGCTCAAAGTAATTTTCATATCATTTTGGTAGGCTATTAATCACTTCAACTGCCACACGGTCCTCTCTACCACATTGCATTTTGTTTCTTAAGGACAACAGAACATCTGCTGCTGCCTGTTGTCTCTGTTTGATGGGCTTACCTGCTTAGGTTAGGTCCACTCAGGATAATCTCTCTTTAGTTAACACAAAGCCAACTGATTAGGGACCTTAATTACATCTGAAAAAAAAAACTCTTCCATATACTGGAACATAATCATGAGAATGATATCCCTCATATTTACCATGTTCAAGTGGAGGGGATTATACAGGACATCTATAACAGGGGATGGAAGTTTGGGGAGCCATCCTAGAAGTCTTCCTACCACAGCAAATTATAGGATGAGATGTTAAGTTCAGTACTACAAGAGACCATAAAAATGAGATGATCACACAGATCCCTTACACTGTTGAGTTAATAAAATGGATGCTGCATTCTAGCTGATTAGACTATATGACATCTAAGATCATCCATACCAGAATGCAGAATGGAGTAACTCCTCCATTCAAGAAAACTTTTTAAACCAACTTGATTTCTTTCACTCTTTCTCTTAGCTGATACATAATTTACAAGCATAAAGAGGTGTGTATGAACATTTTAAACTTAATTTCTCTTCATTAACATTTCAAGTTCTTATATTAGGCACTTGGGTTTGTAGACCTCATTAACTCCAAAGGGTTGTTATAGCTTTCATTAGTTAACTATTGCTATGTAACAAATTATCCCCAAACTTAGTCACTTAAAACAACACACAGTTTCTGTGGGTCAGGAGTCTAGGCAAATATTAACTGAATCCTCTGCTTCAAGATCTCTCACAAGGCTGCAGTCAAGATCCCACTGGGGCAGGATGTACTTCCAAGGTTACTCAGTGGCTGTTGAAGGATTTGGATCTTTGAGGGCTGTTGGACTGAGGGGCTCTGTTCCTAACTTGCTGCTGGCTGGAGGCCATCCCAGGTCTTTGTTACATGGACCTCTGCAACACAGCAGTTTGCTTCATCAAAACCAGCAAGAGAAAGAGTAGCATGATGGAAGTCACAGTCTTTTGCAGCATAATCTCAGAAGTGGTATCCCATCATGTTTTTGTTATTTAATTTATTAGAAAAAAGTCACTAGATTGGACCTACACTCAACAGAGAGATGTAAATGTCAGGATGGCAGGGAATGTTAAGGTCTGTCTTAGAAGTATGCCAACTGTCTGAATGAGGGAATGATGTAGCCGACTGAGGAGAAACTAATAAAAGTGGCTGTTTCTAAGAAATGAAAGAAAATAACCTCTTCCATTCCATTCACTTATTCAGAGCCAGAGCAAAGGAACTTGACTGGCCTGGGTTCATAATGGGAGTGGCCAGCTCTTGTCTAAGTAGAGAGGACAAATCAAAGCCAAAATTGAAAGGCTTAAGTTCAGAATCAAAGGAGCAACTTTAAGTATCATGTCCAAGGTACGAGTTTGGGCGGTAGATAAAATAAGAATAAGAGGACAAGAGGACAGGAACACTGAACCAGTGTAGAAGCAAAATATTAGACCAGATAAGGCACACAAGTTGTGGATTTAGAACAAAGAAATAGTGTTTAGCACTGTTTTGCTCATGGGCAGGCTCCCTGATTTTAAAGACACAGGGCTGGGCCAGAGGCTTTCTCTGTTATTGAAAGTCATAAAGTTGTAGTGCTGTATTTTTGTTTTAAGTTCAAACAAATAGAAAGCTTCATGGTTTAGAGGAAATTTTGAAATTTGGGAGGAACTACTATTCCAAATGAAATTAAAAGTCTTGAAAATATTCTTTCTTGGCCAATGTTAGATTATGTATTTTCTCCCAAAATGCATAGATAGTGTTTTATGTTGATTGATAATTTAATTCTCTTCAAATAATATTTGCATCTGGTGAATAATTCTGCTTATCAAGCTTAGAACAAATACTGGTGGGGGTATCAGTGGTTTCTCCTTCTGCGTGTTATCTGTTTTTAATTTTTATTTTTAATATTACCTTATTTTGGCCTTAATAACAAATTAATATTTCTAGCAACATGTCAAAAACAAGGAGCAACTCATTTCTGAAAGAAGTCTAGTCATATTTAATTCCCTTTCTGTGTGCTTCCAATTATGTCTTCTATTAGATTGCAGAAGTAACTAATTACTTTCATTCACCTTTTCTTCACGTGCCTGTAAATTAATTTAAAATTTTATAAATTAACCCTTATTTTGAGGGTTTATTTATTTATTTATACTTATTTTAATCCAATCCTAGATCATTTCATTATAACTCTTTTTTTTTGGTACGCGGGCCTCTCACTGTTGTGGCCTCTCCCGTTGTGGAGCACAGGCTCCGGACGCACAGGCTCAGCGGCCATGGCTCACGGGCCCAGCCGCTCCGCGGCATGTGGGATCCTCCCGGACCGGGGCACGAACCCGTGTCCCCTGCATCGGCAGGAGGACTCTCAACCCCTGCGCCACCAGGGAAGCCCATTATAACTCTTCTTAAGCTCACTTTTTTATTTCTTTCTTTAAACATAATCTTGCTGTATATTAAACCATAGTACAGTTTAGTTTCTTCATTTATATTAGCCATTCACTGAACAGCAACTAATAAATCAACATGCAGCAATTTAAATCCCTATTAAAATTTGCCAATGCCAGATCCAAACTGACAGTTTTCCTTATCCAGAAAGTGCTGACATTTTCTTCCCATACCATCTACTAAAGATAAATAGATCAGATAGTTCCAGATGAAAGTAAATGTGGCATTTCTATATTTTGGGGTTACCTTTCATTGTTTGAAAAATTCCAATAATTCTGAGGAATTATCTGTTCCAAGTCTTGAAAGGTTATGATTTACAAGGTATCAAAGTATGTTTCAAACTATTTTTTCTAACAACCCACCATGGTGTCTAATATCCATACTCTTGTAATTACTGTAGTCTGTTTACTGCTAGACATAGATAAATAGATATATCTCTATAGGCATAGAGATATAGATTGACATAGATATGGAATATAGACAAAGATAAATATTGCATCACTAAAAAATTTTGCTTCAAATAGCTTAACAGTTAAAGGCCCTGAGATGATAATAAACTTACAGGGGTGTGTGTGTGTGTGTGTGTGTGTGTGTGTGTGTGTGTGTGCGCACGTGCACAAGTACACATCTTGGGTTGGAAGAGTGAAAAATCTAGAAAAAGCTGTACTTCAATGGATGTAAATCAGGAGTGAGCAACAAGGTGTAAGGAAGCCTGAGTAACAGATGGGGAATAATGACATCTGCCTTTTCTAATGTGTGAAAAAGCCAGAATATATTAATTTAATTTTACCAAGAAGTAAAGGAGGCTTTTTTTTTTTTTTCAAAGTCAAAAGAACTTTATTTTGATCTGGTAATCTTACATTTACCTTTAAAAATTATTTAAAAGAACTTTTAAGTGAAGATTCTCTGTAATGTTTCTGAATATTTTTTTAATTTTTTAATGTAATTTAATTTATTTTTTATACAGCAGGTTCTTATTAGTTATCCATTTTATACATATTAGTGTATATATGTCAATCCCAATCTCCCAATTCATCCCACCACCACCACACCCCGCCACTTTCCCCCCTTGGTGTCCATACATTTGTTCTCTACATCTGTGTCTCTAAAATTAAAATGAAATAATTTTCCTTTATTGTGTCCAATGATATTTTAAATGGCACTCTGTACTTACAGGCAAATCATACACATGTTCATTGCTACATTTCTGGAGGTTTGATATTTGTAACTGCCAAAAATAAATAATTAAATAAGTTCTCCCTAGGAAGAAATTCTTCTAAATTTGGAAGCAACTCCAAAGAGAGCATTCACTGTAGACAGGAAATATCTGTGAAGAAAATAGTCTACTAGTTAATTTTTAAATACCGTCAGTTGTGTTAATTTGCAAGAAAAAAAAATTGTTTATTCAATATGTAAAAAGTACCTGACTTCATCTACATTCACAATTGCCCAAATGTAGGTCAAGAATGATGTTAAAGTATCAGAAATTGTACCGTCCTCTTGCCTTATTTCTCCCCTCCTTTATTCCCGTGACCTCTTGTGCTTTCCAAAGTGCAGGAAGTAACACTGATCATCTACCTGTGAAAAGGTCTTCTTTATTCATTGAAACAAGCCCTCTAGGCTTACAATCAACCCAAAATAGAGGGAAAGGGCAAGATTGTAGACAAAGTATTTGGGAACTGGTGAGTTCCTATAAATTGTACTTTATGAATGGTCACTTATGCCACCTATATGGAAAACCAACCCTAATGAATATATTAAATTCTTGGTTTACAGAAGTAGAAGATGATCTTTTGAATTTTAAAAAATTGATTAGTTGGGATTTTTTTTCTTATCATTTTACAAACCATTTGGTCAGTTGAAGTCCTCCATGTACTATACTAGGTTATAAAAAAAGACCCTTCTAAGACATTCGAATGTACTAGGTAAATATTCCTTAGTATTTCCTTTGGCTCATTTGAGGGAGAGATATGGACATGGCAAGAGGGAAAGAAGTTGGGAAGGACAAAGGACTGAAATGTAACCACATTGTGCCTTGTTATTCTTCTAGGATCTCATGATTCCTTCAGCTTCTACATTGATGAAGCCTCTCCAGTGGGGCCTGAACAGCCAGAAACTGTCCAGAATTTTGTCTCTGTGTTTGGAACTGTGGCGAAAAAGCTGATGCGGAAATGGCTAGCCACTCAAACCATGAACTTTACTGGTCAGCTAGGAGCTGGGATCCGTTATTTTGATCTTCGAATTTCCACCAAGCCTAGAGACCCCGACAATGAACTCTACTTTGCTCATGGTTTGTTCAGTGCCAAAGTCAATGAAGGCCTTGAGGAGATCAATGCATTCCTCACAGATCACCATAAGGAGGTAGTATTCTTGGACTTCAACCACTTTTATGGGATGCAGAAGTATCACCATGAAAAACTCGTCCAAATGCTGAAAGACATCTATGGAAATAAAATGTGCCCAGCGATTTTTGCCCAGGAAGTGAGTCTAAAGTACCTGTGGGAGAAGGACTACCAAGTGCTCGTCTTCTACCACAGTCCAGTGGCTCTGGAAGTACCCTTTCTCTGGCCTGGGCAGATGATGCCAGCACCTTGGGCCAACACCACAGACCCGGAAAAACTGATCCAGTTTCTTCAGGCATCCATCACGGAGAGAAGGAAGAAGGGATCATTTTTTATATCTCAGGTGGTGCTGACCCCCAAAGCTAGCACCGTGGTCAAAGGGGTGGCCAGTGGTCTCAGAGAAACAATCACAGAAAGGTAAGTGTCCTTAAGTTATCAGGGGAAATTTTTAAATAATTAAACTCAAATTCAAATAGTTAATTAGTGATGGAGTTAATTCACACCCATGTGAGTTAGTTTCCTAGGGCTGCCACAACAAAGTATCACAGGCTGCTGGGTAGCTTAAAAACAAAAGAAATTTACCATCCTTCAGTTCCAGAAGCTAGAAGTCTGAAATCAAGGTGTCAGCAGGGCTGGCTCCTTCTGAGAGCTTTGAAGGAGAATCTTTTCCATGCCTCTGCATTAACTTCTGGCGATGGTTGGCATCCATTGTGGTTCTTAGCTTACAGATGCATCACTCCAGTCTCTGCACCCACCTTTACATGGCATTCTTCCCCGCTTCTCTGTCTTCTCTTCTTATAATGACTAGTCATATTGGATTAGGGCCCACCCTAGTGATCTCATCTTAATTTAATTACATCTGCAAATGCCCTATTTCTAAATAAGGTCACACTTACAGGTACTGGGGATTAGGACTTGAATATGTCATTTTGTAGGACACAGGTCAACCCACAGCACCATGGTTTTTGTTTGTTTGTGTTTGTTTTTGTTTCGTTTTTACCACACCATGCAGCTTGCGGGATCTTAGTTTCCCAACCAGGGGTCGAACCTGGGCCCCCTGCAGTGGAAGCACAGATGGAGTCCTAACCACTGGACTGCCAGGGAATCCCTGCACCATGCATTTTGACCCCATGTCCAGTTATCTTTTCATAGCACTCCTTTTCACATTTGCATAGCATTTTATAGATTACAAAGCCCTTTCTCTACTTTTTCAGAGTATTTTCACATACTTGATTCCATTTGATCTGCATAACAATCCTGGGAAGTAGATACTGTATAACAGATAAAAATTAAAGTTCAGAGAAGTGAAATGTTTTGCCTAAAGCCACTTGGACAATGAATGATGAAACAAAGACTCAAGCACCATTTTTCTCAAGCTGTATTCTATGCCTTTACACTACATTGTTAGCAAGAATCAATCGTTAGCAAGAATCAATCTCCAGAGAGTAGGCATTCCATTGGTCAAGCCCAGACATACATATAGTCACCTGTGAGGTGTAATTAGCAATCACCAAAGATCTTTGTAACTCATTCCCCTGATACAACATGTAGCATTGTACATATTATTTATTCTTTTGAGTTAAAGTATTAAACAAGGCAAACATTGAAGAACAAACACAATTCCTATCACACCTTTTATTTTTAACTTTAACTGATATTTTGAATTACGGTAAAGAGGCAGAGAATGAATGTTTTGCACAAGGTCTTGTAGGGAAAGACAAGAAAAGGAGGAGAAAAGATTCAGAGGTGAAAATGCTGTGGGTGGCCTTTAGAGGTGAAAATGCTATATGGTGGAGAATGGCAGATGAAATTTGTAGTGGGGCAGGAACACATTTGCAAGAAGGCTAAAAGCCTTCTTGCACAGTCTAGAGGACATAGTTAATGAATTGTACAACTTAAAGTGATGAGAGATTAAATTATAATGAATCTAAATTTTACCATATTAAATATAATAAATCATAACATATAAAAGAGAAAAAGATGTCACCATCACAGGTGAGGTGGAGGAGGGCTCTGGGGTTGTAGCCGGCACTGGTCAGAGCTTAGGAACTGGCACTGAGGACGGCTAAAAGCCAGGCTACAGGGAACGTCATCCTATGAGCAATGGGGAGCTAGCAAATGATATTTAGTGGTGGAGTGACTTGACCAGATGTGAATTTTGGGTAGATAATTGGTGGAGCATGGAGTGGAGATGGAGTGGAGAAAGTAAGCAGTTAAGAGGTGCTTGGAACCGTTTTAGCAAGGATATGCAAGCTAAACTGAAGAAGGGAGAAAATGTAGAAGGGGACAGTATGCGACAGCAAAAGTTGGATGACTATTTAGCTATGTGGTGTGAATGAAAGAAAAGAGGGGAGAATAAAGTTTCTTATTGAGAAGTAGAATGAGTGATGGGTGCATTCAAAGAAGCAAGAAACAAAGATACAGGGACTTGGGGCGGACAGGGAGAAGATACAATCAGGATTATGCTAAATTTAAAGTGCTAGAAAGGCATCCAAGTAGATCCAGTTGATCATTAGGAATATAGGTTAACTCGTTTGGGGGATACTGCATTTTTTGGCAATGAAAGCCACAGGTCCTTGGAGAGGAAGTATTCCTCCATGCAAAAGTATAACGTCCTTCTGTTATTCAGGTATTTGCTGGGATCTCCCTGTTCTTTCAATTGAAGTAAGATCCCCAGCCCTTACTGGGGAACCTCATTGTATGCTCTATGCAAGTGTAAAGCCTTCCCTAAGATTTCTGCTGATGTCTAGATTTCTTACATTCTTGTGGAACGAGCCCTTGTTGCTTCTGGATTACGTAATTTTATGGATTGATTTTTCCATGTGGCCTATCCACGTCCCACCCTCTATAACCTGAGACATGAAACTTGCTTCTTGCTCAATTTTTATATAGTGGTTTATTTGGACTTTACTGAAGATCTGAGCATAAAAGGGAGGTTTTATAATCATAATAATGTAGATGCCTTAAAGTTGAATTTTAGACTCATCTGGAATTACAAATCTCCTGACCTGGAATATCTTCTGAGACATCTGTACCACTTTTCACCCTAGACTCTAGTCCTCTGACTGAATCCTCTCCTCCACCCGCTTTCTGTCCTTTCCTCATCTGTTTTCTTCCCCCAACCCCATATTGCGGTGGAGACGCTACACTCTCCTCTAGATTATTGCACCAAACTATTCACCTCTCTCCCTGGCCCTAAGCCTACATTCAGTTAGTCCCATCAATGTATTCATCAGAACAAGAAGACTTTTTCTTTAATAGAACCACTTTCTATAAAAATTAATTGTTCTTATAAATAACAACTTACCTTACATACTTAAAAATAAGGGAATTATATACTCGTAAGAATGTGTTGTTTCCAAACCTACCCCATAGAGCCTCCAGATTTTGAGGAATCCCCAGTAGAGGTGGGAAGGGGACAGGAGGGGTCTGGGGAATGGCTGACTCTAATTCTGTTCATTGTTGCTACACCTTTAATTTAAAAAGCTTTACTTCGAACATTTACATATTGGGCATGAAAGGAGTCTTCCCTTCCAGCTTTACCTTCTGTTGTATAGTTCTATGCTTAGTTCTATGTTGTATAGTTCTAAACACTTTTCTGTACCATTTGCCTACTTTGCATTTGGCCAAGAACCATATCCTGACTCCATACCTGTGTAGGGAATAGCCTTTGGGAAATCAAGAAGGAAAATCTACTCAAGGGATAAATGACTTTCATTTTTCTCTCTTATGCAATTTCATGCAATAGGACTTTGCAAGTTATACGTTGAACTGCTTTTTGGTTACTTATGCTTTAGTACAGCATTACCAAAGTAGGATTTGTAGAATAACGATCAGATAATTTAGGAGAGAGTTGAAAATGATAATATATATCTACACAACTCTCCCAAAAGATTCACAATGCACATTAGCATATAAAAGGCACTAACAAGTATTTAAGTGAAGAATCCTATTTAATTATAACTAATACAATGTTTTCCAAGCACTTGATTTTTTTTTTCAGATAACACTTATTAACAGCCCATGGAATTAATTTTGACAAAATGTCCTCAGCCATCTGCTCTAATTCAGAGCCTTTCACTTGCCTCTGGCTTATATATCTGGAAAAGTAGAGTTTTACCAGTGAAAAGAGAGAGTGGGAAAAGAATTTAAAAAGTAGAAATGAAGACCCTATAGGTAGAGTCAACTATTTCCTCTCTAGGATTATGCAAATGACTTGCAAATATATCTGAACCTGGCCATGATACTTGTGCTATAAGCATTCTCAATGGAGTTTGTCTCAGTACTAGAAAGCCCCTTTTTAAACCAGTTACAAAATGTGTATTCTGTGTATGGTGTTAATGTGAAATCCAGAGGTTTGGTTTGGTTTGGTTTGGACATATTTCAGCTTTCTGGGTGAGGCCTATAGGGAAAGGTCATTGTCAATCCTTGGATAATGCCTTGCAAAGGTAACTTATTACTCCTGATACAGGTAGTGAAAAAACACTTGACTCCCCCAAAATATATTTTTCTCTTCTCACCAAGTGATAAAGCCCACAAAAAAGACTTTTACTGTCACTTTCCTTTTGCTGTTGTGCCAAAGCTGCTCACTGAGAAAGTCCTTTGCCACCAAAAGAGAAGTCACTAGGCAATGTTAAGACTTCTCTGGACCTTTAGTATATTTTCATTTGCAAAATTTGGAGTTTGAATTCAATTATCTCCAAGATCCTTTCCAGTTCTAAAATCCTACAATCCTGGATTTGACTAGTTTCACTATAATTTTTCATTATGTCTATATTTGGGTTAACAAAACTCTAAGCACATGAATTTAGAAAACAGTGTTTGAAGATGCGGGTGGCTTTCAGGGAACTAAATCCAGCCTGGATTTAGGTACCGTAACTTTCAATCTGGCCACCGGTTCTAAATACTGCAGATGCGTTCTCTACATTTTAGCAATGCCAAAAGACACAGATTTTAGTTTCTTAAAGACCTATTTTTAATTTATTTTTCAAACACCAGCTTTTGCACCTCACCCCCACGGAATTCACACGTTCTTAAAAAGAAGGTGTGTAACTTGAGTCAAGTCCTTCCCTAATTTGTGGAAGTTTATTAAATTATAGTTTTTTTTAGTTAAAAAAAATTCAGCTAGACCACCTGTCAGGATATTTAAGGAGCAGTGCATCTTTGTAAGTGAATTGAAGCCAAATTAATTTAGAAAATGTTTATACAAGTCAGCAATTTATCTCATGATGATGATGACAATGGTAATAGTAAAATGATGATTTATTAAGTGCTCTCTTTTTAATACTATGCTAACTGCCCTGCCCATTTATTCTCATGGTCACAGTCATTGCCTTGAGGGTAAGGAAGAAGGATGTGGTTGGTTTTTAATAAGCACCTTTTATCCAACTGGGGAAAGGGAGACAACTACATTTGTTGAGCCCACTTTCTGTGCCAGGCACTGTGCTAAGTGCTTTACATGAATTGTATCCATTTAATCCTCCCTGCAGCCTTGCAAAGTAGGCATTACATCCATTAGAGGTGGAAAATGGAGCCTGAGAAATGTCTAGTACCTTGCTCAAAAGTCCCAGATTAGTTTAGCAAAGGCAGGATTGTTATTTGGGTCTGACTCCGAGTCCCATGCTTGCTCCTGCAAATTAGGTGAAATTCACCTTTCTTAGCAGTGGGTGCATGTAATGCATTATTTGTCATCTTGGAGGGCAAAGTCAGGTCTAGGCATTGGGAAGATAAAGTATACTGGAGGTGGGGTGGGAAAAGCTATGAAAGAGCAGATCTGAAGTGTATGGCTTTGCCTCAAGATAGAACGCTGGCAGGGGTCCCCTAGGGAAGCACTGCTGTTGGATAATAAAAAGGAAGGGAACTTAGGCGTGACCTGACTCAGTCCTCCTTGCCTTGTGCCTGTTTCCCATGTCACTGTTTTCCATTTAGTAAGGAAACTGAGGCCAGAGGACTGCTAAAATGTCGCCCAAGGTCACAGAGCTAACTGGCAGCAAAGGTGGAAGCATAATCAGGTCTCCCAGCTTGCAGGCAGACTCTGCCCTCCATACTTCAGGGAGGGATGAGGACAGAAAATGGACAGGAAGATCAGGGGGGCCAGGGAACATCAGGCTGCAGGGAACAACGTGGAAGGGCGAACCAGCTGTCAGACTGCACTGTGCACAGCATAACATGGTGCCCTGTAACCTTGATTAGAGTGGTCAGAAGTTGGGCCTGGGGATGGACCACAGACTTTGTTCAGGGCAGACTTCCCTGGGTCCTATCTCTTTCTGCTTCACAAGCACAATAGGCTATTTTTTCCTTTCAGTTGGGACACATCCCAGCTCACAGCAACTCCCCAAACAACACTTGTGCTGCTGATTTACCCTGTCAGTGCACTCACCCAGCTGGTGGGGGGCTGGGCTCTGGGAAGTTGTTCCCCTGCAGCACCAGTCATCCTAGCAGCTTTGGGGAGCCAAGAAACACCACACTGAGGGAGTGAGACTCAGAATGGTTCAAAGACAGCTACAGGTGACATCAATCTTCATGACGGACAGCTTTCTGGCTCCGCCCCCTAGACTACGCCCCCAAATAGGTCAGCACATTAGCTGGTCTGCTAGCATTCTATTCAGTAAAAGGGAAAGCTGCTTCTTTGGGCTACATATGCCTAAGGAGAAAGAATATCAAGGACATTATGGAAAACCAGCATTAGAATAATCATTGTTTACAAGATGCTTTCATTGTAAGATTCTTTTTTTCAACATATATCTATTAGAGGCTTCATTTGTTCAACAGATGTTATTCCCAATTTGCAATTTAGAAAATCAAAGGACAATAAGGCTAAATAATTTGTTCAGGTGGTGGTGTGAGCCAGTGCTGCTATCAAATCAGAATCTAGATCTTTCGCGAAAACTCTAATTGGAAAACATACATACATGTTCATAGTAGCACTATTTACAATAGCCAAGACATGGAAACACCCAAGTGCTCATCAACAGACGATTGGTTTAAGAAGATATGATACACACACACACACACACACACACACACAGACACACACTGGAATATTACTCAACCATAAAAAAGAATGAAATATTGATACTGCCATTTGCAGTAACATGGATGGACCTAGAGATTATCATACTAACTGAAGAAAGTCCAACAGAGAAAGACAAATATTGTATGACATTACTTATATGTGGAATCTAAAAAGTAATACAAATGAATCTATATACAAAACAGACTCACGGAAAACAAACTTATGGTTACCAAAGGAGAAATGGAGGGAAGGAGGGATAAATTGGGAGTATGGGATTAATACATACAAACTACTATATATAAAACAGATAAGCAACAAGGATTTACTGTATAGCACAGGGAACTATATTCAATATCTTATAATGACCTATAATGGAAAATAACCTAAAAAAAATGTATATATATAACTGAATCCCTTTCCTGTACACCTGAAGCTAACACAATATTGTAAGTCAACTATACTTCAATTGAAAAAAAAGAGTCTAGGTCTTTTGAACCACTAGAACAAGGAGTCTTGCTTGTAAATCAGAAGGAAGCTCCAGAAAGCATTCTTTTCCCTAGCCCAGGGCTTGGCAAACTGGGCAGTGCTTATGTCACCTTCAGAGGCTATGATTCATGAATCGAAGCTCAAAGAGTTTCACTTCTAACGTACCCCAGGTGAGCCTCACTTTGAGCAGCCCTGCTCTTGTCTGCCAACAAGCTGTGCCTGAATCGTCCCCACCAACAGATGAAGTTGGTTTTAAAAAATCTGGAAAGAGAGTCAACCCCAAGATTTATCAGTCCCCTCCCCACCCCAGGTTCAGATAGTTCTTCCTTAAATCTAAACCATGACTCCTCTACCCACAGGACCTGCCAGATTTAAGTTCAAATTTGCTTGTCCTATCACTAAGGTAGAGCTGCCCATCATCGATTTCCAAATAATGGTCCTCTGCTATTCTCTCCCATGTATCTTCTCTCCCATGTCACATAGCTCGATCCTTGGATTACTGTGCTTCAGAAGCACAGGGAAATGCTCCTGGGAGGGATTCTTTGTTCCCCTGGGCTCTAAAGCACACCCCATGGAAGAAGCCTTAGTAACTTCCAGACTCAGTGTCTTCCACCAAAACCAATAAACATTTCAGCGCCAATTAACATCACAGCCCCTTGCAACCCAATGGCCTCCCAGCCCTGATTTTAAGCAGTAAAAAAAAAAAAAAGATTCTGTAATAGCTTGCAACCCTGAGGCTGTGTGACAGAAGAGTGATTTTAGCCTGGGTCATGCTGGGGTACGGAAGGAGGGAGGGTTTTCTTGTAACTCTCTCTTAACAACTTTTGACCTAAGAATTTTTGAAGCAGGCACGCGCCTAAAAGCTCTTGCTCTCCTTCATTCTGCTAATGTTGTAAGATTAAAGTACAGGCAAATGCGGATAGGAGCCTTTTATTATCTGTAGCAAGAGAGTCAAAGACCGGAGAGAATTGCCAAGCTATTGAGAGGTCAGATACCCATTCAGTGCCTGGTGAGTGTGTGTGTGTGTGTGTGTGTGTGTGTGTGTGAGAGAGAGAGAGAGAGAGAGAGAGAGAGAGAATACATCTACTTTTCTAAAAAGCATGGAAGCATGGTTTAGGATAGAGGTTTACTCACTTTAGTAAATCTCTCTGGATCTCAGTTTTCTTATATGGAATTGCTGGAGCTTAATATCTGAAGAGGAACTAACCTAGTATGTAGCTGGCGATGGGGGTAGAGAGCATAAAGATGAGGTGTCTAGGCAGCAGGGATATTTAGTCAACCAGGTCATGACACAATAGTGTGGGGACTTCAGCCAGCAACTCAGGGAATGGGGGGTTTGTTTGGGTTGAAAAGAACTGTGGCATGAACTGCCAAGTAGATGAACAAGTAAGAGTTTTCTGATTCAAGAAGTAAAATGGACTAGATGTGGACAGCCCAGACCACGTTCTAAGGCTGTGAGAGGAGGCCTTTGGGAGGACACACACAATGGGAACCACGAGATATCCCAGTGAGAGAGGGTAGAAAGGACTTCTTATAGAATCAAGGTTTAGGTTGGTGACTTGGGGGAAGGTTTAAAGGAAGCAGAGGTCCTCTTTAGATTGGATGCTGTCAGGGCAAGTCTATAATTGGGTATCTCAATATGTCTTATCTATAGGACTAGAGCGATGATAAACTAATTGGCAAAGAAATCAAAGTTGTTCATTTTAGTCTAGAGAGGTCAGTGTTTTGTATTTTGTAGGTGATACGGTTTCTGTGCTCAGACAAAATTACAAAGTATCCTTTTTTATCTCACTTTCTCATGATCTCAAGTAATCTTGTCAGAGGTTGGTATTCTGGGAGATTATGCCCAACAGGAGGAGAACTTGGCCTAGTTGTGAGAGTCCGGCCAGCTTCCAGATGTCAGGACTTGCTTTCAAATTTCTTTTCATTCACCCCTTTTCAGTGCACTTATTTCCATTTGGTTGGAAAATTTCTGACGTGAATTAGGCTTTACATGTTCTTTTTCTTTGTTATTCTTTTTCTCATTAAAACAATTGAGGCTGTATCTATGCAGAAGCCCAGATCATGTTGACAATGAGGCAAATCAAAGAGTTGGTGAAAACCTAGCCCAGGGCTTATCTACTAAAATGCAAACTCTTCAGATTGAGTCATATAGACAATCAACTTTCTCTGTGGTCTTAAGTTTCTGCCCATCTCATTGGGCAAGGTTGGAATTGACTGACAAGTATCGGGAATCCTGGGTGGTGGAGACCAAAGGAGTTGAGACGGGGGTGGGGGTGGGGCGATGTGTAAACAAAGCATTGTGTAAAGGGAATTGCTGATTCTTTAATATTGGTAAACATTCCAACTTCCTTCCCCAAGGTTTTACAACTCATTCCAGGCAGAAAGGAGCAGGAGGTGAGATGGCCAGCTATCATATTTTCAACCAATTTTTTTTCTTGCCCTTTTTGGCAGCAGGAGACGAATTTTTCTTGGCCTTGTTTGAATGAGTGTCCCTGAAAACTTGTTTGTGCTGTGTGTACTTGCAAGACACAGCTTTGGGTGACTGATCTATTAATTATCAAGGGTGATTCCAATAAGTATAAGTGCTTATTTAAGTGAGGTGATATAAGCCAGCATTTCTCTGTCAAAAGTGTGCCCCACCTGGGCTTCCTTGGTGGCGCAGTGGTTAAGAGTCCGCCTGCCGATGCAGGGGACACGGGTTCGTGCCCCGGTCCGGGAAGATCCCACATGCCGCGGAGCAGCTGGGCCCGTGAGCCATGGCCGCTGAGCCTGCGCGGCCTGAGCCTGTGCTCCGCAACGGGAGAGGCCCCAACAGTGAGAGGCCGGCGTACCGCAAAAAAAATAAAAAATAAAAAATAAAATAAAAAAAGTGTGCCCCACCTAACAAAATTGTTGCAAAAATCTCAAATAACTTTCTAACACCACTCTACACAATGACATTTCAGCTTCTAATGTATCACGTTCAGTTGATAACATGTTTTCTTTCATAATCTTTTCAATGTAATAACAACAATAAAAAAAATGCTGGATATATGAAAATTTCTCAGAATATCTGGTCTTGGAGGACTTTAGAAGAAAATTCTGCATGTATCAACTGAAGACACTAATATTTGGCTTTACTATATGAAGTACAAATCTTCTAGCTCTTGCTCTGTATGTCTGGGATTGTAGCCTATTGCTAATTAACTTATTTCAAAGTACTAAAAGTAATTCAACAAGAATAGCTAGAGACTTATTTGTCATAATTGACTTTTTTTTTCAGAAATCACAAGTATAGTTTGAATTTTGCATTTAAAATATTCCTTCCTCCTACCCCCTGATCACTTATTTCCCTGTGGCCTCAGCTATTAAAAGAGAAGAAGCTTACAAGTTGTTTCTGGAGCTGTGACATCCTGTCTTGAAGGAGCGGTATGTGGCAGTGAGATTGTAACGTGTGATTTCATTAGTGAATGCTAAAAGCACAGACTGCCCTTTGGAAATATATGTGAGATTTGGCTAATGTAAAACTGAGCGAATTCACCATGTAGCTGCTGCTTATCTAGAATACTAAACAGAAAAGCCTATATGATTTAGCTCAGGTTCAAAAATGACCCAGTCATGAAAATAAATAACACCATAATGTAATATAAAAAGTTATTCATGAAAGTACATCTTTCAGATTTTATTAGATTCATTTTGAAAGGGTTAATTTATATTGCCTGTTTCTCCATAAAAAATACTTGTAATAAGTAGCTTGTCATGAATAGATTGTAGGGAAACTTGGTTGAGTGCAAGGTTCAGTCTAAGTTCAATCTGTTAACAGAGACCACATGTGGATTCAGCAAAGTCATGATGGATCTGTTGCTAGAAAATAGCCAGGAAAATTAGTTTTATTCCCACCTCATTTTTCAATTTATTGGTTAGCAGTTAAGGGGGTTATGCAATGAACTTGAATCTTCTGCCATTCACAAGCAGAGCAGGCTGCCGTGCGCATACCTACATGCTTCTACGAGACATAGGAGAATTTCACACCTTTCAGGCACACACAACTCATTGCTACTGTGTGTTTGCACTTTTCCCATGTGTCCAGGCAGCCTCCAAACCAGATATGGCCAATGACTCTTGTATCATAAAGAAAGGCTCCTTAAAGCAGTGAACCATGGGCAGGGACATTTTGATGTTTCCATGCCATGGGCTGCGCATACAAAGGCTGTTTCAGTGAGCCACCATTTTCTGCTCCAACTAGCACGAGGTAGGCAGCTTTAGGCTTTAAATGTGTGTGTGTGTGTGTGTGTGTGTGTGTGTGTTGAAAAGGGTGAGAGGTAATTAAAATAAGTAGAAATCTAGTCTTCTCTCAACACCTGTGAGAGTACGTTGCTTTACTCCTGCTCTTGCAGGAAGGGTTTTTTTTTTTATTGAAGTATAGTTGATTTACAATGTTGTGTTAATTTCTGCTGTACAGCAAAGTGATTCAGTTATACGTATATATACATTCTTTTTTTAATATTCTTTTCCATTATGGTTTATCAGAGGATATTGAATAAAGTTCCCTGTGCTATTCAGTAGGACCTTGTTGTTTATCCATCCTACATATAATAGTTTGCACCTGCTAATCCCAAACTCCCTGTCTACACGTCCTCCAGCCCCTTCCCCCTTGGCAACCACAAGTCTGTTCTCTATGTCTGCGAGTCTGTTTCTGTTTTGTAGATATGTTCATTGGTGTCATATTTTGGATTCCACATATAAGTGATATCTTATGGTATTTGTCTTTTTCTTTCTGACTTACTTCACTTAGTATGATAATCTCTAGTTCTATCCATGTTGCTGTGAATGGCATTATTCCGTTCTTTTTATGGCTGAGTAGTATTCCATTGTATATATGTACAACGTCTCAGGAAGGAAGAGTTTTACATCCAGTGTTTCCTTATCTTCCAATTGAGGGTAGAGGAAAAAATGCTCGAATACCTAACATAGAACTTTCTCACCTAGTTTCATAATTGTCCTGGAACGAGCATTTACATCCTTTAAGCTTGCTCTAGACCTCATTTCTTCTTTAGTGTTTTTCTTGAGGGGTTTCTTTGGTGGTTGTACTCAGGAAAACTTTTTCTCTTCCCCAACAGTGCATGACTTATCTCTGTGATATTTGGGGGGCTTTTTCTTCTCTAATCCTTGCTAAAAATTCAGACAGAACTTAGATATGGTGAGGTGGAGAGGGGAAAGAAAGTAATATCACCAGTTGGTGACTAGGATGTTATTTATTCTATGTCATTAAAGAATTTTAATTTCTCTTTTTCAAAATGAACCAAAGCATTTTTTCCCAGGGTCCCAGCATAAGAATCCATCCATTTATTGAGTCAGCCAGTTCTTCGACAACAACATAATAAGACCCTGCAGTGCGCTGGGCATGCAGACAAGAGAGGCATGGTGTAGAGTCATAAAATTTTGCCTCATGATCTTTGCCCTTGGTTTGCAGGGCAATCTCCTTGGCGTGTGAGATTTACATGAGACACAATTCCAGAATGGTATAAGACAGAGTGCAGCTGCATACTAACATTTCGACCTGTAGCTTTCATATGCCGGAGGGGCTCAAAGAAAGGAAAGATGACAAAAGTGACTTCTCTAATATCTCAGGACAATAATACCCTGACCTTTCCTGCCATTTACCTTTCCTCAAACGATTGTAATATTTTGTTCAAATATCAAGAGCACGTCTATTTTCTCTACTTAAATGTGATCTACTTTTTTGGTTGTCCAATCATTGACCATTGAAAATAGTAAAAAGCGTCCTTTCTAAGGTAGAAAATTATGCTTGGTTTGGGGACTATTTCCAGACAATAAGGTTCAGATTAGGCCAACAAGGGAGAGTTTCATGGAGCAGAAAGACCCAGCCACAGACATTCAGCACTTTGTGTCCTCACTGGTGTCAGTGACAATTGTTTATGAGAGAGAGGGGGAAAGCAAAAGCATGATGTAATTACTTTTGACCACAAAATTCAGCAAATTCTCTGAGAAAATTTGGTAACTACATGTTACATGTTTTAATTTACAAACCTGAGGTGGAAAAGAATGCTTTTAGGCTTGACATTCTGTCCTATACAATGTATAGGCCAAAATGTATGCTTTATTTTCAAAGTTACATACCAAGCCAAGTACATTCCTTCACTTATTGAATTGACAACAGGGGAGCCACCTTTGGGACACCTGAAAGACAGTTGAGAAGCAACCTTTTGACACGTGTGGTTGACCTTTGCCCTGTTTTCCTCCTCTCTTCTCAGTTTTTCAGTGAGGGGGACAAGTTTATAGCAACTTGACAAAACAGCAGAGCAGGAAGTCCCAGCTGTTCTCGCTCCAGCTGCCTCTGAGAGCTAATAATATAGGGTGGGAATAGCACATCTCTCTAAAGAGCACACACATTTTAAGTTGCTTTAATTTTCCTGCCAATTAGAGTTTTAAGATGCCAAATACATCTCCAGCAACCTCTGTGACAATTTAGTACTCTTTGGTAAAGGAGCCGAAGGCCGAGGGAAATGTTCAAGTGGCAAAATAGCATGGAACAAATTTACTCTTTCATCACCAAAGAAGAATTCATGCGCATCCTTTCAATTATGGAAACAGGGGGACATAGGGATATTAACAGTGATACTAGTGAAGGCCACCAAAGAGCCTGGGAGTCAGAATTCTCAGCCTAGAGCAGGGTTTTTCTCAGCCTCAGCAGAACTGACATTTTGGAGAGGATAATTCTTTGTGGTGGGGGCTGTTCTGTGCACTGCAGAATGCTCAGCACCATCGCTGGCCTCATCTGCCGGATGCCAGTAGCACTTCCTCCCCTCCCCCTAGTCATGGCAGTCGAAAATGTCTCCAGACATTGCCAAATATTCACCCTTCAGGGGTGTATGTGAGAAAAAAAAAATCCCCCCCTCCCCCTGGTTGAAAACCACTGGCCTAGGGCAGCCACCCACACGGAAGGTCTTGTGATAATCACTTCTGAAGCTCAGTTTCTTTACTTGTTAGATAGATGGTACCAACTTCCCAGGGATTAAGGAAACATAAAATATTTAGTTATATAGCTTGTTTTTTGTGTAAATGAATTTATGCCGAAATGTATCTGTTTTCAGTGTCTGCTGCCTTCAGATTAGTCACCCTGGGAATTTATTCATCCATCCAAGTGATACTGAAGAAATTTAAGAATAATTTTAGCGAGGGGTAAATCTTGATCCTTTCAAGGTGAATTGGCTTTTGAAACAGCCTGACTCATTCAGAGCCAAGTAAATAAGGTGGGTGAGCAAAGCTGACGAGGAATGCTGTTTGGAGACAAATCCAACTGGAACAACAATGAGGTTGATTTTTCTTATGTGCCTTGTGAACATATTCTGAAGGCAAGTTCAATAGAAGGGTCATAAAAAGATTTTCAGTCTCCTACCATTGACGGGTTGAGTGAACAATCATCTCCACAGGTAACAATTCTGAATGACAGCTCACTTTCAGCTTGTAAGTTTGGGGGTGTTTGTTATAAAAAGAAAACCTCACTACGTGGGAGTCATACTTCATAGAATAAGATTAAGAGAAAATGTTCTTGATTTTTGAAAAAAAAAAAGTCTTTCATTAAATATATTATTATTTGTATTACTTAGATAAAATGATAGATATTTACAAAACTTTTACTGAGTCTGTGCTAAGTTCCTGCACTTCAGATTGACTGTGATGCACACCCTGGTTCTCAAGGAGGTTACTTTCTAGTAGGGAGACATATTCATGAACAGTTTATTCCAACAGTGTAGTAAGTGCTAAGATAAATCAGAAGCAGGTGTTTACCTGGTTTCTCAACCCAACACTGCCTCTTCCTAACTAACTGAGTAAACTGGAGGAAGTCAGTTAATTTTACTTGCCTTCAGTTTCCTGATCCTGTACAGAGAAGGCATTGCTAACCTTTGTCCTCTCTTCTAGCATCAATATTCTGAGCCTATGACAACAGTGACAATTCCCAAGTGCATATGTATTACAAGTGTTTTGTAAGGGAAATCTAATCATATCGTATCTAAATATTAACCATTAGTTCCATTTGAATCATTACCAAAACAGGACGAAATGCCCCATTAGATGTTCATGAGCAACTGTTGAGAGATGTGACCTGTTACTGATAGTTCATTATTAAAGAATGATCATAAACCAAGTGAATTATCCTGACTTTCTTCTTCCTGGACTAGGCAGGGTTATAATGAGCTATATGTAGCTTTGGTGGACCACAAGTTGCTATATCTGAGGAAAATGGCAAGCAGTGGGAAGTGAAGTGTATAAACAATAAAATGTCTATATTGAAAATAATTCACAAATTCTTCGTTAAATTAATGTATTATTGGAAAACAAAGTAAGTTACATCCATCAACCTAGGTTCAAGTTTGTATGACTTTCAGGCCATCGGTTTCTGACCTCAACAGAATTCTCCATTCTCAACTGTAAAATGAACGGCTTGGAATGAGAAATAATATATTCTAAGTGACTACTATAGACACATAATATATGTTCTTATTTTAGAGCTCCTAACAAATGAATGATGCAGGTATTTTCACTTCTATTTTATATGTGGGGGAAAAAATGAGGCTCAGCAAAGTAAACCAACTCACCTAACCTTATACAGTGTCTGTGGCAGAGCTGGGAGTCAAACCTATGTCTGTCTGATTTCAGGGTCTGTGTTTCTTTTCTTTACCCCCATATATCCCTCCACCTTTGGAGTTGTTTGTGATTAAGTTCTGAAATTATATAATTCTTTTCACAAGTAACCCATAGTGATAGTGTGAAAGTATCACATATTTACTAACAACTGCAAAATAAAAGAGAAGAAAATGTTTATATCTACTTCCAAATTCAGGGATTTTAAATGGCCAACAACTTAAAAGTCCTGTCAGGAGGGTAGCTTTCCCCAACATGTGAAAATGACTTCCAAAGAGTGTCATTAGTTCTTATCCAGAATATTTTAAAATCCCAATGCTTCAGGGAGAGGGGAAAAGGCAATCCAATCCGCAGGTTATCCCTTCGGTCGGTGTACTACCAGACATGCTAACATGAAAATAAGTGCGCTGTTCTGTTTGGTGGCTTGTCCAAAGAGCAGCCACCTCTGTCTCTAGCTTCTAACTTCTGTCTGTGAGAGACTTATTTATATTAAAATCATGATAATTAGTTCAAGATTAAAATAGTCAATTAAGTGAAATATCCATTTTAACTATATTACGTTTGGGTCATATTGTAGTATGTAAAATTGTAGAGAATTATAAGGCAAGAAATTAACTGACAGCCTTGAGATGTGGCTGCCAACAAAGAGCAAACATCTGTCCATTCATTTCTTCATTCCTTTATTTGTTCTCCCTCCTGGGAATGAGTGAGGCAGAGTCTCATGCTCATTCCATTAGGGAATCTCATTCATGTTTCCAGTAGAGATGAAGTAGCTCAGAGCATTCACTCTGGACACAGTGCTGGGCTTGTCCTGACTCTGCCACTTGGCCATTGTGTGACTTTTGGCAAGTTCCTTAAACTCTCTGAGCCCAGTTCCTTCTCCATAAAATGGAAAAAAAATACACCCGTCTCATAGGGCTATTGTGAAGCATACAGGAGACAATCACCCAAGGTGTTTACCTCAGTGCCTGGCACACCGTGAGTGATCAATAAATGTTGACTTTCATTATTATTATTAACAATAAGAGTTTTGTAAGGACACTCAATGACGCTCTGCTAAATTAAAAGAGTAAATACTCCTCTTTGAGAACCTGATTTCCTAGGAAGAGATTTTGTTATAAGACTAATTAAGTTTACTTTAAATAGAACTGCATTGAAGTAGAGTTTATCATGATGATTTGGATTTTTCAATACATGTGGGCACACATAACAATTCCATACACTAATTGTCAGATGTTTTGTGGCCGTCTTGCGACAGACATCTTGGGGTTTTGTTTCTAATACTAATATTATAGATTTCTATTATATTTATCATTATTTTTATTTTGCTATAATCATTTTCAGAACTAAGCTGAAGTGTGTTACAGTGATTTTGTGCATCAGAATTACCAGTGGGACTTTACAATCTACACGTGTCCTTGAAGAAATGGACCACCACCTCTTCAGTTTTGTACCCCTAAAATGGCTTAAAATATATATTATGTATTTTGTGAGTAGTTTTGGAAGTCAGATACCATAGAAGATAATAAAAGAGAACTTGAGTTATGTATTCCGAACAAAAACAAAGTTTTTGTTTTAAGAAATGAATTAATATCTGACAAATTCATAATTGGCCAATGCTACCTTAAATTATGACAATAACAATTTTTTAATTGACAACATTGTTTTCTAGAATCTCAGTCTCTAGTATTTTTCTGACACCTATTGATATATCAATTTATACCAAGGAGCAAAGACTAGCCACAATGAATGAAGAGTTTAAATACTTGTTCTTCAGGGATCTGTTGACAGGTTGGGCTGGCTGGATAATGTTGACAAAGCACTGTTCTGAGAAAGACATGTTTTTGTCATTAATCACATTGCCATTATTTAAATACATAAAACAACCCAGCAGATTCTGTTGCAAGTAAGCATATGTCCATCTCGGGGTGAGGCCAAGCGTGTCTGCATACATAGTGTTGTGATAATAAAACTGAAAATGGTTCATTAAGTTGATTCTAGGATCTCTGTCACCCTTGGTGACAACTTGGTGTGACTGGGGTAATTGTGCAGCTAATTCTGGGAGCTCATGTGGAGCCCTGGGATGTATGAATTTTCCAAACTCCCATGCAGCTCTCCCTGTTTGCCATGTACCTTACAGTAACACCATATGACCCTCCAGATGGCATGGCCTACTGAGCCTTTCCCATTTTGTCCCCATCAGCAGAAAGATGAGAAGGGAGGATGATTCCTCCTATCACTGGAGGCGTGTCCCCAAGAGGTTTTGATAAAGCTTCATAGCATGTGTTTCAAAATACACTGATAGCAGAAAGCTTTGTCCAGATAGGATACTCTGTAAACTAGGTTATATGTAAACTGGGTTAAAGTGAGATGCCATTTTCATTCTTAAAAACAGGGATCCACACAATTTGGCAATTATTGATATGTCCAATAATAACAAACTTAACACTTATGTTAATGAAGGGACAGTTAAAAGGAGTGACCCCAAAGTCAGTCAATAGTAGTAGTATCTCAGTAATTGCTGGTGCCTGTGCTTTTAGATCCACACACACGAAAAGACTTACCCAAAGTCATTTACTAATTTTTGCCTTGATCAACATCTTCTATAATCATGCCTAGTTTTCTCCCCACTAGCACAGGAGCATCTTTTGGTAATAATGCCCATTATTGTAGTAAATCTGTCAAGGACATCAAGATGCTCAGTTTTTTGGAGAAGAAGTGATTGGGTAGTAAAGATAAACAACCCAGTTTTGCAAACAATCATTTCATATAAGTTAAAAATTGAAGCCAAAGGAAACCATTTTATGTCCAAAGAAAAAAGATACAGTAGTTGGAACATAAATAAGCCCTGAGGTAGAGTGAGCAGAAGTTATTTTCTGCTCCTGATATCGTCACCTGTCCCAATCCAAGCTCAAGCCTGACTAACACTCCACCCTGCTGACTCTTCATGTCTTATATGCAGCCCGCTCTTGTGAGTAGGGCAGTGTATATGGGGAGGAAGACATCATTTAGTGAATAAAAACAATGCAAAGATACACATTTCCTTTCAATGTGTCAAAGGGATTCAAGAAAAATCCCTAGGCAGTCTTCCAGCTTCCCCAGCTGACACTGACATCCTCTCCAGGCATCGCAGGGAGAGTTTGGACAGAGTGTCAATGAACACTGACAGTCCATGGCATGACTCTGTTAAGAGTTCAAAAAGAGCTGGAGCTTCAGGCTTAAGCAGGAGCATGGAGGTTGCAGTAGATGTGGATTGTGATGTTATTATTTTAGATAAGTGCGTTATTGCCTAGAGGGATACTTATGCAAGCTGAAGAGTGTTCTAGAGTACATCATCCCTGTTCTGGCTGGAAAGGTGTTTCCCCAGGTGCTGTGTGGCTCTTTGTAGCTCTGTGTATTTTAAAATACAATCTCCAAAGACAGAAGAATCATTTACATCACACAATCAAACGTTGGGTTAGGAGTTGTGATGTCTAGAACTCTAAGGGTATTTTCTGTCTGTCATAGGTCTAAGAGACTGCCTACTTCTGTACTCTTAGTAGACTGATACCTGGAATCAGGCCAGTGTTAGGGGAAGGAAGAGATGGGGGTACAGTCAGGTCTGTCTTGGAGTAAGCATGGACAGAGTTGGGGTATCAGAAGCTTGGTGTATATCTGTCTTTACTCTGCTAGGAGTTTTTTTCTTTAGATATATAAACCTACAATGTATCTGGAGGTAAGAGACAGCACACAGTGCATTAGGGAAATAGAGAGGGGTTCTGTGTATTGTAATATAGCATTTGAGATTAAAGCAAGAGATACGCTTAGAGGAAAAAGCAGTGCACATTATGAAGGGCTTTCCTTTTATTTCATGCTAAGAAATTTGAGGATTTTCTTGAGAACTAATTGAAGTGTTTTATTCAGGGAAGTAATAGTATCAGATTTGGATTTAGTGGAGGGAATGAATTTGAGTGGGAAAATACTACAGCCCTGGAGACCAGAGAGAAATTACCAGACCAAAATCCCCAATGAAGCAGGGACTTTGTCTATTTTTGCTCCTCAGGATCTAGGTACATAACAGGTAGTCAATAAATGTTTGTTGTTGAATGAGGCTGTGATAGTAATTTAGATATCATATGATGATGGACTAAGCTAATGCGATGACAGCAGGTATTGAAAGAGGAGAGGTGGACAGAGATTCTAAAGATGTTATGAGGTAGAATCTATAGGGGTTGAACACCTGACTTGTTATAGGGAGAGGGGAGGATTTGGTGGAATCAAAATAAAAACAGAGTTTTCTGGCTTGGATCACCCATGATGCCATTCGCTGAGGTCGGAAACATTGGATGTAGAGCAGGTTGAGGGAGGGAAGATGATACTTTGTTTCAGCTATGTGGATTTTGAGTGGTATGTAGGACATCCATATCCTGCGGAGCATTAGGCAACCTGGATAGAAAGGTCTAGAGTTCTGGAGAGAGGTCTGGGCTGCAAAAGTATTTGGAGGGGTTACATCACACAGATGGGAATTAAACTATGGGAATCATGAGATTGTTGAGAGAGGGAATGAAAATCCCAAAAGAAGTAGACAGAACTCTGACAATCACCAACATTTTAGTTTGGGGCAGAAGAAAAGTGGTTGCAGAAAAACTGAGAAGGGGCCAAAGGTTGGAAGAAAGTACCTCAAGGAGTATGGCTTCCTAGAAGCCAAAGGAGAAGATCTCAAGAAGGGGCCCATATTTTATACACTGAAGACATAAAGATAAAAGAAACATTGTTCATCCATGGAGAAGTTCAAAGTCTGCTGAGATGGGAGACAAGTGGATAATACAGAGCCACCAACACCCAGAGTAGAGAAATGAAGTATTGCTGGAGCCCAGAGGAAAAGTGCTTCTACCTGTCCCTCTACGCCTAAGTTTCCAACTAAAGAAGCAGAAGAATCCTGAGCAATTGCTAACTTAAGGAGTGGTTTCATAGCACAGCGTAACTTTGTATTTTACCTGATAGTTTGTTTACTATCTGTCTCCCTTTGATAAAACTGAAACTCCACAAAGGCATAGAGTTTTGTCTCTTTTGATCACATTTGTGTCCCCAGTGCCTAGCATGGTGCCTGGCATAGAGCAGATGCTCAAAAAACATTTGATGTGTGAATAAAATGTCAATCATACATCTGGACTGGTTGTGTACTAACCTCAAACCATATCTAGGAAATCCTGCTTGTATAAAACTACTAATATGAATTCATTTTCTTGTGTTTGGCTTCTTCTCTTGAAAGCTGAATGCTCAAAGTATTGGTTTTGACTGAAGTTTCCAGTGTGCTGACTTTAGTTAAGCAAGAGTTCACTGTGTCATGAGGATTATTCAGTGCCTCTAGTAAGACTTCTTAGCATGATGGGCACCGTCTTTAAATCATATGGGAAAATCTTCATATTATCTTGCTCTCTAAAATGTTCATTAAGAGGATTCTCCTTCAGATAGGTTCAACTCTGGGAAGTATTCCGTAGCCAGTGACGACACTATGGGTCTTTTTTCAAGTTAATTCCACTCGTGTAGAACTCTCCTAGAAGATTACCTGAAACTTAAAAAAAAAAATTCCACAACTCCAAAAGAATGACTTGTTAAAAAACATTTGTTTCATTTTAAGCTCTCTAAACAAAGCATTTTTCAGCTGTCAAGAATTGTTCAGAGGTATGTTTGTTATTTGCTTGAATAAAGCAAAGACACCTGGGTCTTCAACATTTCAGACTTACTAGTACAGAACTCTGAATAGAAAAGGTGGCTTCTATAAGGGATTACACCTTTATTCTAATCGAGTACATTAGAAAATTAAGAAAAATAGCCAGATATTTAATACTGGGTTAATTATCATTCATTCATATCTCAAGCACCTGCTTTTCCAGAATTTGCTAGATGTTGTCCATTTAAAGTTAAATAAGACACTGTCTCTGCCTTCATGAACCCAGAGGTTTTCAGGAAAACTTCACAGAGAAAGTGGTTTTTGATCTGAGAGTTTCCCAGATGAATCTGAGGAAAAAGAATTTTTGAGGCAGAAGGACTACTATATATAAATTGTAGGAGGTGTGAAATAGGCAAGAATGTTCATATTCAAGACACACAGGTATTTAATGGGTCTTGAACCTAAGTTCATGTGGGAGGGACCAGATGAAGTAACAAGAAGTTTAAAAGAGGTCAGACAATGGGGTGTTTCCCTTGTGTGCCGAGCCTTTTGATTGACAAGAAGACACGGTTCTGTATTTTATAATTTTAAATACATATATGCATAGGGAGAATGTATCTGTGGCCACAGTCCATACTGTGACCAGTTTTATCATCAGTCAAGTTCATTGCTTAAAATTCTCAGAATGTGGACATTTTTGGAAGAGGCCATTTCTGGCCTCATTAAGCCCACATAACTTAATGTTGCAGTAGATAAATTAGGTAAAAATGCCTTAGTTCTGAAATCTAAGAGTCACCATGAAATTTAATATTCACCATGCCAGAATACTGCAATTATTTTTCTTTTTTTTCCCAAATGTCTCCTCAAAAAAAAAAAAAGGCATATTTCTGACATGTTTCAAAGCAGTAAAGTGATGCATGGAAGTTGAGTGATATGAATTAATTGAAAAATAATACAGACTCAACATCTTGAGACCAAGATCTGATTGGTCCTTAAAGTGTAATGGGCAGTAGTAATATCATTAACATTGCTTATTCACTGAATGAATGAAGAAACAATTTACTACACTGGCAGCAGAAAGAGCCCTGGAATTTGAAAACAGGAAGACATCTCAACCATTCTCCTTATTGCAACTTCATTTTAAATATATGAAAACTGATGACCACAAATCAAAGAGAAATTTAGCAGAGTTGGTCCTAAAATTCAGGCCTTTGGACTCCTGTTCCAGTGGCTTCTTTCCACTCTATGTCTCCTGTCATCACCGAGATAATGTTTGAACGGCCTCTGTTCTGCAAGGAGCCCAAATAGGAAGTTGGAGGGAGATCCTCATTTCCCTTGTATTCATTGAAGCCTACTGTGTGCTCAGACCTCCTGCCAGGTTCTGGGGATACAATGATGGAAAAAGGAAACAGCATCCCTACTAGCCTTCAACAGGAATAGATATTAGCGTGGTACTAATGAAGCCACATTGATGTGAAACGGCAAGCTGCAAGGCGTGCTACGTGGAAAGATGTATGGCCCAATGGAAACACTTGTCAGAGGGACCTAGTGAGTCAGATTATTTACCCTGATTTTGTCGTTGTTGTTGTTTTCTTAGAAGTCCAAGCCATCTGAAGATTAGAGCAAGTTTGCTTCAAAAAAAGTATCTGCTCTGATTTCTTGGGATTTCTTTGATAGTTCATGAAACATATCATCACCTAATTTAATGTTTTTCCAATCCTTGCCACAAACGATAGTATAAAGTATGGTTTGGTGAATTTTGCCCACTGTAAGAGTAGGAATCAGTTCTTTGTAGAGCTTTTCATTTCAAGATGGTGGTAAAGGCATAAATAAAGTTGCCAAAAATAGATACTAGTCCCATATTCCACAATTTTAAAAAAGATAAGATCTAAAAAGGAATTCAACTATTGAGATTTTTATTAGTTTATGCAAATTTTTTTGGTTTTTCATCATACTTTAAGAGGTAATTTTCTGGGAAAAATTCTATTGTTTATAATTGCCCTACTTCATGGATTTCTGGGACTTTTCCATATTGAGTATTTTAGAATGGCTACCCAGAAAAATTTTATTGACCTCCTCTTTGGACAGGATTGCACCTAATTTTTCTGATACAATATGCTCAGGTAGCTCTTACTGTATTCCTTTAAGTGTGATTCAGGAAAGATGAACTTTCTATTTAGTTACCCAGTTCTCCATTGCCTGAATAGTTTTTCTAATGGAATGTATCTAAACCCTAAGAAGAAAGAATCCCGTGAAAATTCATAGTGTCCTCTGCATAATGGAGATAGGACCTAATATCCTAAGATTAATTCCCTTACTTAAGCTTCAGGTGGAGAGAAAGGAAAAAATGGAGGAAAAGAGCAAGTGGAGAGAGTTTTAAAAAGAGCTGGGGTGTGCAGCAGACGTGGGGTCAGGTGGTGAGAACTGTAGCAAAAAGACCTCTCCCAGGACCTCCCTTATGGGGTCTGCTGTAGAATTGCCTAAAATCAAATATGCCTCATGCATCTTCAATGAATAAACAGAGAGGAGAAACTAAAAGAGTAAGAGAACTGGGCTCTTAAAGGGAGGGAAGTGGAGAAGAGGCGAAGCCAGGAGTAAGGTGTTTCAAGCTCGGTCATTTCTAGGATTCTCACTGTGGAAATGACCTTGAGTATTTTATTTTATTTTTTTTCGTGGTACGCAGGCCTCTCCCTGTTGTGGCCTCTCCCGTTGCGGAGCACAGGCTCCGGACGCGCAGGTTCAGCGGCCCTGGCTCACGGGCCCAGCCGCTCCGCGGCATGTGGGATCTTCCCGGACCGGGGCACGAACCCGTGTCCGCTGCATCGGCAGGCGGACTCTCAACCACTGCGCCACCAGGGAAGCCCATCCTTGAGTATTTTAAAGTAAGGGTACTCAAGCAGCATGTTGCAAAACTGCATGCTGAGCTGTCAAATTTTGATCAATGTGTAGAATTTATTTAGACTTTGTTGTGAAAATAAAGCAGACTGCAAACTGCTCCCGATGTTTAGTACATGAAGAAGAATAGACTTAGCAGATACTCAGCACAGAGGAGCATGATTTGGCTTTCCAAGCTCCTCGGTACCTTGAAGTTAAAAATGTTCTATGCAGAACTACTTAAAAACTTGAGCAAACGGGAGATGTGTGAGGATTATGGTATCTTGTGACACAAGGGACAGCGGAAACTTCTGGCATGGGAAGTGAGTGGGGTCTTCATCAACCTCAGGCCATCGTGGAGTCATCTGAAAACAGATATTAGCTCAACTGCACAGCTTAGGCACACAGGGTAGAGCTGGATACAGTCCTCTGCAACAAGATGGTGCAGAGCAGTTAAAAAATAATAATAAAACCTGTGTTTTACGAGGACGTTCCAACTTTGCTTTGGGAGTTCACGGGTACAGTCAGGGCTGTAAAAAGAATAAGCATAGTACTAAAGGACCACCAAGGGACTAGTGCTACGTAACCCTAGGTGATATATAGGCACTGTGTTTCATGTGATTGTGTAGTAATAATTACTCACCTGCTTATTGCTTTTTTGTCTTTTAATCTCCTCAAGTGTGCAGCAAAAAAATTCTAGCATTTTAAAGTGTCATTTAAATCTCCAAAGGACAAGAACCACTGCTTTAAACCCTTGGACCATTTCATGTGGGAAAAGTATGAGATGTTTTTGACCACCCCTCACCTCCAACTCCACACCCACCATGGAGTGGGATATGCCCTGGCTGCTGCTGCTTCAAAGAACATTGATTTCTCCAGGATAATGTCCTTTTATCACACTGTGTGACAGAATTTAGTACAACAAAATGTTAAAGAATTCCATACACTTTTCCTAACAAGAGGACTTGACATTTCTGAATGTGGGAAAAGTTATTTCCCTGAGAATGACAGCCCTCCTTAGGAGCTGTTTGATTCTCAAAACATTTTTTCATCCAGACATAACACTTTGAACTTCTGATTGCTCCTTTTTTCCTAAAGTCATGTTTAGTGTTCTAACAGCCTCGAATGAGCCCCGCTATCCTTTTAAGACATAAAGCTTGCTTTGGAAATACTGGCCAATTAAACAACTATTGGATAAAATTAGGAGTCTTCTTGCAGATGCAGAACTGGTAAAATATAAGTATCTAGACTCTTTCTAATACTTTTGCATTGATAGTCACTATCTGTTGATGCATATTGTCAATACATCGTAGGAAAGATTAGCAAATCACATTACAGTCATCTAAGGATTTTGAATTATATGTTTTAGATCCAGTTACTGGATAAGTGGAGCAAGTACTTGGATGTGTGGTTACTATTTGACCTTGTTAAACCCTACCACTTTTCACGGCCCTTGGCAGACTTTTCAAAGCTCAGTGTTTCTACGTTTTCTCTGAAAGTGAAGGCTTGTTCTCATTCTCAGGCAGTTTAAAGTCTCTCTTCTGTACCATTTTTGTAACCCTAAAAAATGGTACAAATGAACTTATTTACAAAACAGAAATAGAGTTACAGATGTAAGAAACAATCTTATGGTTACCAGGGGGAAAGAGAGGGAGGGATAAAGTGGGAGATTGGGATTGACATAGACACACTACTATATATAAAATAAATAACTAGTAAGGACCTACTGTATAGCACAGGGAACTCTACTCAATACTCTGTAATGAAAAGAATCTTTAAAAAGAGTGAATATATGTATATGTATACGTGATTCACTTTGCTATACACCTGCAACTAACACAACATTGTAAATCAATTATGCTCCAATAAAAGTTAAAAAAAAAAAAGAACCAATCAGATCCTTGGAAAAAAGAGTCCAAAAGTGCTTGGGAATCACGTGGTCAAACAGCAAATTAATAATTTGTTACATAATTTATAATCACAAAAGTATCATACAAAATTACAAAAGAATCTTGTAATTTGTCATTTTACAAGTGTAATTTTGAGTAAAGATTTCCACAAGAACACTAAAAAAAGTCTCTCTTTTTCCTTACCTATTACTCATGGAGAAACTGCAGGTCTCGATCCCAATGCCTTTCTAGTTAGTGAGCCTGCATTGTAGAGACTGCCAATCACCTAATGTATTCAACATCATCCCTGGCCCAATGGCTTTGGGATCTAACCAAATCAAAGAAAAACCCCCTGGTAATTTGCTCTATTTGCAATTCATCGTTTTATGTGATGGTTATGACATTTCTGGAAAAAAAAATCTGTTTCAGAGTTGGAAGACGTTTTGTTATTATATTTGCAAAGGACACTTTGTCTTGTTAATTAACTAGTTAAGCTAGAGTAGTAGGTATTGACATTGTACCTGGAGAGGTGGGGAAGCAAAGGGAAAGACTGATAAAGCCATCAACTTTCATTGTTAATGGACTAGTTACCCCTTGGGGACTATTTTGTTTTTTCTCTCTATCTTTTCTTTCTTGTCCCTACTTGTTGATTTTTTGAGTAACAGTGCCTCTACTTGATCTAGTTTTAGAACAGGGAAAGGCCAAAACTGCAACTTAGGGCAAAAGTGTTAGAGAGAAGATAGGGAGACTGAGGCCAGGATGGATGTGAGCTGGGCTCACACGTCCTCTACTAATATCTGTCATAATCAGGAACAACTCTAAGATGACGACCATCACATATAGACATTGTGCTCAGCACAGGGCCACAGTCTCACATACATCAAGCTTTCTGCCTTTAGAACCTCAGAGTTCAGTGAGAAAGTCTGGCATTGCAGTAGATAGTCACAGTGCAGTGTGATAAGCAAGTAATATAAGTATGAACAATGTGCTATGAGAGCTCAGAAAAAAGATCAATCATTTCATCTTGGAGTGAAAGGTTGCTAAAGACCTAGAAACTGATCTAGTAAATTTCCAGAGTGGACCAACTCTACAGAGTGTCTAGCTTTGCCAATAATGGACCAGAGATCGTTTAAATAAGTGAAGCATTTTCTTTTACTGTGCTGAGGACTCTCTTCAACATTGTAATTTGGAAAGTTCTAAGATGTCCATTTATTAAAACAATGAGATACCACTACACATCTATTAGAATGGCTGAGATCCAAAATGCTGACAATACCGAATGCTCCACCAAACGTGGAGCAACAGGAACTCTCATTCTTTCCTGGTGGGAATACAAAATGGAGCAGCTATTTGAAAGACCGTTCGGCAGTCTCTTAAAAAGCTAAACGTAGTCTTACCATATGATCCAGAAATCTCATACTTAGGTATCGATCAAAATGAGTTGAAAATATGTCTACACAAAAACCTGCACATGGATGTTTACAGCAGCTTTATTCATAATTGCCACAACTTGGTAGCAACCAAGATGTCCTACAATAGGTGAATGGGTAAACAAACTGTGATACATCCATACAACAGAATAATATCAATATGAAAAGAAACGAGCCACAAAAAGGCATGGAGGAAACTTAAATGATTTTGATAAGTGAAAGAAGCCAGTCTAAAAGGCTACATGTTGTCCAATTCCAACAACATGACATTTTGGGAAAGGAAAAACTATAGAGACAGTTGGATAGTGGTTGATGGTTGCACAATGTGAATGTACTTAGTGCCCACTGAACTGTACACTTAACAATGGTTAAAATTGTAAATTTTACGTTATGTACACATACACAAAACTATATAGACAGTAAAAGATCAGTGGTTGCCAAGGGTTTAGGGGAAGGGAGGATAGGTTGAATAGGTGGAGCACAGAGGATTTTTAGGGCAGTGAAACTGTATGACACAGTAATGGTAGATTCGGGACATTTTCATTTGTTAAAACCTATAGAACTGACAGCACAAAGAATGAATTCTAAAGTAAACTATGGACTTCAGTTACTAATAATGTATCAATATTGGTTCACTGATTGTAACAAATGTGCCATACTTATGCAATATATTAATAATATGAGGGGAAGTGGGATAGAGGGTATATGTGGAAACTCTCCATACTTTCTGTGTATTTTCTGTAAATTTAAAACTTCTCTAAAAACTAGAGTCTATTAAAAATATCCATTTGGATAAAGTCAAATAAGTATACAGGAAAAATGAAATATAAGATTGAGCTTGAATTAATTTCAGTTTTGATTTGAGCCAAAGAGTAAAAATCTATTAAAGTTAGTGGCTCTAAACCTGAAAATATACATGCACACACACACACACACAAATAATTTAGGGAAAAGGATTAAACATGGTAAGTAATTGGAAACTTACAAGATATCTGGTTGTATGCATAGCTATAATTTTCTTTCAGCAGTGGCTTGAGCTGAGTGATAGGTTGTGTTCAGAAAACAATTGTTCCTTCATGAATATTCTCATTTTCTTGGCTTTCTTACCACATTTTATTCCAGTTATTGCCTTAGTGCATTAGATAACATTAGATGAACCAGACGTAGAGTGGTACAGATGAGAGGGATTCACTCTGGACAGGACTTTAGCATAATGGGGTTCTAATTTCATCTCTACCACTGAGTGGAAACAATGTAAAGCAAGCTACTCAATCTTCCTCACGCATAATTTCCACATCTATCCAATAAGAGGGTTGGACTACATGCTCTCTGAACTACACTTTTGCTCTCAAGTTCTTTTGTCTTGTCTGGTTAAATTTAGCCAAGACATAATTTGGAGAATCTCAAAGAAAAGCCATGTCTGCAGAGACAGTTTCATTTTGAGGCAAATCAAATGTTGACTTACATCATCAATTACTATTTGGACTTTGAAAAAAAAAATATCCAAGTCAGTATCCTGACTACCCTGACTGGGTCAAAGTCACCCTGTTATATGCACTTATAGAGCCATTTAACCTCCTTACATACCTCTTACCACAGTTTGTAATTACATCCTTATTTTTATGATTACATTGTTAATGCCTGCACACACACACACACACACACACACACACCACTAAATTGTGAGTTATGTGAGAGTAGAGAATGAATTTATTTTTTTCACCATTAATTACCCAGTCCCTGGAGCCCAGAGTAGGTAGGCAATACATATGTAAGTAAATGAATGAATGGATAAATATATTAGTTTAATGCAATACAAATATAATTTTCAATTATGTGAAGTAAAATAAAATTATGAGTTTTGTTTTTTTTTTTGCGGTACGCGGGCCTCTCACTGTTGTGGCCTCTCCCGCTGTATAGCACAGGCTCTGGACACGCAGGCTCAGCGGCCATGGCTCACGGGCCCAGCCGCTCCGTGGCATGTGGGATCTTCCCGGACCGGGGCACGAACCCGTGTCCCCTGCATCGGCAGGCGGACTCTCAACCACTGCGCCACCAGGGAAGCCCTAAAATTATGATTTTTTAACACATGCTTTACTCTGAATGAATTAGGAAGCTTTTCCTAAATGGTATCCAACATAGGTTGCAATCTTAAGCTGAAAATTTTCCAACAGGAACTTAGGAATTTTAATTGTTAGGAATCAATAGTAATTTCCTTTACATTAATGATTTACTGTTAATTGATGTGAGTCATGGGCATCAGTTACATTTATATATTTTTCACCTAAAATAATTTCTAGGCAAACTGATGAGTTAAAATTAAGTCATAAGAGAAAATTAATGAGAGGTATGCTGAGTATAAAACTTAAAACAAAAATATTTTAAGTGACAAAGTGGAAATAGATTTTTCATTTTAGATTCAAATATTTCTTCAATTGATGATTTGGTCATTTGGAGTTTATATTTTCATTTTGCTGTGGAAAAAGTAACTGACAAATACAAAATGTCCTACTTTTTCTTGAATAAGAGCTGAAGCAATCTGAAATCTTAATTTCAGATTTAATTTACCCTTTCTAAAAATAAGTTGCACTTCTGGATGGTTGACTTGGCACTTATTCTTTCGGTCAAATATGTCAATAAGCTATTGGACAGACTACCTTTTGCCTTCTTCTATCCTGTGTTCATGGAGATGATTCTTAATGCCAGCTGAATTCTTGCCCTTTATGACCAATTTATTATTCATGTTTTAGAAGTCCATCTGAAATCATTCCTTTTCAACATGTCCATTAATTCAAAGTATCAATTTAGAAAGATTATTTCTTCACTCCAAGATAATGTTCTATGGCAAATGGAGAACCACAGATGCCATTTAAAACTCAGAACAAATACAAGATAGTAAAAAAGCAATACAGTTTTTTGTTACTCATCTGAAATTGAAATAGATGCCTGAGGTGTAAGAAAGAATTTTTCAAACAAAAGAATCATGCAGTTCAGCTCAAGCAAGTAAATAACACAATTAAAATGTTTGCCTTGTGTATAACATATATAAGCTTGGGCTTTAGGGAAAAATGCTTTAATATGACTGTGACTTGACCTTGAAAAACATTTTCATTAAGATCAGAAAAATGTCAGAATACACTATTAGCTGAAGTCATTATTTTCTCCAGGTTTAAGCATATTGGATTTTCATTGTGAATAAAAATATACTCAGTCTAGACATGTGTTATGGTCTTAAATTATGTCAATCCAATTGTCAGGCTGTAGCTTACACACTGAGTTTAGTGATTTTTGCGGTAGTCCAACATAGAACCACCTACTTGGGTTAGATATTTTGACTTTCGAACTGAATTGACCATTTATTTTAGCCAAAAGGAAGGCACTTTGTATATAAACAAAGTTAATTTTCCTTTGCCTAATGGTAATTCATTTTCAAAATATTCATTTGGATACTTGGAGATATTTTGTTTTGGCTTTGGATTTTTTTTCTGTTTATATAAAAGATTTTTGAAGCAAAGCAATAGATTTCAAATAAACATAGTCTTCAGATTGCATAATAAAAGATAGTCCCTCTGTTCGAAGGAAAGAACATGTTTTTAATACCTTTAGTCCAATTTCCCTGTATCATTGCGGTGTATTGAGTAGTCTCCACGTACCATGCCCTCGGAAGCTCAGTATATGAAGGACCCAGGGCAGAAAAAGCTAGAGCCACCTGGTTTAACTCTAAGGATCCGACAGCGTGTGCGAAGTTGAAGCAGCTTTGATAGCACAGCGTGTTGATGGTAATGAGTTACCATTAAAATTGTACGTGCTTCTAATGAAAAGAATATCCATTTTCACTCTATACTCACATTCAGATAAGTATAGGCCTTTGAAGCTGTCAAATGTTCAGTTCTAAGGACATGGCGACTTCTAGGACCCACCCAGTCATTCACCACTATTCTTAGCTTTGTCCAGATGTTATCCTTCTTAGGTAAAATGCAGAAAACGCCAAAAGGGGGAAACAACCATTGCTCATATTTTCTGTATTTGAAGCAAGGATATCAGCTTATTGAAATAACTAAGTAGATTACAAGATCTTATATATGTGAATTTTGGACTGAATCAGCTCCTTCTTTCCTGTTGTTTTACATTTTTGCTGCACTAGGGTGTTTTGCTTCTGTTTTGAAATTTTTCCTATCACAGTTGCTGGTGACTGTTGATATATTAAACAGAGACAAGAATGAGATGCTGAAGTTGATAATAGAATATTGACATTAAATTTGCAAAGCATTCTGGACATTTTATTTTGTATGTTCAATAAAATATAGTTTGTGAACCTTCGTCTTAAATCATCAAGCTGCATTTTGGCTCAAACTCTTTGAGTTTTACCAAATCTTTTACCAAACTTTTTGTACCATCATTAAGGAGTTTGGTGGACAGAGTTAGTAACATCTAACTACTGCACAGATGGTGAAACTAGGGCCATTTCCTGAGTTGATGTTCTAGTGTTTGGTTTAAACTAGAAGCTTTAAGGTCTCATCTTCACATACTCTTCTGAGCTCACTCTTCAACACCTGGAGCAGTGCCTCCATTGCCTAGCACAGTACCTGGAGGGCAGTAGTATTTGGTTTAACAGGAGCAAATAGAAAACTATGGCATCATTAGCCAGAATGATCCTAAAGTGAAATACTCTGCTCAAGCTGATGTTACCATGGCTTGATCAACTGGGGGATATATGGATTACCCTGTAAGGGATGGTGACCTCAAAATCACATCTGCTTGCTGCTGTACTCATTTACAAAATGGACAGATCTCTTCCAGGCTACCTAGATTTATTCTTGAGTAGATAGATGAGAAGACAGGAGACCTCAGCCCCATAATCAAGTCTCATTTATTACAATTGGAAGAAAACCTTCTTGTGGATGGTAGAAACTCCAACTGAGGGGAGCTGTGGACTATCTTGAGCAAGAAAACATGACTAAAAATGTGCTCCTTTGCCACCCAGTTGAGTTGTTTGGTCCCAAAGCAGCAAGCTGGAATTTCAGTTTATAACGTATAGGTACATAGTACTAGATGACTCCAACTTTGTTTTAGATTCAAGTCATTTGAGATTAGCAACATGGGGAAGACTCCAAGAAATGTAAAAATACAGAGTGATAGAAACTCACTTTCTGCCATGACCTTGACTATTTTCCACCACTCTTTATGACCTCTAATAAGGTAAAAAGAATGATGTATAGCCAAGGCAGGTTGGATGAATAAACATGGAAAACCCAATGGCAATCCAACCCTTTTACAAGTGAAAAGTTCAGATGAGGGCACGAGGATTTCCAGTTTACACAATTCCACATAATTCATTTAATTGGAACAACTTAAACTTGTAAGGTATGTTGCAATTTTCAAGGGTGTTCACAGTCATAATTATATCTGAGCTTCCCAATACCCCTGAGTTGGAGTGATATATTTCCATTCTGTATATTGCACAGAGAGGGTCAGTGACTTGCACACATGGTTTAAGTAGGGTTGCAGTCTTGGTTTCAAGAATGACTTTTTCACAGTCAGGAAGAATGATGTCCATGTGGACACTGATGTAGCAGTTTAGAGATGTGAAATTGATGCTGTTGTCTTCCATGGGTAGCCCTTAGTAGTAGAACCAGGTTTAGAATCAAAGATTCACAATTCTCAAGTCAATCTTACTGATTTTCTTTTCCACTCAGTTCTACTAGATATAATAACATAATGTAGCTGAGAAAAGTAAATCATCATTATGGACCATTATGGAAATAGTAATGAGTGTCATTCAAAAATGGAAAGTATTTTAGGAGCAGCATCTTTTACATTTATGTGAAATGTTGTACTTCAGTAGGATATTATCAAAGGTTTCTATTTGTTTTTTAAATATCAGACCCTTTTCATCCCCTAAAATAGAACTGAATACCACCAATAAAACCTGTTATAAAATATATTCTATTATTAGTAGCTTCAAAAGCCACACATCTGAAGATATTTTCAACTGATTTCTACTTAATGACTTCCAGTGGGACATGAGTTCCTAATAAAATTAGAAGCAACATTCTTTAGGTTCTTTCCTGCTGATTTCAGCTTTTAGTTGAAAAGTATTCATTAATTTTTTTCTCTTGAAAACAGCGCTGACCCTCTGAAACAGTTCCCCATCAGAGAGAATTTTACACCTTGGGAGAAGATTCTACTGTGTCCTTGCCTCTCCCTCGTAAAGCTATTGAGAAACTGGCCCATACAGCCGTCAGAGACAGTGCCCATCACAGGGGCTGCCATCTAGTTCTCCACCGACTTCCCTTTGTGGGTTCCTTTTCAAATTTGGACTCGAGCTGTTTGAAAGAAAAGCTTCCAGTCTAGAGTGAAAAAGAATACATGGCATTTCTTTTATCATTGTACTTCTAGTCTAGAACAGAGAAACTGAGAACACTTGGCATTCACATTATTTTATGACTTTCAGGTAACTGATATATAATATCAATTATATATCATATGTTTTGTTGCCTCTAGGGTAATTTTGATATTTTAGTATATTAGTTATTTAATTAAATTGTTTTATAAGATCATGTTATCTGTTTTCAGGACACTGTGTGCAGTCAATTTCAAAATTCAGTTGTAGGCAAATACCCTGACGTAAGGCTGACTGTGGTGCCTGCTGGCCATCGTGTTCCCTGAATGAGACTGCTTCTTAGTATCTCACAGAGGTACTGCTAACAGATGTCAAGAGAGCAGCATCTATATAAAAACATGCAGTTAATGCAATTGTAGGTGTGACTCTATAGAATTTTGGAAGTTAATTGAGATCCCAGAAAACGCACACACACACACACACACACACACACACACACACACACACACACACCAGAGCCTCTTTTCTGAATTTTCAACAGGTCTTCATGTGCCCACCTGAAGGCTTCTCTGACCTTCTTTATGGCCAGTGATTTTTCTTCTATTCCAGCCAGAATAAATCCTATAACAACTTTTAAAGACCTATCCCTGCAAACCTCCCCTGAGATAATCCAGGACTGGATAGGGTCTGCCATGAGGGAGCATTTTATTTCACCTTTCTAGGAGTCATTTTTATTGCATTCTAGATGAATGTGAGGGAGATTTTAATTAAGAAAAAAAGGGTAGCAAGTGTCTTTTTAGGACCACATTTTCAAACACTGCCCTAAAACATAACCAGACACAGTTGCAAATAATGCTTCTCCTTCATAGGGCACATTATATGCTCAATGACTCTTAGAATCAATAGCTAGTTAATTAATGACTTAATTAAAACTACAGTGAGCACCAGCCCTGAGGAAGGGCAGCATTATTGTCATCATGTCACTTTGCCAAACCCTGCTTCTGTAGTCACTAAGTGCAGACTCAATCAGGCAGGCAGATAATTTACATGGCCAACTATTCACATGCATATATGATTCCAAGTTTTGAAAAAAATTAGATTTCTCTGTATTCATTGCTATCTTTACTCTAAAACAACCCAGTGGAGACTCACCTGGATGTTTAGCATCCCCTGACAATACCGTTGCTGCTGCCAGCTGGGGCTACTTCCTAGAGGAACCAAACTTCCATATTTCTCGTCTGCTGCTGCTTCTTAGTCTCTAGCAACTATCCAGCCTCAGATCACTCTCGAAGGCTCTTCTTAAATTTCTGGTGGGACCTCGCCTCCTGCACCCTTGGTACCTTTTTTGGTGACCGAGAGGAGATTCCCTGAACTCAAGAGGAAGAAGAATGTGTAAGGTAACAAGCTAGTGTTGATGCTTCTAGAAGGAGAGCTGCTTCCCCTCCATTGGTACCACCTAATACCTTCCTCCTTCCTTCAGAAGAAGCCGTTAAAGAATTCCAAGGAAAAGATGGCAATGGAATGGCTGGGAAACATGAATAGAGAAATAGTCAGAATCTTTGGCCATAATAAGAGAAGCATAGTACCCAGAATGAGGGTGGAGATACTCTATTATACTCTATACCTAAGTTAGAAAATTGCATGATTTTCCAAAGGTAACTCTTTTGTAGGGAATATACACAAAGTGGAGTGTTCAGAAGGGAGTGGCAAGGACAACAAAAATGTTCCAAATGGGATGTTTAAGATGGAGAAGGGCAGGTACAGATGGTGGGGTAGGAGAATCCCAATCATTTTCAAATATTTAGAAGAATATCATGTTGAAGAGGAGCAAACTTGTTCTGGGGGAACCTAAGAACCTTCTAACAGTGGAAGCAGTCTTAAGATGGGAGGGTCTGACTCAGGAGGCTGTGAGAATTTTCAGTCCTTGAAACATATGACAGAGTTGAGTCTGAAAAAGATGCTTTCCAACAATAATTCCGGAACAGTGTTCTGTAGAACATTAGGTCCACTAGATGTCTGTTGGTTGTTTGTAGGAAGAAATTTAAAAGATGTATTTGTGTGTGCATGCCCATGCGTTAATAGTTTGGGGACTATTCTTGGGTCAAATAAGTTTGGGAAACACCAGTTTGAGGACAGGGGAATAAGTTCTTGACTTATCTCAATGTCCTCAATATGACAATATGCTTAATATGCTATTATGTGTATTGTGAACATCAAAGAGGCTTCACTGTTACCTAAATTTATTCAACCAATATTCAAAGGAATATTTATTTGTTTTAGGAATCTCTTTCAATAGCTCATGAAACATTGTAACATGGAACTCTGTTTAGGTAACGTTTTTTAGAGAATATGGTCTCAGATTATAAACATCTTAGAGACATTTTCAAACCTGATAGCCTCTGGTGCTTTTCTAAATGTGGCAAGGAGGAAATATACAAGGAAGAGGGAGGATGCATTAGCAAATTAGACACATATATGGCACCAATATGGTTTGGCAATATTTATTGTACGTTTTTAAGTTCCTAGGAATTTTCCATGTTGTCAAAGAATGCTAAAGTGGAATGCTAAAGTGTCAGGTAACACGATTTCCCAAAAATATAACCAACAGAGAACACAACGGAAAGCACTCTTCTCATACTAACTGACTTAAAATTTTGCACTCTTTCGGTACTATTAAAACACTCTGACTTTGTAAGACCATTGTCAGGAGGAAATTATAGAATTAACAGCATAATGAATCTTATTCTCTTGCAGAACAAATGACATGTTCCTCTGCCCTTTGCAGCTGCAGTTGTCACTGATTAAAGGGGAAAAGGCCAAAGAAATCACCCCCTGATAATTATGCATGATTGCAGGGGCCCAGAGACACACAGACACATTAGTACCTGGGAAATTATGATCAAATTAAATTCTGTTTGTATTCATTCTGCATGTTAACATTTTCTCTAAGGAATGGGAAATCTCTGAATTTGACTTTTTAAAACAATTGAACATCTGAAATGGATGCTATAACAACATTTAGCTTTGAAAGAGCATGTCAGGGACATGGAGTTGCACAAAGTACTATACAGGAGAGGCTGTGATGATGGAATAAATACCACCTCGCCACCACCACCCCACCCCCAGCTTCTGCTGGGCAATTTGGACTGGAAAAGTCTCCCATCAGAGTGGCCATGACAATTGTTTCCTTTAGAAGTAGGTTTAGATGTTCTGAGCTTCTGATACATTATTCATAGCATAATGGTGTCCAGAGGGAAATCCTAACAGATGACCAATGTAAGACTATGTGGTCACTATTTCTAAGTAGTCTAGACTTGGTAGCCTTTCTACCAAGAGTAAGTGGAGGTACCCACATGATTCTGCATAGTGCACGGCACTAAGCATAAAGGAGGTTTTTCTCAGGTGATCTTCTCCCACTCTCCCTCTTGAAAAACAACCCTCAAACCACGATAGGACCTACCCCGTTTGCATTTAAGAAATGGAAATGTAGTTTTAATTTCTCTATCTCATTAAGGTTACCAAAGGCTACCCTTGATTCCTACTTGGGTGAAAGTCCATTGATCACAGAATTTCTTGCCATCTAAATTGAACACTTGTAGGTTGGGTTTCCCAAGAAATAGACTCTAAGGCTCTGAGATTTGTGGGCAGTTTTATTCCAGAGTTCACTTGGGATCCATGCCTATGGGAGAGTGACAGGAACAGGATTGAGTAGAGGGAGGAGTCGGCTGTGATGCAGTCACAACAAAGGTCTTAGCCAAGCCTATAGGAAGCTCTGGAGCTGGGATGAACCTTCCGAGTTGTCCCACCTCGAGGCAAGTGCCTGTATACACTCCTTCCCAAAAATCAGTCATTGGATGCAGGTTGTCCCCATAGAGGGTGTGTGACCTTGAGTGGTGTGACTAACTCTTTAGCTGAGGGCAATTCTCAGACAGAAACTCAGCTGACAGCTGACAGCCAACAACATTCCTAGCACTCATTGAGATGAGTGCTCTCAATCTGGAAGGGAAAATCTGGTCAGCTCTTCACAGCAGGCACTACACATCAATATAGAGAGTAACTTTTTCATAGAGTTACTTGCCTTCAAGTAATCTGAAAGTAGGAAAAATGAAGGTAGCTAACATTTATTTACTGTCTACTATGTACTAGGCACTTCGAGCATGAACACTAAGAATGGAGTAACAGCTATCATTTATTGAGTTATCACCACTCAAGTATTATGTTAAAATTTTATGCATGCTATTTCATTTAATCTCCACATTAATTCACTCTTTTTATTCTCTTTCACAAGTGAGGAAACTGAAGCTAGAAAAGTTTAAGTGACTTGCCTAAAGTTACATGAGTATTAGTGAGAGTGCCAGGATTTGAACTCAGTCTGCTGCAAAGTCCTCTTTCTTAAACTCTATGTTACACCACCTATCCATCTTGTATTGTTTTGTTTTAGTCTTGCAAAAACCCTAGGATTTACATGTCATTATTATCCCCATTTTACAGTGAAAAACAACCTTCCCCAAAGTCACACATTACTAATAACTCAAATAGGGCTCTGTCTAATTCTAAAGCTCTTATTCTTTCTAGTGCCCCTGTATCAATTGTAGGCAGTACATTAAACCTCAATAAATACTCACTTAACTTATGAGTACTTAGAGAGTAGTCTTTATTTAGCCTCATAAATATATAAGATTCCGTGGAATATTTCCATTTGGAATTGGAATGTGTGCCAAGAAAGAGGCCAGCAGCTAGTTCATGAGGCCAAAAGAGGCTTCATGGCCATCATTGTCAAATGTTTTCATGCAACTCTATTCAGAGCAATTAAACAATTTCTATTTGTAACAATTCAAGTATTTCCAGAATTAGTCCTATAATTAAGGCAAGGGCCATGTCTGACTCATCCCTGTACCTACCCCAACAATTGCTACATGATTAGTACTCAATAAAATCTATTGAAAGTGAGAGAGAATATATGAACATGATGGGGACAAACAGTTCCCAGGATTTCACCATCAAGAATCTCTACAGATGGATGGATAAAGAAGATGTGGTATATACACAATGGAATACTACTAAGCCATAAAAAAGAATGAAATTTTTGCCATTTGCAACAACATGGATGGACTTGGAGGGTATTGTGCTAAGTGAGATAAGTCAGACAGAGAAAGACAAATACTGTATGATTTCACTTACATGTGGAACCTAAAAAATTCGACAAACTAGTGAATAAAACAAAAAAGAAGCAGATTCACAGATATAGAGAACAAACTAGTGGTTACCAGTGGGGAGAGGTAAGGGGAGAGGGGAAATATAGGGGTAGGGGAGTAAGAGGTACAAACTACTGTGTATAAAATAAGTACAAGGATATATAGTACAACACAGGGAATGTAACCAATATTTTATAATAACTATAAGTATAGTATAAGCTTTAAAAACTGTGAATCACTTTATTGTACACCTGTAACTTATATAATATTGTACAGAAACTATAATTCAGTTTAAACAAAGAATCTCTTACACCATTTTTCCTCACAGAAACCATCTTCTCTTAATACATGTATATTTTATAGGTAATAATTTATCTCTCCATTGTTAAAATTAAAAGCATGCAGATTTCCACTAGAATTTCAAATAAGCAACAGATGGTCAATACTAAACCTGAACTGATAAAATGGTTCTGCCCATTGTTAAGAAGAGCAGCATTTCAGTTAAGCTGTGTGACCACAGTTCATGGGTGACTGATTTCTTTTGTGACTTTCAACATTATTACCTCTGCTATCCCGAGATCCAGGATCCCCAAGTCAGGAACAATTGAGAGTGAAGGGATAAACCTAGATAGTCCTTGACATGTTTGTTCCAGGCAAAACCAGAAATGTTAAAACTTCTTTTCTGCACAGGTGAGCAGCAGCTCTTTCTCTGCAAATGGAAATCTTTCCAAAGAGGAGAAAGGACAGGCAGGTGCCAGCAAATAGAAACTGTATGCTTTGAGTAAAGTAAATTGCTTCTGAGCTTTGAGTCCCCAGATTCCCGGAGCATTTGTTCTGAGTGAGCGGCTATTTGGTACTGAGGAAGAGACTGTGAGGTGAGAACACTTGATCCCACACAGATGTGTTCATTATATTGAGACTCTACCCTTGAAAAAAAGCCGCCCACTGTCTGCCTCATTGGCAGTCTAAATCTTATTAATACACTGAAGGGTCTCTTTGTTTAGAATGTACGAAGCTTTCTTTCTTCCTTCTCTCCCTTAGAAAATCAGCAGACAGAATAGTGCGGAGGCCCCATCGAGGGCTGGCTGTGCTCATATTCTGTCTCCTGCCAGGGTTTATGGCTTATTCTGAAACAGGGGCTGAAGGGAGTGATGGGCCTGAGGACACAGCACGTTTTATGAACTCTAAACACCATTCTTCTTGCAGTTTATTTGATCTTATTTTAATTGAAAATGGATTTTTGACGGTTTTCTTCCTTGCCACAATAAAAAGGGCTACTTTTGCCATCATCAAAGGAAACAGATGGGGTCTTTTGCTTTGATTTGACTGCATTACTTTTTGTCAAACAAACACAAAGCTAAACTAAACTAACAAACTTCCAGGCATGAGAGGGAGGTGGGATTGTTCCCATGTCTTCTTGAGAACTTGGAATCTGTCCCTTTGAAAACTGAAGGTGGCTAGGATAGTTAGGGTGAAGGCGAGGGTCAGTCAGTCCCCCGATATTCCTGGTGTGACAGTGGCTCTTGTGTCCTTATCTTGTGGCCCCCGGAGCATGTCAGCCCTCATGGCTGTGGCCGAGGTGTTATGAACAACCCCGACCTTACATCTGAATAGTACCCACATAGAGATCATCACCTTGTGCGGGGGTCTCTACCCCAAGTGTTGTCACGCCTAATTTTCCAAATAGGAAAAATTGGGACTCACAGGGTTAATATAATTTATGCAAGATTATAAAACACAATAAAAGACATTACTATAGTCAGGGCCAGAACTGAAATTTCTCTCAACACCAATCCAGTTGACTTGATAGTTTTTGTTTGTTCATTTTTTTTTGTTTTTACTTTACATAGAGTCTTTATTTTTTTTCTAACATCTTTATTGGAGTATAATTGCTTTACAATGGTGTGTTAGTTTCTGCTTTATAACAAAGTGAATCAACTATATATATACATATGTCCCCATATCCTCTCCCTCTTGCGTCTCCCCCCGACCCTCCCTATCCCAACCTCGCTAGGTGGTCACAAAGCACTGAGCTGATCTCCCTGTGCTATGTGGCTGCTTCCCACTAGCTATCTATTTTATATTTGGTAGTGTATATATGTCAATCCCACTCTCTCACTTTGTCCCAGCTTACCCTTCCCCCTCCCCGTGTCCTCAAGTCCATTCTCTATGTCTGCATCTTTATTCCTGTCCTGCCCCTACGTTCTTCAGAACCATTTTTTTTTTAGATCCCATATATATGTGTTAGCATACGATATTTGTTTTTCTCTTTCTGACTTAATTCACTCTGTATGACAGACTCTAAGTCCATTCACCTCACTACAAATAACTCAATTTTGTTTCTTTTTATGGCTGAGTAATATTCCATTGTAAATATGTGCCACATCTTCTTTATCCATTCGTCTGTCGATGGACACTTAGGTTGCTTCCATGTCCTGGCTATTGTAAATAAAGCTGCAATGAACATTGTGGTACATGACTCTTTTTGAATTATGGTTTTCTCAGGGTATTTGTATGGAAACACAAAAGACCCTGAATAGCCAAAGCAATCTTGAGAAAGAAAAACGGAGCTGGAGGAATCAGACTCCCTGAATTCAGACTATACTACAAAGCTACAGTAATCAAGACAGTATGGTACTGGTACAAAAACAGAAATATAGATCAATGGAACAGGATAGAAAGCCCAGAAATAAACCCATGCACCTATGGTCACCTTATCTTTGATAAAGGAGGCAAGAATATACAATGGAGAAAAGACAGCCTCTTCAATAAATGGTGCTTGTTGTTTGTTTTTAATAAATCTCTCTCTCTCCCCAACTAGAAGGTATAGACCAAGAGGGCAAGGGTTGGGTCTCTTTCTGAGCACCCTGGCGTCCTCAGCACACAGAATCATATGTAGCACATAAGAGGTGCTTTATAAATATGCATTGAACAGATGTCTTTATCAAGCTGCAGATGGAGTTTGAACTTGATTTGAGCAGAGAATCTGAGAAGGTTAAGGAGAGAGGGATTTCTTCCTTTCATGGCCACAGAGGGAAAAATTCAAACCAGCTTTATGTTTAGTTGTAACTTTCATTATTTTCTGTTTTACACCTAAATAGTTGTGGGGATTTAGTTCTGAAAGTACATAGTGCTTGTCATAGGAAGACTTGGGAGGACTTTAGTCTCTTATTCAAGAAAGCCCAAGTCCTCTAAAATCTCTAGAGTTGATTTTAGGGCATTTGTTTTGCAGATCATTCACATGACTTCATTCTTTCTCTGAGTGCAATCTCAGGGGAAAAAGGTTTTTTTTTCCAAAAATGAGTTATTTTTATCAGGCATAAATCAGATATGCTCCTTTCTAAACAGAAACAGGTTTAGCGAAAAATGCTAAGCCTTGTCTTCATGCAAGTTACAATCTCTGAGATACATCCATCTGTCTACCTGAAGTTATTCTGAAGCCCTTTCTGGGGTTTAAAACTACAGATGCAAAGGCCCTGCCTTTTATCAATCACTGTATGATTCAGTGCATGAAATGCCAACCTTTTGGGAAAGAGTTTCTTTTTGTTTCATCTTTCCCTCCTTTACATTTTCAAGTGAAATTTCTAAGCCTTCAGAAATGGCTAGATTGACAGGAAATCACATTTTAAATATGTCAGACTTGAGTTGAATTAGTTGGTCCTGAGTGACTCAGTTGCCCAAGGGAAGAAAGACCTGTGATCATTATTTTAAATTTTGCAGACCAGTGAAGCCTCCATTTCTCAGGAGAGGCTGGGTTTAAGAAAGGCAGTAACAAGGCTCTGACATTTCATTGTAATCTTTATTTCCAAGGGCATCAGAGAGTTCTGTAAAAATTAATTTAATTTAAAGATTCTATTTCGTTCAACAAAAGAAACATTTCATTGAAAATTAAATATATTCAAATAAAATTCACTGAAAGATTCAAGTGTTTTATTATCCACATTGTTCATTCATAACCACAAAATACAACAGTTTAGAGAATTTAGAGAAGTAGCATATATAAAATGCATTTTTTATAAAAGTATTAGGTATACACACACACTTGAATATGAATTTGACATGGGTTCCTAATAAATTTAATTCTAATTAAATGATAAGTAATTATAATTAACAATAAATTGATAGTAAATAAAGAAATCTGTTTAAGTTTAATGCTAATAAACTTTATTCTTAGAGAGATGATGACTACTATTGTCATTATTAACACAGACTCTCAGGACACTTTACGTGTAATGCAGGAAAAGTCATTTTGCAAATTGACTGTTCAATTTGGAAATTTGCCAGTAAGACCTGCCAAGTACAGAAAAGTTAAAATCCTTCAAGTTAATTTTTAAAAGACTTTTGTTCAGCAAAATAGCAGTGAATTCACAAACTAAAATCTGTGGCAATAGCCACGGTGAGGAAAACTGAGCAGTCTTTCCATGAATTATGTTACTGCCTGCACTTTTATTCTAAAACTCAACCTTTTGTTTCTAAAAATAAAATCTATTTATTCAATACAAATTTATCGAGTACTCAGTCTATGCCAAGTGCTATGCTGAGCCTTTGGGCTCCAACAATGAGAAAACAGACAGTCTTTGTCCTCAAAGCCACTGCTGTCTAGATAGGGGGCAGGTGTTGATCAAGCATGTAAATATAATTACAATTCTGACTAGTGTTTTGAAGAAGTGACATTTAAACTATCACCTGAAAGAAAAGTGAGTGAGTTGGTCAAGTGAAGGGGCAGGGAAGATGAGGTATTCTTGGTGAAGAAAAAAAAAAAACAAACAGCGAACAAACAACAGCCCTTACAATGTTCCCTGAGGAAAATTAGGCTGGTCAAAATGAGTAAGACTGTGGATGTGGCTAGAATTCAGTGAGGGAGAGAGGGACCAGAGATGAAACTGGAGGAGCAGCTAGTAGCTGCTGTTCAGAGCCTATAGACCAGTTAAGAATTTTTATCTTTATGCTAAAAGCAGTGAGGGGTGATTGAAGCATCCTAGGTAGGAGACTGACATGAATTAATAAGTCAGGGTCAGCACACTGAGGGTTACTGAACTCAGCACTTCCAATTCCTAAATCTTTTCCTTTAAATCTTTTCAAAATTGTTTCTCAAAGCTAGAACATCAGAAGACCTGGCTCCCACATCGCTGCTCTCCTGTTGCTTCCTTGGAGGAAGGGTTTCTGATTCCTGTAGACTTGCCTGTTTCTTCTCTAAGAAGCCTGCAAACTGTTTGAAGATGCCTTTCCTCAGGAGAGCTCCATATTCTGGAGAAGGGCTCTGAGGTTTCACGTACCAAATTTTGGTTCTGGACCTGCTCTTTTGCTAACTTAAGTTAGAATCTATGATGGGAAAAGCATATTTGGACGTTTGCCCCAATTATGTGCCCCCCCCAAAAAACCCTTCCAAGGATACTTCCCTAAAGCTTCATTGCCGGTCTTGCCCTTATACACAAGGACATCCCCCCCACCCACTTTCTATCATTGATAGGAAATTGTGAAGGTTGGAAAGAAATCCCGCAGGCTCATTTTTACATCACAACTGTATTATGGCTGGGTGTTGCCCTCAGAATTCCCTGCTGCCTTCCTTCTTTGAGACTCTGGAGCAGGGCATTGCCTGGGCTGTCACTCAGTGGATATTCAATACATTACCACTCACAGAGAGCCAGGCACTCATCTAAGCACTTTAATCCTCATTAATATGCTAATGTAATAGATGATAAAACTGAGGCTTAGAGTGTCAACTAACTTGCTCATAATTAATGCCGGTGCTGAGACTTGAGCAGAAACAGTCTGGCTCCAGATTTGACAGTAGTGCTAGGATTTTATTTAAATTTTTCTTTATCTTGAAATGATTCTCCTGGTAGTCAGTGAGGTCTTGCGAATAAACAGACTAAATCCACACTGTAAATCCAGCATCTAATGAAAATGAGAGATTAAGAAAAAGAGGGGCATTTAAAAGACAACATTGCAGTACCTATTTAGTCACATCTTTCTATGTGACTATAGGAGACCAAAGGAGACTATTCCATAAATAGATACTAAAATATTAATATACAAATTCAAAGAGAATTTAGTAATCTCTTCAGACTACATAATTTCACTAAGAAATATTTTCCTTCATAATATTAGTGAATGCTCTTCAAATTTCTGCTAGCAACTTTTTGGTTATAAAGGTGGAACTAATATGAAAAAATGAATGAATGAATGAGCAAATGAGGGCTTTTTAGGATCTCGTAGCAATCTGAGAACTTCCAAAGGGAACTTCCTAAGCTCTTTATTTATAAGTGAAGAGAATACAAGTTTCAGTGCCATTAGATGATAGACTTTGTATGGAATTAATATTAGATTCTTCATTGCATGGGAAAATCAAAGAACTCTTCTTTAGACGAAATCAACAGCAAACCTAAGTGCATATAAAGGGAAGCTCTGACTTCACAGGTTGTCAAAGGAGGCGTTAACCATCTGGCCCAACACATTCCTGTTCCTCCCCTATTCCAGTCAGTCCCCCTAGTGTCCCCACACCTCCATGGCGCCTACTCTCTGGTCACCTTGTCTTTTCTAATCATGTCCTCTCTTTCATGCCCATATGCTTTTTTTAAAAAAATACTTTATTGAGGTCTGACATATAAAATGCTGTACATTTTTAATGTATACAACTCGATGAGTTTGGAGATAGGTACATACCCATGAAACCATCACCATCAAGGCTATAAATATATCCATCACCTCCCAAAGTTTCCTCCTGACCCCTTTATTATTTTTTTATGTGTGTGTGTGGTAAGAGCACTTAACATAGGATCTACCCTCTTAGCAAATCTTAGTATACAGTACAGTTTTGTTAGGAGGGCATTTTGCTAAGTGAAATAAGCCAGACAGAGAAATACAAATACTATGTGATCTCAGTTATATGTGTAATCAAAAACAGTCAAACTCATAGAAGCAGAGAATAGAATGGTGTTCACAGGTGCTGGAGAGAGGGAGAAATGGGGAGGTGATGATTAAAGTGTACAAAGTTTCTGTTATGAGAGATAAGTTCTGGAGATCTACTATACAGCCCATATTCTATTGGATGTGCTATTCCCTTTTCTTGAAATGCTTTCTTCTTCTTCATCTAAAAAGTCTTGACCAAGCTCATATGTCACCTATTTTGTGACATGCTCATTAAATTTCTCCATAATTTCTCCCAAGTGAAATAAATTATTTTACCTACATGCTCCCATAGAATCCTATGCCCATGTCTGTTGTGCCATATTGTATTGTCATGGTTGGTTCACATCCATTTTACTTGTTAGACTTTGAGACAGCTGAGACCAGGATTTCTAGGTAACATTTGAGTTCAATAAATGTGCTATTTTCCTTTTGGGTCCCAGGGATTGTGGCAAGTACAGGGGATATTTTGATGACTATGATATGATTTTTGTTTTTTGAAAAGTGTGCAGGTGCTGATAGAAATAGGCATGGAAGTGGAAAATCTGAATGCCATGTGCAGTGTGTAGTTACAGAACTGTGCTTATGGAGATAAAGCATCAAGAAAAGAGTTCTTCACCCAGATTTGGACTTGAGGGATGGAGATGCTGCCTGGGCCAAGTCTTGAAGGGCAAGCAGAAATTAGACCAAGAAGGGTACTGAAAGAAAGAATGGTATTTCATATAGAGAGAAGCCCTGAAAAAAAAAAAAAAAAAAAAAGAGGCATGAAACCACAGGGTATGTTTGGGAGAAAACATAAGCATTTCAGTATTACTAGAGAAAAAATGAGCATGTAGGAAGTAGCAACAAATGCAGCCGAAGAGAGGTGAGTGTGGTGGATGTGTGAGGGAGGATGGAGGGACTCATATATACTGATCAAGAGCCTATGCATCTTGTAGGTGACAGAAGACTTTGCAGTGTTCGTGTAGAAGAATAATGCATTTGGTTGAGAGAAAGAGTGCTGTGACTGTAGTGTAGAAAAGGCACGAAAAAACAGTTTGGTGGCAGGGCTGTGGCAACGTTTCTTGGAGAGAGGTGAGGAAGGTCTGAACCCCAAAATGGCTCTAGAACGCTGTCTTCCACAGATACAGTATATCTTTGTTGAATGAGTGATTTTTTAAAATTAAAGTTAAACCAGTTTTTCTTTTTAATTTTTTAAAAATTAAAAAAAAATTTATATTGGAGTATGGTTGATTAACAATGTTGTGCTAGTTTCAGGTGTACAGAAAAGTGATTCAGTTATACGTGTACATATATCTACTCAATTTTAGAGTCTTTTCCCATATAGGTCATTACAGAATATTGAGTAGAGCTCCCTGTGCTATACAGTAGGTCTTTGTTAACCAGTTTGTCTTATACCATGAAAATTATTACACTGAGACAATACTTTATTACCACCAGAGTAGGCTTTTCAATTTACTCTAATTACCTAATATAAAAATTGATTCTCAGGAGGGCAAATTTACTCTTTTTACGTAAAAAGCACAGGTATATACAAACAACTTATAAACATATTTAGAGTCTATCTGTGGTATTAAAATTTTATTGAGAAGGAGGGTGAGGAGGGAAAAAATATTTTAAAAGGCTCCATAAGGGGGAAATAATTTTAAAAGTTTAAGAAATGCCACTCTAAATAATCATCATAACTTCAGTAGCATTTGCTAGTTTTTTGTTTTTGTTTTTTTTTTGCGGTACGCGGGCCTCTCACTGTTGTGGCCTCTCCCGTTGTAGAGCACAGGCTCCGGACGCGCAGGCTCAGCGGCCATGGCTCACGGGCCCAGCCGCTCCGCAGCATGTGGGATCTTCCCGGACCGGGGCACGAACCCGTGTCCCCTGCATCGGCAGGCGGACTCTCAACCACTGCGCCACCAGGGAAGCCCCATTTGCTAGTTTTAATCCAGTATACTGAGTCTTTTTGTTTAACATAATTCTACTTAAGTCTGTCTGAGTATTTCATATTCAACTTGGTGTTATTGCTTGTTTTGTCTTTGGTATCATACTGACTTACAAAACTATATCTGAACAGAAAAAGAGAAATATTCCCATGATTCAGAGAAACAGCATTTAAATGTAAAACTCCTATTTCACCTGAGGCCTAAAAGCTATTCCAAGATGATATTTCATCAATCCTCAAAGCAATCTATTTTATAGAGAAACAGAGAAGAGCACTCATATTCTCCTAACATAGCTCCATGGGGATAACGATTAGTTGTTCTAAATACAGGCCCAGGAATTTCAGTCTTAGAGCAGTAGTGGGCATCTGAGTATCTCTTTCTGTGATGGTCATGGTTCTAAAATGGGGGTTCTGTTGCTCAGGAGCCTCCCAAAACCTAGTACCCTAGGGATCTGGTAAGCCAGCTACTTGGTTAAACTTAATACATCAGCATCACGCTTCTCTACCCCACCTCTCACGTCTCAAAGTGAGTATATCTGCTAGAGAACTATTCTTCCCAGGAAATGCACTCGTTCTGACACTTTTTCCAAAGAGTGTCTGCTTTTTCTAAAATGCCAAGGTGATACTATATTCACAACAGAGATGTAACCATCTGCCCTAGCAAGTGCAGAAGAGAAAGTAATGGAATTCAAACCCAAGTGGCTGCATACACATTGCCACGGCATCTGTCTTTCTAACGAACTTGAAAACACTGAGCCTGTGCTCTAGGGATCCAGATTTTTCATTTCAAGATAGAATTCTCTTCTGAAGCTGTTGTTGTGAAGACCAAATTTCTCCACCTGCCAGTCTATTTTCTGAAGGCAATGGACCTTTTATTTATATATTTATTTATTTATTTATTTTGGTAATGGACCTTTTAAATCAATGTTATGCTCTTTTAGAAGCACTTGTATCCTCCTCTATCTGTATGCTGAAAAATGTGGATCTGAATTTTTAAGGTATTACTCACAGGATGAATGTAGTCCAAGGCAGTTGATTCAGTTTTGCCTGGATGGGTCAAGCTTGACTAGATACACTTTCTGAGGTCTGGAGAAAGACACACATATTACATTCTATGCTTCAACCTCACAAACCAAAAGAAGCATGGATTTCTTTTCTCCTTTATTTTCATGACACTACCTGCTCCTAATTTTCATCGTACTTCTATACCTACTTCTCTCTTTTTTTAATTGAATCAACTTTTCTGCCCATGTTGTTGATTTTCAAATTTTCTCTTCTCGTCCTTCTTTATACTATCTTCCCAGGTCATTTTATCCACTCTCATAGCTCTAACTATTCTTTCTATGTAATGACTCTTGACCAGCTCTATGTCCTGAATATCAGAACTGTACTTAACTGTGAATTAAGATCTCAACTCATATGTCCCAAAGTCACCTCAAAGTCAACATGTCTCAGATTGATCTTAGCACATCCACTGGAAAGCCTTCAGTGCTGTGTTTCCAAGATTAGCGAATGATGCTCACCTGCCAGAATACCGCTAGAAATCTAGGCATCATTCATGGCTTCTTTCTCCCTCTCCATCTACATCCAATCCCACACCAGTCAAATGTTGTCATTTTATCTCCTCAGTTCCTTTCAAATATATCTATTGTTTCCACTGAGATGTAAGCTACCATTATCTCTGGTCTGGCTTCCTTCCACAGCTCCTTAATTGTTAGCCCTGATCCCAGTCTTGCTTTCTTCCATTCATTTGTTCACAATGAAGGCAGACCACTCTGTCTGAATCACAAGTCTAAGCATATTATTTCCCTGGTTAACAGCTTTCAGTTGGTCTACATTTCTGAAAGCCCTCTATCATCCGGTTCCTTCTTATTTCTCCAACATTTTTAAGACTTCCTTAAATTTTGTAACTTCTCTGAGATTCTTAATTTCATCATTGTCTCTCTACCCACTCACTTCTCTCTCTCCCTCCATCTCATCCAGGAAATTAATGTCCACATGTATTTCCTCACTCTTTCATTGTCATTGCACTACCATCTCTCAGACCTCAGTTCATTTATCCCTTTTTCATGTCAACCTCCCTTCCCGCTCCCTTAGGTCATAGTGGCTTCTCTTCAATATGCTGCCATAGGATATTGCATCTTTCCTAACATCTCCTGGATCTGTCTGCACGCCCTACTCCTAAGCACACCCTATTCCTGTCAATGAATGAAGGAATGCTATTTCTTCTGTCTGAAAATGCACTGCATCACTCTGTTCCCACCTTTACCCAGCTAAATCTCCCTAATCCCTCAACATTCAGGGAGCGCTCTTCTGAAAAGTTTTTCCTGACTTGGCAAGCTAGGCTAGGTGACTCTCCACTATGCTGTCATGGTAATGAATCATCTTTTATAATTAAGTCAGATCATAACACTCTTTTGCTCAAGATCCTCCAAAGACGCCCCATTTTGCTCAGAGTAAACCTCAAAACCCTTATAATAGCCTACAGTGCTCTACAGCATCTGTCTCCCTTTCCTTATTATTTCTCTAACTTCATCTTTTAATACTTTCTTCTTTCTTTTGCCACATTTAGGCATGCTACCATTTCAGGGCCATGGCAGGAACTGAAACGCTTTCCCTAGCTTTCTACATGACAACTCCCTTGTCTCCTTCAAACCCTCGCACAAATGTCCTCTTGTCAATGGACCTGCATAAGCACCTATTTTAAGTTGCGATCTGCTCCACACCTCTCTATCTATGCACTCCAAATCCTCCTTTTTTGCTGCGTTTTAATAGCACTTATTCCTTCCTATCAAATGATATAATTAATTTATGATTATTAGTCATCGTTTGTCTTTCCTTATTAGACTGTAAGCTCCACACAGGTGGATATTTGTATCTGCTTTGTTCACTCAAGTTTTCCAAGTGCCTTCAAGGGTGTCTGGAACAGAAGAGGTGATCAGTAAATATGTTTAAAGGATGAGCATTGATTGTGCTATACAGTATTAAAATTTTCTTCCTTGTCCACCTGCCCACCACCAAACCATGCACTTGTCAAATGCAGGGAGTTTTGCCCTTAAATCTATTTACAATATCCAGCATATTTGCTGAAAATAGTGGGTTCATAATAAATGTTTGCTAAGTGCATGTACGCATCTCTGACCTCACTACCCCATAGCTTTGCAGGGTTTGCAATCACACTATACCAAACTAGAATATGAGTTCAAGAATGTTGTTTCCTTAGTAGAGAAGCTTCTCTATAAATTCTCATGGCATCTGAGATCTCCAAAGATGGAGTCCAATGTGGACCAAGGTAGTGACTACAGCCATCCTTCCATATCCTAGGGTTCCGTATCCATAAAATTGATCCCAGGTTGGTTGAATTCACGGATGCAGAAACCGCGGATGAGAAAGGATGACTTTACTACTTCATTTTATATAAGACACTTGAGCATCCACAGACTTTGGTATCTGTGGGAATTCCTGGAACCAATCCCTCGTGGATTCCAGAGATGGCTGTATTTCTCCTGCAGAGTCACTTCAGAGGTTAAGAATTTGCCATTGTCCATTTAGCTTTTTTCTCCATTCTGTGTCTGTAATTGGGGCATTTATTTTAATAAGTTAAAAAACTAAAGGAAGTCCTGGGAATCGTGAGCTCGAAAAATAATATCTTTCCTTCTGTGACTTCTCTTTTTTCTTTCCTTTCTCAGAGCTCTTCCTGCCATGATGCAGTGGGTCCGCACGCAGAAGCCAGGAGAGAGTGGCATCAATATTGTCACTGCCGATTTCGTAGAACTTGGTGATTTCATCAGCACTGTCATAAAGCTCAACTATGTCTTTGATGAAGGGGAAGCCAACACTTGATAGTACCATTTGGAGTGCCAGTGAATAAGATAGAGAAAACTCACTGTATTAGGCATATTATCTATAAACACTCTGATCTTCCTATTCCACTGAGTCTCTGAGGGAATAAGGGCTGAAAGTGGGTGGGAAAAGGGGGAAACCATTTCTTCAGTGATTATTATCATACTCTACATTACTATAAATATTTCATTTCCCATTTGATGATCAAAACCTACTTCTAGTGTTAGGAATAAAAAAAAAACTAGTACATTTCGTTTCTCAGAATTAGTTTTTGTAACTTATGAGTGTTTACTTGATTGTGTTTCTGATTTCAACCTAGGGCTCCTACACTGTGTATCCTCTAAATGAACCTTTCTGCTCCCTCGCTAGCTCGCTCTTTTTAATCAGCTGTTGTATGGGACTTAAAAATAATTAAATGCCCAACATAACGTGTATTATCAATACATTGTTGTGCTAAAATGTACTTGTTTTGTGGGACCTGGTATAATATTCTGTAGTCTGCAATCTCACTAACTTTGGGTCATAAACAATATGCATCAAATCTGTTTCCCTGCATAAGTAATATTGGTGGGCATAATCAGTAATTTTTGTGTTATATAAAAACAATAGTGTTTCACAGTATTTCTATTTAAGGCAGCTATAAATATAGAGTAAAAACTTTTGTGGAAGAACTATTAGTGCCAACTCCATAGTGAAAAATGGGGGTGGGGGAAGAGATGGATATCATTGTAATTCAGAAATCTCTTAACTAATATTGTCCTACAAATGCTCAGTAAATGAAAAATTATGACAAGTGTTGTTAAAATCAGAAAACTCTGAAAATAAATCTTATAAAATTTCTTCTAACAATTATCTTGACTGAAAAAATAAAAAGAAGAAAAGAAAGAAATGAAAGATTGAGCAAGCTTTCCTAACAAATTGAGATTTCTAAATATGTCATTCTAAATCCCAGATTTTGAGGAATATATTCTGAGAAGGTTCAATCTGAGTTTTTTTACTTGAAGTTGAGGAAAATGGAAGGGTGGCAGAGTGAATTAGAGCAATGTTTTTGAAACTATGACCGTGAACTCTCAAGGATCAGTGAAATATTTTTAGGAGATTCTTAAATACATGTGATTTGGGCAGACTTATTGAAAATCACTTCTGTGTCCCACCCCAGGGTCAAGTTTGAGGCAGAGGCCCAAGTTTCACAGAAAGTTTCTGCCATCCACCATTTGATAGTCCAGGTGTATGAGGAAGAAAAATGGTAATGCAACTTTGAGCACTGCTTCTGCCTTGGTGTCTTTGTGATACTTGACAGCTCTAAACAATCTTAAAAGAGCATGATAGCCCTTACCAATATGCCTCACAGGAATATTGTGAGGCATTTATAAAACTCTATAAAATTTGCTGAATTTGTACAATTCTGAATTATTTTATCTTCATGTTTAGAAATAATCTCACCTCAATAGTTTCCTGGGAAAACACAGTCCATGTAAAATGGGGCCATAGAGAAATAAAAGCATGCTCTCAGTTTTCAGTTAATTTAGATGTATGACATGTGGTTTAATCTCTGAGTCCTAGGTAAGGGATTTAATTCCAAGGTTACATACATCAAAATTATAAATATTCAAGAGTTGATTAAAAGATTATAAATACTCACTATGAGAAAATAGTGCTTATTAGCAGCTGTGGGGAAGGAAGAGAAATTGTTTATACTGAAGAGAACATTTATGAAAAGTGTGCAGGTGTGTGTGGTTGACCAAGTAGCATGCATATACACACAACAGATATGATCTCCATTCCAATTGTGTGTATATGTCTCAACAGACAAAATATATCAATATATACCCACTCTTGTGCAGGCAGACAGACACAAATACACACAAACACACACAGTCATGGACAGACACAGTGAAATTCTTCTTTTCAAGTGAAAACTTAGGTAATATTAAATAATTTAATTTTAGGACCAAAACCCTTAACAATGTATGAAAAAGAGTTGATGAGATTTTTGAAAGTAGAGTAGCTGATCATGTTCAAATATTTTTGTAAAAATCGATATTAATTATCTACAAATATAATTTTCTTTCTGCTTTCCCTCCCCTTGCAGTTTTATTGCCTTTCTATCTCTCTCACCTGCTCTTTATATGCAATTGAATATGAATCCTTTCTAAAGGACTATAGCTTATTGAAATTTATGTCCTGTGAAGTTGTTTTTTGGGGAGGTTTTCTCTGACTATTCATTATTCATCCCTCAGGAGGATCTTTAGCCAAGCACACTTGCAGTGACACAAGGATTTAACTTATAAATGTATGAGAAAACAGATCTTTCAACATATTCAATACAAATGAAAAATGAATAAAATATAGAGGTAACTATGTTGTGTTTTCTTGAACTTAGATGCTTTCTTATGTTTGCTTAGAATTAGCTTTGTCATATCTGTCATTTGGGTGCTGGAAAAAAACAAACATGCTGAAGCATTAGATTAATTTTCCGGTTTCTGAGTTAGAGAAAGCTTTTAATTGCTATTAATGATATGCACATAGAGTCCTTGTTTGACAAAAGATACTTCCAAGCCAATGTTTGGTGTCCATGTGGATGTACAGTATCTATGTAACAGGCACTGGGAGTAAATGGACTTGCCTTAATTTCGAAAGGAGGGAACAGGTAGAAGTGAACCATGCATCCTCCACTAGAGGAAGAGTTCACTAGGAAGGATTCCTTTGCAAGGGGAATGGAGGGAAAATGCCTTTGGCTGTCTTCTGCCCATTGGCCCTGCTCTGGGACACACTTAGGGAGCAGGCTGTGGGCCTTAAATAAAGAGGTAGGGGGTGAGGACTAGTGGTATGCAATCAGAGCTTACCATCAGCCTAAGCTCCTTTGTCTTAGCTGGGCATTGAGTTTCCAGAGAGTTAGAGCACAAGGGCTACAAATAGACCCCCAAATGGTAGGAGATACATCTTGGTGCATTTTTTGTTTTGCTTATTTCTTAAGACTTTTCCATCACAGGTCCTGCAAGGCAAAGAAAACAGAAACAAAATCCAACTTTTACCCAATTTACAGCAGGAATTCAAAGGAGTGGCTGAGATGAGGGAAAATATACAAAGAGTATCATTTTTTGGTTTGCTTTCCTGTCTGTAATTTCGAAGGACAAATATTTAGATACTCCTGCCATTATTCTTTATGTCTCCCTTATTACTACACAATCATATGAATGCAGAGAATGACTTTTAAAAGCCTTAGGATATTCTATATGATGACCTCAATATTCACTTTCAGCCATACTGGGAAAACTCACGTTTCATGGAGTGCCACCTAACAATGAATGTATTAGAGCATAAAGTATTTGGTATGTATGCACCTGTGTGTGTACACACGTACTCACACACACACACACACACACACACACACACACACACACACACACACACCATGCACATCTCACACATTATTCAAGCCGAAACTGCACTCTAATCACTCAACCTGATTCTATTGTCATTTTAACTCTTAAAATTAATATCTCCTACATAAGTAGGGACAAACATAATTCAAATATTTAAGAGGAGAAAAATCACTAGAAAACCAATGAAAAATGAGATCTTCATAAATAAGAAATGCCTAGCAGTAATAGTCTAACTACACTGTCAATTACACTTCAAGCTAGAGAATCAAGGATGGACTTAAATATAAATCACAAACAGACAGACATGGCATCTTCGCTTAATGTTGTTTTAAGTTCTTTGAGTTCTAACATGTTTTAGCCAAGGTTACCCATTCAGGATCTCCCCTGTTAGGATTCCAGACTGGAAGTTTGGAAGTCTCAGGAAATGTATGTTTTCATGACTTTTTCAGTTCTACAATTTTAATGATCCAATGACACAATCTTCTGACCTTTGGTTGCTAGTCCAAATGAGAGCTCCACAGGTAGAGTGCTGGCTTTTTGAATTGCTAATAGAAAATAATGCGTAGTGTCCCTCAGGATATGCTAAACAAGGTTTTTAAAAGTATTTTATTTTATAGCACTTTAGTTTTTTCAACTAGATTTCAGTGACACAATGGTGTAAATGCTGTATTTGCCATAACTTACTGGTGGCTCCTGTGTTACATACAGTTTTAAATAATGCTCTAACTTATTTGTTTTCCCAATGACAGCGATAAAATGTTCCGTAGAATTTGTAAAACGTGTTGATTAAGTCAGTTGAAAATTGTGCAATTTTTATTTCATTTGTGATACTCTTTTGTAGGTATTAGTCCCAAATGTGTATTTGTATGAGTCAGAAGTATGTGCTTGTATGTGTGTATTAAGTATACTGTATCTTATACAAAATCAAACTTATCCTAAAGAAAAAGGGCACATTATGACCAGCCTTAATTCATTGACATTTTTGTTATTGTTTCAATTTGGGATTAAAATTTTAAAAGAAATTATATTTTTGTTAAAAATGGGCTTTTTTTTAAATCACATGAGAAATGTGCTTTAGCACTCATTTGAGTTCCACAAGCAAATAGTCCAGCTTGTGGAACACCCAATGCTCTTTAAGTTTCAAACATCAATTAATTTATTAACTTCATTAACATGCAAAGAAACTAAATTCAGATTCATTTCCATCAACAACAGAACCAGTGCATTCCTAAAGCTGTTCTTCCAAATATGGAACCCATTTTGCTTAAAGGATAAGCTTTCCATAAAAAATTGTTTCTCCAAACCATTACTTTTTAAAAAATTGGATCTTCTCAAGTGAGATGAACTGCCTTGGCCCTGTGAGAGTCAGTAAAGACCCATCAACATTAGGTGGTACCCTTTGCAAAAAAACAGGATGCAACACTCTTAAATTTTTGCTATCTGCCTATATGCAGTTTAGCAATAAAAAACTAAATACTAATTTGAGGATCTGCACAGGTGGCCATGTTCAAAGCAAAACTCTGTAATCTTTGGGCCTGGGATCTTGGTATGGAATATTAATCAATCTTCTTTCCTCTCTTTCTCCATCTTCAATTATTTTTGTCCCATATTTAAGGTTGCTAGGTAGAATACAGGACACCCAGTGAAATTCAAATTTCAGATACATATGAATATTTTTAGTATAAGTATTTTCCCAATATTTCATGAGATGTACTTATACAAAAAAATTACTCATTGTTAATCTAAAATTCACATTTAACTGGTTGTGTTTGTATTTTTCTCTAATCTGGCATCCCTATCCATCCTGACTTTCTACTTTTTTCATCAGGGCTACCTACCTATAGGGGGTAAAATCCTACCTCTTTCTACACTCCTGTGTTAAGATACTTCACGAAAATCCATAGTCCTAATACCCTTCATGAAGGAAAATATTGGCCCATGCCAAGTCCTACAAATGCATTATGAAGGACCAACTCAAATATAGGAGGAATAATCATATAAGAACTTTTATAAGATTAATGCCACATTCACTGGCCTGTTGTGAGATACAAGTCTCACTCCACCTGCCCCCCTTAATCCCTTAAGTAACATTTCTCAATAATTGGGACAACCAGTAACACACCCAGACATTTAAAATGACCCTGGAGTATAGTAGCACCTTCCAACCCATACCAGGACCTCTTTTAAAATTTATTATTTTTTTCTTTCAGAGAGGTAACAAACTAATCCCTTACTTTTCTCATTAACATCTTACCACAGATTATTTTTATCAGATTAGAACTGGTCTCCTACAGAACTGTAGAAAATTTGACATAGAAAGGAACTCTCTTGACTGCCTGAGGAAGAGAGGAGTCTGAGGTCTGAACACAGCTTTGTCGGTGCCTACTCGCGCAGCAGGTGGGAGATAGAATGCAGTGCCTGACAATGAAGCCAGCACCTGACAGAGACGCTTGCCAAAGCAGATTATAACAACCAGCACTTTTTCTGAGGAAACCCAACACGTCCCAGAGTAAGAACAGTGGGATCTAAGGCCAGTTTCTAGAACACTTTTCAGAGAGTAGAACCATGTCGGCATTCCTAAAATAGAGTTTTCAAATACTGTTGTATCCAATGGTGAATCCTTGACAGAGTCCGAATGTGGATGGAGTTTCAGAACATTTGGATAGCTACCTCCTCTCTTGAAATTTGTGTAAGTGATAAGAAAATCCAAATCCCTTAATGTAACATTTCCATCTCATGGCCCCTGCTGTCACACATTTGTGTTGATTGGCTTCATGTCTATAGGATGGGAATTTGCAGAGCTGGTGACATTTCCTTCATTGGACACTAGAAATTCACCAGAGGGAGACAGATCTGTGCCTTCTCTTTTTAGGATCTGGTCATTGATACTTTAATAAATGTGGTGTATAGAAAATACATGCCTACAGTTCTGTTTAGCAAATGTGAAATTTTTTTTGATAAGATCGTGTTCTTAATGTTTAGAAAAGTTTCTTTGTATCCAGTGAAAAGCTTAATAAAGTCCTGATACCAGTTGTCTTAATATTTTTATTTCATATTCATCAGTGCTTCATGATAGCCCCAAAGTGGATCTCTTAAATAGGACACGACTCAGAGCAACAGGAAATATCATTCCTTTTTAAAAATATAAATCACCATATTAGGATTTCCTCTGTGAAAGAATATAGTATTCTCCACCAATAAAGGCAATGCCATGAGTGCTTCCATTACATCAGTTAGGTATCTCCGAAGTCTGATGCTTTTAGCTTCTGATATTGCCACAAAGGCCAATATCAGTATAGCAATACTATGTTAATATAGTATATTAATATTATAAAACAGTGTCTTGAGGTTAAAAGCTTAATGTGAAATCTACTTTTGCTGAACCTCCACTATGTCCAATGCGTGAAACATTATGTCAGAAGTGAAATCGTATTTCACCAAATAAACCCTACTTGTTGGGTTCAAATCAGTCTTAAAACAAAACTTAAGCATTGTAATAGTATTATAAAAACCCAGCAAAAAATTGTGGTCCAAGATTATTTTTGAGGTTGAATTTGGACATAAATCCCCCAAAAGGCTCTGCTTGTTATATACACTAGTAGGTTCATGACATTAGAGGATTCTATTTATAAAGCTGTAATGATTTCTACATTTATGAAATCATATATATCTGCAAATAATATTCCACGTAAGTATATCTTTGACCTTAACGTAACACTGCTATAGTTTTATCACAGCCATTATTTATTTATTCAGTAATTCAGCAATTATTTGCCAAATGCCTACTATACAGCAGGTCCCCTGCTAAGCACTACAAAGCATTTCTAAGATGTTCTTTAGGACAGTGGATAAGTACATCTCAGGTAGTTTATCATTAGAAATAACAGGTGGCATTATTTTGTCCTCTAAACAAACAAATATAAATTCATTCTCAATGATCTTTTCAAAGAAATATCCCCAGATAGTAAAACTGTTTGAACACAGTTGTTCCTGAAAGCCTGAGAAGAAAGGGACAATTTCTACAGTAAGTATAATGGGAAATAGGTTGGTCATACCATGAAGAGTGGATCCCCCCTCTCCCCTGCCACGATCCCTGTCACCATGCATAGGATGCTGTGTATGAACTTGGGTGCCATATTCTATCCATAGCTCCAAAACAGCAAAAACAGAGGCTCCGTCCCTTTTCTTTGCTCCCCACTTCCAGAGCTTCAGATGAAACTTCTTTTTCTCGACAGCAGAGGCTGACCTCCTAAAGTAAAGCAGACCCCATAAAGAAGTGTCTCCCTCCCATGGGGTAAAGATGATGATACCTCCTAGACCAAAGGAGTCCACATATCAGCTGGCTTTGGAGGAAATATTTCTTTTTTAGTGGAAAGTAATATTGTGGTACGATGGAGCATTTCAACATTGGATGTCAACAGGTGGTTTAATATTTGTCCGTCATAATAACCGCCCTGAATTAAGTGGCAAGACATGAACCTAAATGTAACTGGGCGTCTTCTACCGTATTCATCTTTCAGTCCTGTGGATAGAAATATTCCTGGGAGCATCTGGAGCTTTAGGCAACGGTGAACCACATTAAATTCTAGGAAGTGGGATTTAGTGCCCTGAGTGAGAAGCAGAGGAGGGTGGCGGAGAACTCCAGGGCTGGCAGCTCCAAGCTTTCCTTGGCAGAACGTTTATCCTCTACTCACACTTTTCCCCTCAGAGGAACATGTAAGCTTGACCCCTTGGGGTTTTACTGAGAAATAATGAAGGAAAAAAATCTCTTGCCTCAACACAACTGCTCAGCTATTATTAAATTGTACTCTTTCATTATGGAAAAAGAAAAATGTGCCTGCAGACTGGTTTCTATTTGGGCATGGGGAAAAGGCAGACAATATTAATTTCGAACCAATAATTCTTTTCTCATTGGACTAAAAGGTTATGAATCTTTGATTTAAGCTTTAAAGTTAGAGGCACATCTTCGCTGTTTTTGTATTCCCAGGGCATAGCAGTTATTAAAACAGTTTGGAAACAATGAAATGAAATTGTGACAGGTTATGACCCAATCGAGTGGTAGACAAGTGCTTGATCAGGGCTGTGCACATGCGGAGCACAGTCAGACGTTGGTGAGTGTTCCGAAAAGTACCAGCAGTATCCTCCACTTCTTGCATTCCTTGGAGAAATATTGACAATATTGGGAGAATTTAGGGGAAAATACACTGCGTGGTGTTCTCTTCAAACACTAAGGCCTCTTCTCTTAGCTGTAAAGTCAACTCTAAATCTTTGTGAAGAATATGCACCCAGGGGAACTTGCGTTAAGATGCATTGATTTAAAAGGAGCTGAGAAAGGGTACGAGAGGGGATTCCATTCTGAGCTTCAACAAATCTCTTGTTAAATTTTCCCATCCCTCATCCTTTTGCAGATACAAGTGGGGTTGTGTGAATACATTAACTGAAATTCCACAGGCTCCTGTTTCCACACAAGAGCTCTGCTCACACACCCTTTGGAAAGACTGTCCCCTTCACCACACTTTCCTGCATCCCCAGATGTTTTCTGTGCCGAGTAAAACTCCGTGGCCTCTGGCTACTGGCTGCTGCTGCACTCTCATCTCGATGCCCCCTGTGGTCTCCAGTCATTGCCCTTTCTCCACCAGAACCAGCAACCTGCCCAATTGGCACTGCTTACCCCCAGCTGAGCATCACTCCAGAGGTAAAGTCCTCAGGTGCCAAAGGGATGAGTGGTCTAGTGCCAAGTGAATAGAAGTGAGGAAATACTTCTCTCTTTATGTTATATTCTTGTGTCCCAAAATAATTAATTAACCAAGATCAGAGGCAAAGAGCTTATTCAACTCCCCCCCCCCCCACCTCTCTTTCTCTCCCCATTATGGGCTTGGGACAGATATCAATTCCAGTGACAGCCACCATGTCATTCTGAAAATCACTGCTCCCCTCTGAGGACCAAGGCTTTTTTGCTGGTCAAATTTATCTTCCTGGTTTTTCCTTCTCTCAAGAAATTATCTTAGGGATTTCCTTAGTTCTTATACAATAGGCCTCTGATAGACCCACCCTCCCAATTCTGTTATTTAGTTTCATTCTACATTCCACAGATGCATGTGGCCTAAAAGGACCAGCAGCTCCTGCCCATAGCCATCTCTACAAGATGGGCAAATGAGCAAACTGAGTAAGGGACTTTGTGTACAGGTACGTAGCTTCTCCTTACTGAGGTTCCTCCTTCCCCTGTCCACCACAAAGAAAACTTATTCCCTCACAAACAATCTGATGAACTTATTCACAATGAAGTATTGATATTACCAGGGCTTAAAATAGTGGCTTTCAAACATTTTTTACTTTAAAGACACATTTACAGAAAGGTTAAACTCACAAAACAGCATATTACAGATGGGAAAGGCCAATGGCTCTGTGCCCCCCTTCTATGAGTTCTCCTGGGTATTCCTACAGAAATTCCTAGGACTCCCCTGAGCTGCACTTCTCAAACTTTATTATGCCTACAATTACCAGAATCTTAATAAAATGCAGATTCTGATTCAGGAAAATGAGGATGGAGCCCCAGATTCTGACTTTCAAACAAGCTCCTAAATGATGCTGATCCTGCTATGGCAGGCATCCCACTTTGAGTAGCCAGGCTATGGAGCCCAACTTTAGAACAACTGCTAAGTCTTGACTTTTCCATGAGATTTATTTGGTGGGGGGGGGGGGGGTAAATGACCAAATCTTTAACTATAAAACAAACAGTTTGAGTGGAGGAATTATTATAGGAAAGAAGAAAACCAAGCCTCGTCAACCGAAAGCCACCAGTAACTACTTGTGGTCTTATGAAGTCAGGTTTATTTACCCATCGCAGTAAGAGAGACCAGGCGGAAGATGAAACATGGATTATCTCACCAAACTAAGGAAAACAGAGTTGTTACAGAGTTCTGTGCAGGGGTGGGCTTTAGATGAAATTTAAGTCTATTATGATAGGCTCAAAGCAAAGTAAGGCTGTGTAAAGGGTCTGGGCTGCAAAACAGGCCTAATGTCTTGGCCCTTCAAAGTTAATATAGCTGAGGAAGGCTGTGTGCAGAAACCCTGGATGTGAACTTCTGCTCTCAGGTTGTGAATTGAAGCTGATTTCCTGTATCAAAGTGACTTAGATCCTGCATGCATGAGTGAGATGTTTCATTCTTACTGATAGAATTTCCAATAGCCTTCATTACTCAAGAAGGGGGTTATTATGACACTTTAGAGCTGCAGTGTGTCCTTGAGAGAAGTATTTCCTGTTAACTTTGAAGAGCTGACTTTATCTATGCCTGTTATTCCAGCCTAATGAATGGCCAGGCAGATTTTACTTTCTTAGTCCAAGCTATTTTTTTTAATTTCTCAGTTCGTAAGTGACAGAAATACAACCCAAATTAATTTAAGCCAAAAGAAAAAAAAAAAGCGGGTACTTTTCAGGCTAATTGAAACTGAAAAAGTAGCTTTGGGGATAACTGTATCTGTGCTCTCATACAATATCATTAGGGCTTGATTTTTCTCCATCTCTCAGTTTTATTTGCCTCTGCATTGACTATATTTAAGTTGGGTTTTTTCACACTAAGGCAAGATGATCAAAGAGAATTTCTTTTTCTCAATAATTTGAACTGAAAGAAAATTTTGAGTCTCATTGGTCTGAGTTGGGCTTCACGTCAATTCCCAATTGTGAGAATGGATGGAGAATGGGGAAATGGCAGCTTACAAGGAAAATTGCAGTTCTGGACTAGAAGATGTGAGAAGTTGCTCTAGCCAAGTACAAACACAGATGTTCTTTACAGACTTTCCCAATACCCTGAAATCATGTCCTGTAGGGTGCACTGCTTTCCTTTATTCAAAATGTTGGCCTTTATTACTTTCAGTCTGAATTCCAGAGATGAGAGAGCAACAATTAATGCTAAGTATATTTTTAACTTTTATGTTTTGGGGTCTTTTTAAAAATCTTTTTTATCGTAAATAATTTCAAACTTACAGAAAAGTTGCCAAAATAATGGAGAAAACTTCCACGTACACTTTCCTCAGAGTCATTTGTCGATTAATATTTTTTCAATGTTCTAAAAATAGTGTGTTTTAAAGTATTATTCACATTCCAGAAGCAATTAAGATGTCATAACTGAAAACTTTAAAAATCTATATCCTTGGGAGGACCTTCAAGATGGCGGAGAAGACATGGAGATCACCTTCCTCCCCATAAATACATCAAAAATACACCTACATGTGCAACAACTCCTACAGAACACCTACTGAACGCTGGCAGAAGACCTCAGACCTCCCATAAGGCAAGAAACTCTCCACGTACCTGGGTAGGGCAAAAGAAAAAAGAAAAAACAGAGGCAAAAGAATAGGGAGGGGACCTGCACCAGTGGGAGGGAGCTGTGAAGGAGGAAAAGTTTCCACACAATAGGAAGCCCCTTTGCGGGCAGAGACTTCGGGTGGCCGAGGGGGGAAGCTTTGGAGCCATGGAGGAGAGCGCAGCCACAGGGGTGCGGAGGGCAAAGCAGAGATTCCCGCACAGAGGATTGGTGCCGACCGGCACTCACCAGCCCGAGAGGCTCGTCTGCTCACCCGCTGGGATGGGCAGGGGCTGAGAGCTGAGGCTCGGGCTTTGGAGGTCGGATCCCAGGGAGAGGACTGGGCTTGGCTGCGTAAACACAGCCTGAAGGGGGCTAGTGCACCACAGCTAGCCAGGAAGGAGTCCAGGAAAAAGTCTGGACCTGTGTAAGAGGCAAGAGACAATTGTTTTGGAGTACACAAGGAGAGGGGATTCAGAACACGGCCTAAATGAGCTTCAGATATGGGCACAAGCCACGGCTATCAGCACGGACACCAGAGATGGGCATGAAACGCTAAGGCTGCTATTGCAGCCTCCAATAAGCCTGTGTGCAAGCACAGGTCACTATCCACACCTCCCCTCCTGGAGCCTATGCAGCCCGCCACTGCCAACATCCCATGATCGAGGGACAACTTCCCCGGGAGAACACACAGCACACCTCAGGCTGTTGCAACGTCATGCCAGCCTCTGCCTCTGCGGGCTCACCCCGCAATCCATACCCCTCCCGCCCCCCAGCCTAAGCAAACCAGAGCCCCCTAATCAGTGACTTCTTTAACCCTGTCCTGTCAGGGGGAAGAAAAGACGTCAGAGGGTGACCTACATGAAGAGGTGGGGCCAAATCTAAAGCTGAACCCCAGGACCGGTGCGAACAAAGAAGAAAAAGGGAAATCTCTCCCAGAGGCTCAAGAGCAGCGGATTAAGTCTCCACAGTCAACTTGATGTACCCTGCATCTGTGGAATACCTGCATAGACAACAAATCATCCCAAATTGAGGTGGTGGACTTTGGGAGCGACAGTAGACTTGGAGTTTGCTGTATGTGACTGACTAGTTTCTGATTTTTATGTGTATCTTAGAATAGTTTTTAGCACTTATTATTCGTGGATTTGTTTATTGGTTTGGTTGCTCACTTCTTTTATTTTTATTACTTTATTTTTTTGTTTTAATAATATTTTCTTAATTTTTTTAATTTTAATTATTTTATTTTTTCTTTCTTTTTATTCTCCCAGTTCTTCTGGGCCGTGTGGCTGACAGGGTGTTGGGGCTCCAGCCAGCTGTCAGGCCTGAGCCTTTGAGGTTGGAGAGCCGAGTTCAGGACACTGGACCACCAGAACCTCCTGGCCCCATGTAATATCAATGGGCAAGAGCTCTCCCAGAGATCTCCAGCTAATGCTAAGACCCAGCTCCATGCAAGAACCAGCAAGCTCCAGTGCTGGACACCCCACTGAAAAGATCCAGCCTCATCCACTAAAACACAGGCACCAGCCCCCTCCACCAGGACGCCTACACAAGCCACTGAACCAACCTTAGCCACTGGGGGCAGACACCAAAAACAACAGGAACTACAAAACTGGAGCCTGCTAAAAGGAGACCCCAAACAGTAAGTTAAGCAAAATGACAACACAGAGAAATACGCAGCAGGTGAAGGAGCAAAGTAAAAATCCACCACACCAAACAGATGAAGAAAAAAATAGGCAGTCTACCTGAAAAAGAATTCAGAGTATTGATAGTAGAGATGATCCAAAATCTTGGAAATAGAATAGAGAAAATACAAGAAGTGTTAACAAGGACCCAGAAGAACTAAAGAGCAAACAAAAAACGATGAACAACACAATAAATTAAATTAAAAATTCTCTAGAAGGAATCAATAGCAGAAAAACTGTGGCAGAAGAACAGATAAGTGACCTGGAAGACAAAATAGTGGAAATAACTACTACAGAGCAAAATAAAGAAAAAAGAATGAAAAGAATTGAGGACAGTCTTAGAGACTTCTGGGACAACATTAAGTGCACCCACATTTGAATTGTAGGGGTCCCAGAAGAAGAAGAGAAAAAGAAATGGACTGAGAAAATATTTGAAAAGATTATAGATGAAACCTTCCCTAAAATGGGAAAGGAAATAGTTAATGAAGCCCAGGAAGTAGAGTCCCATACAGGATAAATCCAAGGAGAAACCCACCAAGACACATATTAATCAAACTATCAAAAATTAAATACAAAGAAAAAATATTAAAGCAGCAAGGGAAAAGCAACATACAAGGGAATCCCCATAACGTTAACAGCTGACCTTTCAGCAGAAACTCTGCAAGCCAGAAGGGAGTGGCAGAATATATTTAAAGTGATGAAAGGGAAAAAACTACAACCAAGATTACTCTACCCAGCAAGGATCTCATTCAGATATGATGGAGAAATTAAAACCTTTACAGACAAGCAAAAGCTAAGGGAATTCAGCACCACCAAACCAGCTTTACAACAAATGCTAAAGGAACTTCTGAGGCAGGAAACACAAGAGAAGTAACAAACCCAAAACAATTAAGAAAATGGTAATAGGAACACACATATTGATGATTACCTAAAATGTAAATGGATTAAATGTTCCAACCAAATACATAGACTGGCTGAATGGATACAAAACAAGACCTGTATATATGCTGTGTACAAGAGACCCACTTCAGATCTAGGGAAACATACAGACTGAAAGTGAAGGGATAGAAAAAGATATTCCATGCAAATGGAAATCAAAAGACAGTTGGAGTAGGAATTCTCATATCAGACAAAATAGACTTTAAAATAAAGACTATAACAAGAGACAAAGAAGGACACTACATAATGATCAAGGGATCAATCCAAGGAGAAGATATAACAATTGTAAATATTTATGCATGCAACATAGGAGCACTACAATACATAAGGCAAATGCTAACGGCCATAAAAGCAGAAATCAACAGTAACACAACTATACTAGGGGCCTAACACCCCACTTTTACCAATGGACAAATCATCCAGACAGAAAATTATTAAGGAAACACAACCTTTAAATGACACATTAAACAAGATGGACTTAATTGATATTTATAGGACATTCCATTCAAAAAAAACAGAATACAATTTCTTCTCAAGCATCTTTTCTGACCACAACGCTATGAGACTAGGTATCAATTACACGAAAAAAAAACTGTAAAAAATACAAACACATGGAGGCTAAACAATACACTACTAAATAACCAAGAGATCACTGAAGAAATCAAAGAGGAAATCAAAAAATACCTAGAAACAAATGACAATGAAAACATGATGACCCAAAACCTATGGGATGCAGAAAAAGCAGTTCTAAGACGGAAGTTTATAGCAATACAATCCTACCTCAAGAAACAAGAAAAATCTCAAATAAGCAACCTAACCTTACACCTAAAGCAACTACAGAAAGAAGAACAAAAAGAAACCCAAAGTTAGCCGAACAAAAGAAATCATAAAAATCAGATCAGAAATAAATGAAAAAGAAATGAAGGAAACAATAGCAAAGATCAATAAAACCAAAAGCAGGCTCTTCGAGAAGATAAACAAAAGTGATAAACCAATAGACAGACCAATCAAGAAAAAAAGGGAGAAGACTCAAATCAACAGAATTAGACATGAAAAAGGAGAAGTAACAACTGATACTGCAGAAATACAAATGATCATGAGAGATTACAAGAAACTCTATGCAAAAAAATGGACAACATGGAAGAAATGGACAAATTCTTTGAGAAGTACAACCTTCTGAGACAGAACCAGGAAGAAATAGAAATTGTAAACAGACCAATCACAAGCACTGAAATTGAAACTGTGATTTAAAATCTTCCAACAAACAAAAGCCCAGGACCAGATGGCTTCACAGGTTAATTCTATCAAATATTTAGAGAAGAGCTAACACCTATCCTTCGCAAACTCTTTCAAAATATAACAGAAGGAGGAAAACTCTCAAACTCATTCTACAAGGCCACCATCACCCTGACACCAAAACCAGACAAGGATGTCACACACACACAAAAAAAACTACAGACCAATATCACTGATGGACACAGATGCAAAAATCCTCAACAAAATACTAGCAAACAGAATCCAACAGAACATTGAAAGGATCATACACCATGATCAAGTGGGGTTTATCCCAGGAATGCAAGGATTCTTCAATATATGCAAATCAATTACTGTGATAGACTATATTAACAAATTGAAGGATAAAAACCATATGATCATCTCAATAGCTGCAGAAAAAGCTTTTGACAAAGTTCAATACCCATTAATGATAAAAACTGGCATAGAGGGAACCTTTCTCAACATAATAAAGGCCATATATGACAAACTCACAGCACACATCATTCTCAATGGTGAAAAATCCTCTAAGATCAGGAACAAGACAAGGATGGCCACTCTTACCCTTTTATTCAACATAGTTTTGGAAGTTCTAGCCACAGCAAACAGAGAAGAAAAAGAAATAAAAGGAATACAAATTGGAAAAGAAGAAGCAAAACTGTCACTGTTTGCAGATGACATGATACTATACATAGAGAATCCTAAAGGTGCCAACAAAAAACTACTAGAGCTAATCAATGAAATTGTTTAAGTTGCAGAATACAAAATTAATGCACAGAAATCTCTTGCATTCCTATACACTAGTGTTGAAAAATCTGAAAGAGAAATTAAGGAAACACTCCCATTTATCATTGCAACAAAAAGAATAAAATACCTAGGAATAAACCTACCTAGGGAGACAAAAGACCTGTATACAGAAAACTATAAGACATTGATGAAAGAAATTAAAGATGATACAAACAGATGGAGAGGTATACCATGTTATTGGATTGGAAGAATCAATATAGTGAACATGAATATACTACCCAAAGCAATCTACAGATACAATGCAATCCTTATCAAATTACCAATGGCAATTTTTACAAAACTAGAACAAAAAATTTCACAATTTGTATGGAAACACAAAAGACCCTGAATAGCCAAAGCAGTCTTGAGGGAAAAAAATGGAGCTGGAGGAATCAGACTTCCTGACTTCAGACTATACTACAAAGCTACAGTAATCAAGACAATATGGTACTGGCACAAAAACAGAACTATCAATCAATGGAACAGATTGAAAGCCCAGAGATAAACACACACATCTATGGTCAACTAATCTACGACAAAGGAGGCAAGGATATACAATGGAGAAAAGAAGTCTCTTCAATAAGTGGTGCTGGGAAAACTGGACAGCTACATGTAAAAGAATGAATTTAGAACACTCCCTAACACCATACACAAAAATAAACTCAAAATGGATTACAGACCTAAATGTAAGGCCAGACATCATCAAACTCTTAGAGGAAAACATAGGCAGAACACTCTATGATATAAATCACAGCATGATCCTTTGTGACCCACCTCCTAGAGAAATGGAAATAAAAACAAAAATAAACAAATGGGACCTAATGAAACTTAAAAGCTTTTGCACAGCAAAGGAAACCATAAACAAGATGAAAAGACAGCGCTCAGAAAGGGAGAAAACATTTGCAAGTGAAGCAACTGACAAGGGATTAATCTCCAAAATATAAAAGCAGCTCATGCAGCTCAACATCAAAAAAACAAACAAGCCAATCGAAAAATGGGCAGAAGACCTAAATAGACATTTCTCCTAAGAAGACATGCAGATGGCCAAAAAGCACATGAAAAACTGCTCAACATCTCTAATTATTAGAGAAATGCAAATCAAAACTACAGTTAGGTATCACTTCACACCAGTTAGAATGGGCATCATCAGAAAATCTACAAACAGCAAATGCTGGAGAGGGTTTGGAGAAAAGTGAACCATCTTGCACTGTTGGTGGGAATGTAAATTGATACAACCACTATGGAGAACAGTATGGATGTTCCTTAAAAAACTAAAAAGAGAATTATCATATGACCCAGCAATCCCACTACTGGGCATATACCCAGAGAAAACCATAATACAAAAAGACACATGCACCCCAATGTTCATTGCAGCACTATTTACAAGAGCCAGGTCATGGAAGCAACCTAAATGCCCATCGACAGATGAATGGATAAAGATGTGGTATATATATACAATGGAATATTACTCAACCATAAAAAGGAATGAAATTGGTTTATTTGTAGAGACATGGATGAATCTAGAGACTGTCATACAGAGTGAAGTAAGTCAGAAAGAGAAAAAAAATATCGTATATTGACAAATATATGTGGAACCTAGAAAAATGGCACAGATGAACTGGTTTGCAGGGCAGAAATAGAGACACACATGTAGAGAACAAACGTATGGACACCAAGGGGGGAAAGAAGTGGGGAGGGGGTGGTGTGATGAAATGGGAGATTGGGATTGACATATATAGACTAGTATGTATAAAATGGATGTCTAATAAGAACCTGCTGTATAAAAAATATAAGTAAAATAAAATTCAAAAATTCAAAAAAAAAGAAAAAAAGAATGGTAGAAAATATTTGCAAGGGAAGCAACTGACAAAGGATTCATCTCCAAAATACAGAAGCAGCTCATGTAGCTCAATATCAATAAAAACAAAGAACGCAATCCAAAAGTGGGCGGAAGACCTAAACAGACAGTTCTTCAAAGAAGATATACAGATTGCCAACAAACACATGAAAAGATGCTCAACGTTGTTAATCATTAGAGAAATGCAAAGCAAAACTACCAAGAGGTATCACTTCTCACCACTCAGAATAGCCATCATCAAAAAATATACAAACAACAAATGCTGGAGAAGGTGTGGAGAAAAGGGAGCCCTCTTGCACTGTTGGTGGGAATATAAATTGATACAGCCACTATGGAGAACAGTATTGGAGGTTCCTTAAAAAACTAAAAATAGAACTACCATACAACACAGCAATCCCACTACTGGGCATATACCCAGAGAAAACCATAATTCAAAAAGAGTCATGTACCACAATGTTCATTGCAGCACTATTTACAATAGCCAGGACATGGTAGCAACCTAAGTGTCCATCGACAGATGAATGGATAAAAAAGACGTGGCACATATATACAATGGAGTATTACTCAGCCATAAAAAGACATGAAATTTAGTTATTTGTAGTGAGGTGGATGGACATAGAGTCCATACTTCACATAGTGAAGTAAGTCAGAAAGAGAAAAACAAATACCATATGCTAACACATATATATGTAATCTAAAAAAAAAAAATGCTTCTGACGAACCTAGGGGCAGGACAGGAATAAAGATGCAGATGTAGAGAATGGATTTGAGGACTCAGGAAGGGGGAAGGGTAAGCTGGGACGAAGTTAGAGATTGGCATAGACATATATACACTACCGAATGTAAAATGGCTAGCTAGTGGGAAGCAGCTGCATAGCACAGGGAGATCAGCTCAGTGCTTTGTGACCACCTAGAGGGGTGGGATAGGGAGAGTGGGAGGGAGACGCAAGAGGGAGGAGATATGAGATATATGTATACGTATAGCTGATTCACTTTTTTATACAGCAGAAACTAACACAACATTGTAAAGCAATTATACTCCAATAAAGATGTTAAAAAAATCTGTATCATTGAAAACATTCATATAATAAAGTAGGTCTTCATTCAAAATGCACGATATTCCAAAGCACCACACGGAATATAAAAATAAAGCCAATGGCTCATATAAAAAGAAGAGGAAGGAAAATGTGAAAATGTATAAATTGTACATCTCTAAAATGTATAATATATTGCAGGATGTTAAGTATGCTGTTTTGTCTGGATAAGATGTGAAGTTTTTACTGTGGGGGAAGTGACAGGCAATTCTTCTGAAAGAGACTATTTTCAGAACAAGGGGGCAACATAGTCAAATTAATTCAATATTGGGAGAAATTTACAGCCTTGGTAGCACCAAATCATTTCTCCCTAATCAATGCTAATCACAGGAGATCCGGAAGTCATCAGCTCATTCCTGGGGTAACAGTTAAAACCATTAGCTAAACCTAATCTACCTGATTCCTGAGATAAAGCATTTCTGAATTAAGGAATTGGATAAAGTGGTGTGTGTGCCTGTTTGTGTGTGTGTGTTAATATTTAGGTGCTCCATTGGATTTTCTGCATAATATCATCTTAAAACTTTTATTAATAATTGAGTTGAAAACTTAGAGATATCCACATGTAATAAGATCCTCCACAAGGCCATATTTCCAAATTTTAGCTGCCATTTTAGCAGGTGCAATTTCTTATGACGCTGTAAGAAGAAAAAGCCCTTCCAAGTTGAAAATACCGTGTAAAAATAAGTTTTTAAGCTAACACTGAAAATATCAAAAATAATTAGCAGCCCATGGGGACAAAAGTGATTTTTGTCTTATTACCAGTGAATTACCAACACCTGCCATTACAAACACAATAGCTTAAAACAACAGATGTTTATCCTCTCACAGTTCTTCCAGAGGCTGTAAGTCTGAAATGAAGGTGTCGGCAGGGTTGGTTAATTCCTGGAGGCTACAAGGAAAAAACGTTTCATGCTTCTCTCTTAGATCACGGTAGTTGTAGGAAATTCTCTCGCATTCCTTGGCTAATGGGTGAATAATTCCAATCTCTTCTTCCTAGCTCACATTGCCTTCTCTATATTTATGTCTGTGTTGTCCTCTTCTTGTAAGGACACCAATCATTAGACATAGGTCCCACCTTAATCCAGTATGACTTCATCTTAAATAATTACAACTGCAAAGACCCTATTTCCAAACTAGGTCACATTCTGAGATTCTAGCAGACACTATTCAACCACTACCAATCAGTACATATCTTAAAGAAATGCTGGATTAGCCACTGTGTGTTAAAAAATATTAGCATATCATCCATCTTTCTTTTGAAAGATTCCTCTATAATTCAGTGGGCTAGTTGTTCAGTAAATATAATTTATATCAAAACAGTGTAAAATAAAATTCAAATTACTAGTATGTAATTTTTTTTTAAAAATCGACCTTTTTACATTGTTATGTAACTAGAAAAATGTTCTAGCACACTCTGCTCAACTAGTGTGTCTTTTTTCTATAACTCTCCTATTACAGGTCTCTGTAGACTTCTTCTCAAGTAGAATGATTACATGACCAATAATCCTGTTTTCCTTTTTTATCTACCATTTTTTGAAATGTTTCACTTCAAGAGATATAATAGACTGAGCCCTGTATTAATAGGCTTATAGAATGATATCCAAATAGAACAGGTTTATTGTATTGTGGTCCCATATAGATAATAATAAACCCTGGTGCATCCATCAGGATCAAACAAGGGGACAGAAACCACAGAATAATTTGAACAGAGAAATAATTAACTAATACAGGGGATTGAAGTAATGAAGTATTGGCTACCAATACTAGCAATGTTGAATGGTAAGCAGAATAAACCAGAGTAGAAGTATTCAGGGAGGGGTATCATAGAGAGCAGAACTTGGTGAGGTAAACAACTCTGCCCAATCAATTCCTCTATTTTCTATAGGCCACTGGGATGGGGCTAAAAGTGCGTTCTGTTTCTATCACTTAAAATGTTTTTAGCAACAACTCATCCATCTTTATGTCCAATTCCAGTGGACCAATAGATATCAGATCAATTCTGTGGGTTAGGGGTCAGGCATACCGTTTTTCCTTGCTTGGAATGCCTGCCTGAGAAAAAGATGAAGCAATTTTTCTCTGGTAGACATTCAGGGGATACTGGATATTCTGATGATGCAGGATTAATCCTAAGTTTTCTTCCTTCCCTCCAGGGCATCTACCAGAGAAGTATGAGCTAGAATGGCTATGCCCCAGGAAATTTTAAACTGATTAACTGCACACATATAGCATACAGAAGAAAGATCCTAAACTCTTCAGTCAATGGAAACAGACCCTTCATCGGTTAAAAACAGAGAAGAAGAATTTTCCACTAGTTACTAATGTGCTTAAGGAAGGCTTAAATTTTTCTAAGGTATAGAATTCTGGAGAATCTGCAAGTCAATATTCTAGCCAGCCAACATCCTAGGAATTAAAGAGCCTCACAGACCAGGAAGACCAAGACAAAGGAATTGAAGTAAAGAAAAAGAAAGCGAGAAATAAGGGATGGAGTGTGGGAAGAGAAAATTAACATTTATCCAACTTCTATTACCTGCCAGCCTTTTCATGCATGTTATTTTTAACCTTGGCAGCTGTGAAGTTGAAGAATCAGGACCTCTCAAAGGATAATAATGTTGAAAGCATTGCAAAATTTGTAAATAGGATTTCAACCCAGGGCTGCCTGACACCAAAGTTCATGTTCTTTGCAGTAAAATAGAAGGTGTAAGAGAGAAAGTAGAAAGTGTATTCTATTCCCAAGAGTCCTGAAATACTTGCTAATAACAACATGGTTACAATAAATATATGTAAGTTAAAAACACATTCCACGTGCCCTGAAACAGGCCAGACAATATGAAGTCTAACTTTGGTACCTCTTCATGCAATTTCTCTTAGCCATCCTTATTGAATTTGTTTGATTGTCTTGCATTTTCCATTGGCAGCTGCCTAGTGGTGTCTCTGTGATTAGCTATAACCTGTGTCTGCCCAACAAGTTATAAACACATATTTATTGAAGCACTCAAACAAAAGGACAAGGTCTGACTTGCCAGTGATGTGCCAACCTAGACAATTAACGAACACAAGTTTAGAATCACAAGATGTCTTCCTGTCTTGAGAAAAGCCCAGTAGAGACTGCTGTCTTCCTGTATGTGCTGTTTTCAAGTGTGAAGAACTTCTTACCAAGGCAGTTAAAAGGAAGGCAATTTTGCCAAAAAGAATAATGTGTAGTCCAATGCAAAGAAAAATGTGTAGTTCAATGTTTCACCTGTTTTCATCAGTTTAGCCATAGAGATGTCAATCATACACCCAAGCCTAAATTAAAAATTCAGAATCTCAAGAAATAGCTGAACTCTCAAAGAGAAGAGACAGTCATACATTCATGGAATTAATTTTTTAATTGAACACCCCTCTTTTCCAGGTACTCCCCCATATCCTATAGATATAGAGGTGAACCAGATATAAACATGCTTGTCCTCCCAGAAAAAAACTTACATTATAGCAAGGAAAAGTAAAACTAATTATTACACAGATAGTTACATAATCACAAATGTGATATGATATACGAAGTTAAAGTCACGATTTTAAGTGAATGTACATACAAAAGAATTACCTGACTTAATCTGGGCATCGTAGCAGGCTCCTAGAAGAAGTGATACTTTAATTGAGTTCTAAAGGGTAAGTAGGTGCTGGCTAGGGAAAGAGGGAGGAAGGTTCAGGGAGAGCTTGGGGAGCAGCATTAAGTGGAAGCATGGAATGCTTGGGTATCAGAAAGAATTCCAGTGAGGCTCATGAAGACTGAGGAGGAAGGCGGTTGAGATGGAGCTGAAGAGGTTATACAAGGTCTTGTGGACTGTGAGAAGCATTCCAGACTGTATTTTAAAGGCAGTCTCATGCCATTAAAGGATTTTAAGCATGAGAGGCAAGTAATCATAATTTTTGTTAAAAGATTTCCCTGGATGCCATATGGAGAATATATTGGAAGATCCAAATAAAAATATTTTGCAAAAATTCAGGAAAGAGATGATGATCGTTTGGACTAGAATAAAGGCAGTGGAGGTGGAGATAAGTAAGTGGGTTTAAAACACAGAATTTACGTGTCCAGAGCCTGTGCTCCGCAGCGGGAGAGGCCACAACAGTGAAAGGCCCGCGTACCGCAAAAAAAAAAAAAAAAAACCACAGAATTTAGTCTTTGACTCAATAGGAGGGTCAGGAAGAAAGAAGTCTAAGATTACTCACATGTTTGTAACTTGAGAAAATCAAGAAATTGTTGTGCTAACTATGAAAATGGAAGAGATTCCAAGATGCACACATTTGGAAAGATGGATCATTGGTTCAAACTTTGGGTATAATGAATTTTATTTTTTTTACATCTTTATTGGAGTATAATTGCTTTACAGTGTTATTTTCTGCTTTATAACAAAGTGAATCAGCTATAAATATACATATATCCCCATTTTTCCTCCCTCTTGCACCTCCCTCCCACCCTCCCTATCTCACCCCTCTAGGTGGTCACAAAGCATGGAGCTTATCTCCCTGTGCTATGCAGCTGCTTCCCACTAGCTATCTATTTTACGTTTGGTAGTGTATATATGTCCATGCCTCTCTCTCACTTCGTCCCAGCTTCCCCTTCCCCTCGCCCACGTCCTCAAGTCCATACTCTACGTTGACATCTTTATTCCTGTTGTGTCCCTAGGTTAATCAGAACCATTTTTTTTTAAGATTCCATATATATGTGTTAGTACACGGTATTTGTTTTTCTCTTTCTGATTTACTTCACTCTGTATGGCAGACTCTAGGTCCATCCACCTCACTACAAATAACTCAATTTCGTTTCTTTTTATGGCTGAGTAATATTCCATTGTATATATGTGTCACATCTTCTTTATCCATTCATCTGTTGATGGACACTTCAGTTTCTTCCATGTCCTGGCTACTGTACCCTGAGAAAACCATAATTCAAAAAGAGACATGTACCACAATGTTCACTGCAGCACTATTTACATAATGAATTTTAGACACTCTGTGATGGGGTGGGTAGCTCTTGAGTAGGCAGCTGGGTGAACTGGCTGAAGACAAAAATTGAAGAACAAAGTGACCTTCTCTAGATGTATTTAGGAAGAGAACCTGGATTGAAACAAGGCCCCCTCTCAATTATTAAGGCTATATAGGATGATGACAGCAGGACACAGACATGAGCAAATGAGATACCATTAATGGATATCTTCTGTGAAAAGTATTCTCCTCCTATGTGGGACCTCAAGTTAACTTTTATCTTTTGTGACAAGTATTCTCCTCCTATGTGGGACCTCAAGTTAACTTTCCTGGCCAACTTTAATCCAATCTCATGTAAGTGGCTTCCTTGTGTTTCAGTTCTATTGGGATAGGATTTGAGCCATCAACAAATGGGAGTGAAGAAGTGAAAGGAACATTGTCAAGAACTTTATTCCCCTAAGAAATGGTAAAGGCTAAAATTTCAAGTATAAAAGAATATATTCATAGATGAAAATTTCACAATATAGATTAAACAGAAACCAGAGGCTAATATCAAGAAAGAGAACATAGTTCCTCAAGTATAAATTCTCAACACTGACCTAGCAGTATATAGGGTATTTTTAAAATACTTGCTATACATCATGTTTATTATTAATCAAAGGTAATTAAACATAGATGAAAGATATTTAAGTATTAAATGGTATAGATTTAAAAATCAGGCTATGCTCAAACATATGGTGTATTTTATTTGTTCAATTAATACTTGCTGAGTAACCATTTGACAGACTCTGTATTGTATCTATATCTGAGGATACAAAGATGAATAAAATATTAGTTTCATTATGGAAAGCCAAGTTTGGAGGGGAAAACAGATGAATATCAAATAATTACAAGCATAATAAATACACATTTCCATGGGAACATGTAGATAGAATCAAATTAGTGGGGGAAGGGATATCGATTGAGGTTAATATTAAAAGGTAAATATGCCAAATGGAAAATGGTGGAGAGGTTTGACAAATGTGGCATGACAAAAGAATGGAAGAATCGAAGAATGAAAGACTGTGGTGGGTTCAGTGACCGATATACAGGTGTATGGTGGAAACTGGTAGAAGAGTCTGGAACGATGGATTGGAGCTTTGTGTACTGTGCCATGGGGTTTATCTTGCAGGTAATGAGCGAGGATATGACCTATTCCCAAGAGGGAGATGAGCCATATTCCATCAGGAGACCTAGGTCTGGATACTGGTTGAACAGAATGTTACCTGAGTAGTCATAGGAGTATAACAAATTATGTTCAAAAGAGAACACAACTGCTACAAAGGCAAATCTGTCAAGTGTGAGGGGTAAGTGCTCTAAATGAAGTCAAGAGTATCATAAGTCAAGTGGCTGCAGGAACAGGTGAATAACAAAAAGCAGGGGTACGGTAAAATCAAGGGTCCCAAGGCCTGGAGAATCAACGATTTGTTGGTTTTTGGCTAGGACATGGATGAGTTGCCTTGGTTAAAAGGAATCCCGATGGGGGAGCTCTCACACAGGGAGACACTGATGGTTGTTGAGCAAGGGCCTAGCATAATCAGAAGGTATTTTAGAAGGATTGCACTGGGGCATGGTGAAAGACAGAGTGGAGATATAGTAAACAGGGGTCAGCAAAGCATTCTTTCGTGACAGTGAAAGAGACTTTGATGAAGGTCTGAGCTAGGGCAATGTCCATGAGCAGGAGTCGTTTGATCAGTAAGGGGAAAGATAATGTGATGCCAGGGTGGCTGCTCAAACTTCAAGGTCATTTGCAGGGTGGGTAGACTTTAGCTTGACAGTGAAGAATGGAGAAGGGACTCCATACAGGAGGGAAGGACAGCAGAACTTTTTCCAGAAGAGCAGATTTGGCAGACTCAAGCCTGACCCCATCCGGCATTTTGATATTCATGTCTGGTTCCTGGTATGAGCTCCATCTCTTGGAAAGAATTTGTAAGTGGCCTCAGCACCATACTTGTTATTGTCCAGTGGCCCCCTGCATCAGTCACCTTTAGTTTTAGTACAACAGCCTACAGTTGGAAACCAATACAAAAAGAGCTTAGCTGTGGGATCAAGTTTATTTAGGAGTCTAAAAAGATATTTCCTGAGGTTCTCACTATCCATTCTCTCCATCTCCACAGGATATGAACTCTTCTCAAATGTAGCTGAACTTTAACACAGGATTATGCACCATGGTGTAGTGGAAAGAACTTGAGCTTTGACCACATATTTAGCTAAGTGATTGATGAAAATTACCTTACAACAGAGGATGACTGTCTGTCAAAAGAAAAAATGATATGGCTTAAGTACCTGCACATCGAGTTGCAGTGGCTTCCGTGGAGACGTTCTTCAGACTGGTCACTGCTTTTTAATGATTCCACTGACGTCAGATGGTGTCTAGTGCAACCAGCTATTTTTATGTATCAACTGAAAATGCAGCAGCTATCTCTCCTCTGAATTAGATCACAGAGCAGCAATGAAACACATGCCTCCGCCGTAAGGTAGATGAACAGGCACTTCTGGGTTATGTTAGAGAGAATATGACTTTTTCTCCATCTGCCCTGAAGCAGTGGTTGCAGTTGTCAATTGTACAAATCACCGGGTGCTTTTTCTTGAAGTATTTGTAAGGAAAGAAGAAAGGGAATATATTGCTCTGTTGATCTAAGCGTAACTGCAGGAAAGCTGAGCACAGTACACAGAGCAAACCAATCTTAAGGAGAGAGAGCAGCAAGACTGTCAATGCCAGACAAGGAAAGGAGTGAGCATAAAATGGTTCGTGTCCTTCTCTCGATCCTAATGCTGTTTCCCTTGATGAAAAGGAAACTAGATGATCAGGTTCTGGGCCCGAGAACTCCGAGGGGCACCTTCTGTGACTTGAGACTATGGTTTCCAAAGCTGAACTGAATATATCCAACTGGATGTATTCTGATGCAGACATTACTGAAAATACCTTCTGCTGTTACCGTACAGTAATCTCTGGACTAGGAAATCTTACTCATAATCACACAGAAGCAGCACAACTACCATTGCTATTCTAAGCAGAATTCCCAGAGTAGCTTTGAACATATTTTCATGTGCTTCATATTTTGAGCAGAAATAAAGCAAACGATGATCAACAAACATCACATGATGCATATTCAAGAAAAGTTTCTTAACCATAATAACAGAGACCATGTAGTAGATGTTTAAATTTCCCTATATAAAATTAGTTTCTTGTACATAGAAGTTTGTTGGTTGCAGAAGGTAGAAGTTCGTTATTTTCTAAAATTGGGGAGTGAGGTGGGGGAGGAATAAATATTCAAATTCAAAACCATCAACTTTTTGTGATTATGTTGCTTTCCCAGATAAGTACAGGCATTTCAGCAAGACCCTTTGTTTGCTGGGCTGTATTATACGACGGCACTTTATAAATTCTGAATTTTAAATTGCAGACAATAATATCAGCTCTCAAATGTCAGACATCATGATGAATTGGCTCTTCAACTTCTCAGGCCATTCACTTTCTTTGTTTCCAAAATGTCAAGTGTAAAGGCTCCTGATAACAAAGCTGTGCAAAGCATGTTTTTTTTTTGTTGTTTGTTTTGTGTGGTTTTTTTTTTGCATCAATCATAGTACTTAATGGACAATCCTTCCAAAGCTTGTTTCTCATATGCAAAGGCCTGTGCTCTTTGCCTGATATTCTAATTGTTCAAACTGAGTCAGCTTTTTTTTTTTTTTTTGCGGTATGCGGGCCTCTCACTGTTGTGGCCTCTCCCGTTGCGGAGCACAGGCTCCGGACGCGCAGGCTCAGCGGCCATGGCTCACGGGCCCAGCCGCTCCGCGGCACGTGGGATCTTCCCGGACCGGGGCGCGAGCCCGTGTCCCCTGCATCGGCAGGCGGACTCTCAACCACTGTGCCACCAGGGAAGCCCTGAGTCAGCTTTTAAGTAAATTAATCAATAAAATCCAACCCCCCTCAATTTAGCACATTTGAAATGATTGATTTCCCCCACTTGTATAGTACTAAAATTTGTGTTAAAAAATGTCTATCCAATCCTTAATTAAGCTCTTATTTTTAATTTGTCTTTTGTTCCAGGCACACAGATGTCCATTTGCCCTTTTGGAAAGTGAAGGTAGGGCAGCTAAAAAAGGAATTTCAAGGCTCATGAATTTTTCTTCATTAACATCTGAATTTAGCAAAACTGACATCAGAATTGCACCTTATACTTCATGGAATGTTCCTATAAAAAACTATTAAAAACTGGACAGTTATACCTTTTTTTTCTATTTTCATCAAAGCTCAAACATAAATACTCATTGTTGAAAAGTGCAGAAATTAAACATAGATTGTTTGATTGGTTGTTGATTTATTTATAAAGGTACTCGTCTATTCACTCATTCAACACATATTTATACAGTAGCTACCAAGTTCTAAGCATTAGGCTAGGTAAGAAATACAAGGATAAATAAAGCACAGTTTCTGGCTTTGAGGAGTGGAATTTAAGGTGGGAACAGGCTATACCATAGCCATAGCCATATTGAGCAAGAGCTCAGTAGGTCCAAGGCTACTCATTTCTTCTTTCCAGACATGACTTTGAAATTAAGTTCCTGAATTTCTGAAAATGAATATTACACAATAATTCTTGAAAAATGTACCTAAACTATAATCTAACATAGCTCTGAAGGTCCCTCTTTGCTTAGGTCACATTACCTTTCCGCTTTTACCCTTGTATTCAGTGATGTTTCCCCTATAACATGAGGCAAGGCACAGCGCCCTTATACTTTCCATAATATAGACAAATACAGATTCCTAACAGTGATCCTCAGGAAAAAATAATTGCACGTATTGCTACATTTTCAGCAAATTACTTCTCCATTTTCTGTTTTATCTCTCAGGAAAATGAGTTGGCATTCTAGTCAATTCTTATAACGGTCCTGAGCTTGCCTTTTATTACAGAGGGCGCACATAACTTTCAGATGGCTTAACTGATAAGCAAAATCATCAACACAGTAGACTCAAAAACCCTTCCTCCATATTGGCAACAGAAGAAAATAAATATAGTCATATTATATATGCATCAAATATCTCTAGAAATATACACAAGAAACTGGTAACATCAATTTCCTCCAAGATTGGGACCTGGGTGGCTTAGAGGCAGTGACTGTAGGAACATTTTCACTATATATCTTTGTAAGCCTTTCAAACATTTGAAATGTGCATGTATTACATATTTAAACACACATACACACACAGAAATGCTAGAGATTAGAAACTTCTCAGCCCCACTAAACAGAATATTCTCACTTAGTTTCAGGACCCATCACTGATGTGGCTCTCTAAACCAGAGGTCCTGAAATTCTATGATTTCCTCTCCCCGGTCAAGCCAGCATTCTCTTCTTCATTCCATTTTCCTTTTCTGCACCATCTTGTTCAGCATCTTAAATGCCGACAATTTCTAACTTTCTATTTGCCACTACCCTCTACCCCTACCCCCTCTCTCCTCATGCCCAAGGTAGTTCAAAGTCTCTGAGAAACTGCCTTTGTTAACTAAGTCAGGGGAACAATATTTTTGAGGACTGCAGGTGATCTATGAACACTGACTTCTCCTACCCTGTATTCCTGTCCCTGCTCTCCATATAGAAATATATTTTTCTAATAAAATAAGTTAAAATTCAAGTGGCTATATGAAAAATATATGTAAGTTTGTCAATTCTTGTCTGACTATCTCCACAATGACCTGTGATCTCAGAGGAGGTCACAGATCTGTGAGCCTCCCAGGTGCAAAGGTGACAAAAACATACATTGTCTTGAGAAGTGAGGTCGGCCTCACCCACCTGTCCCCAAGATGTCAGAAAGGAAAGATGCTGTCTTCTTCCAGGTTAAGGACTTTCTGAGGCCATGTAATTTATTCCCGATTTCCAACAACCAGAGAGTAACCTAAGAAAGTATTTTTTTCCTTCCTACATTAAAAAAAGTACCTACGTTTCTCTTCATTAAGTTCCTTTTATAAAGAATACTGCTATCTTTGCCTGACTGAGTTCAGGTACTTAACTGTTACATCTAAAATGACATTTTATATGAAATATTAGTCATATATTTCAAGAAAGAATTACTTTTCTTTTAAGTGATACTCTATTTTGAGTGAGTGCCAGAGATAGCAAATCTAGAATGCAGAGTAAATCTGTTATAATAATCCATGACTGTGTCACCTTTTCAGATCTTGTTCTATACTTGATGCTTTCCTTTGAAAGAGCGTTGGTTGGTGTCTTTTGTTAGAATTTAGTCTGTTGCTAGGAAATTAAGGACAATATAATTTATCACTAAACTGGGTCTGTTGTATTTAAGTGTTAAAACTCTTAACAGGACATACCATAGGACATTTTTATAGAATGTCTTGAACTCTTACTTAAAATATGTATTGTGTGTTTTTATATCTTGTCTCTCAAAATATGCTACACGCCAAATCTTATTTAATCCACAGCATCTGCCTCAGTGTCTTCAAGAAATGGTTGAATAATAAATAACTTGAAAAACTAGAGTCAAGAAACCACAGGGAGGGAGAAAGATATAGTCTGGAGGAGAAACATTTGGGCCAGTACGAATAAACCATTTTCTTAAGGATTAGTATCCTCAATGGAAAATCACTTGACTGTAAAAAATAACTTAAGAAGTTTCACTTTATTTACAGAGGAAAATAGTCTAGCTACTTTGACAAGTGAAACTGATTATTTATTAAATATGCATAATTAGTTCAAAGGAAAAGTAAACTACTGTAGTTCTCAACTCATAATCAATTAAAGCAACGGATCTAAGGAGGCAGAAGAATTTTTAGAAAGGAAAAATAAGGGGGAAAAAAGCAGGACAGATTAAGGGAGAAAATTAATGAAGGGAGTAAGAGGCAAGAGTGTGAAGGACAGAAGTGAAGATTCAAAGGGGTGTGATTTCCAAGATGTTGGTTGGTTGTACGTTTTTATTGTTTATTTTGGGTTGTGAAGCTCAGGGTAAATTATTATTAATCAGCTTAGGAAGCTCTTTGATACTTTAAATGATAGTTTTTACATTTCCTTAGTGATGAATTAGTTCTTTGATTGATATTCAGTGCTCATGTACTTGACTATTGCATGGTTAGCTGTGGCATTCCACCACTGAAATATGGTAACGGAGAAACACAGCAGGCATTCCTATGAAATCACCCCAAGAATCAACCTATCCTGAGAACTAGCTGTCCATGACCCCTGACAGGCTCCTTCCCCAAATCCAGATTCTGGAGGCTTCTATGTTCGAATTAAGACTATTCTGAACTAGAAGAATGGAAAAACTCAACATTTTTCTCAATGAGAGAAGCAGTATCAATTGAAGATTGTTACTCTAATAATAATAATAATACCTAACACTTATTAAATGACTACCATGTATTTACTTATAGATGCTGTGATTTGCCTTTTACATTCATCATCTCATTTTCACTGCTACGATCCTAAAAACAGACCATGGGCCAAAGGTAGCCCAATGCAGGTATGATGCCTACAAAACCTGCTACATGCAATCACAACTGCCATCCAGCTGTGCTGTTCAGTGGAACTTGAATATGCAAGTTCACCTTGAATATGCAAGGGTAACTTTGGGAATAAGGACCAAAGAGAGCTTTACCTCTCTGTATTTGAGAGCCGAGAAGCCAGCAATATTGTATGGGGCTGAGAAGGGATTAGATGAAGTAGAAATGAGAATGAGGCTGCCAAGAAACTGTCCCCAGTGGCATGGTGGCTTAAGGACTTTTATCCCAAAGATGTCTACAGTTTAATGTGAACTTGTTTATTGTATGTGATGTATACTCTGATATAATTCAGGAAAGTCTTCTACACAAAATTACCTTGTATGGGAGTCTATTTATTTTTGTTGGTTCATTTTGTGAAGTGGGGGGTTGCATTTTTTCGTGTATGTGGAAAATAAGGGAAATATCCGTGTCCTACCTCAGAGTCGACACAGTAGGAGAGGAACAACATGAGCAAGACAGCAATCCAATTCATAAAATCAGGGCCAACAGTGGAAGCACATGTCCAAAGCCAGAAGTGACCATGAGAGCACAAGTCCCTCTGGGGCTCATGACTATCTTGGAAAGGGCTCTGGTCATCCACAGTCCAGGGAATGGGGCCCAAATCAATCCTTTTTAGATCTAAAAGGATAGGAAGAACTCCAGATACACAGACTACATAAATATTTACTTTGAACAAAGCACTTTCCCTACAATTAAGTTATTACACAGACCGCAGGCAAAAGTTTTGTGTGTCTATTGCCTGTTAGAAGGCTATGTATTGATTACATCTCCTGAATAAAAACTAGATTTCTGTTTTCCCTATAAGAACTTCATTTTTTTTTAAGTAGGTTGGTCCCTAGAGAACTGATCACTTGAACTAGAGTAACACATTATATACGTAATTATTTCTCTGGAGCTTCAGCATTCATTTCTCCTAAACTCCCAGAGACCTTGGCTAAGCGGGTGTACATGCACCAATATTTTGGGGTCAAAGGATTATGTTCTCTTGTCTCTGGTGACGTATTTCTATAGAAACCCTATTTGAATTTTCTGTAAAATGGTCGTTGAAGACATTGTGCATTTTTTTATTCTCTGTCTGTGGCAGAGACAACCAGTTGCTTATCAGATATTTTTAGTTGTATTCATTACTACCCAGAAGAAGACTGCATTTCACAGCCAACCCTACCTTCCTATGTGATGTGGCATGTGACTAAATTCTAGCCAATAAAATAGATGAGGAAGTGTTTGGTGAGACTTCCAGAAAGCTTTCGTAAATGGGAAGAGACAAATGTGTTTTGTGCCTTACTCCTTCTTGCTGACAGCCTGAAACTCAGATGTGATGGTTGGTGCTCCAGCAGCTATCTTGGACCAAAAGATGAAAACCATACATCTTGAGGATGATGGATCAGAAAATAGGAACCTGAGCCCTTGGTGACACCATAAGAATTCTCCAAGTAAGCCTGGGATTCACTATGTCTGACCTTACTTTACATAAGACAGAAATAGCTGCTAATTTGTTTAAACCATTTTTATTTGAGTTTCTCCTGTTTTATACAGCAAATCTAACTGCCTGTCTCTTATATTAGGATATGTATCATAAGTTTCTGTAGCACTGTTAACAAGAAAGACTACCTCTTCCCTAATAGGTTTACTTCATATCTCACTCTTTGCTCTTTTTGGCCTGGTCTACTAGGATAAGCAGAGATGGATTTAGTGGTTGTTTGCAGTAATGACACTTGTCCTAGACTGCTGGTATAATGATTGCCATCCCCTCCCTCCACCCCCAGCCTGACCCATTCCCACATCTCTGGTAGTTTACCTCCATTTGAATAGTCCAGTTGCATATCTTTATAAACTTCTTGAAAAGTGTTTTTTAAAAAACATAATCAGAGGATTTAGTATAGTCTGCTGATTAGGTGACAATGCATTTAAAAAAGGACTAATATAGGAAAGGGCAACTGTGACTTAAATCATTGATATTTAAATCCTAAAACTACTTAGTCGTTCTTATTTGAAACAAATCAAAGCCAAACAAAAACTAAAAACTCTCTCTCTCTCTCTCTCTCTCTCTATATATATATATATATATATAAACATTTATGTAGTAAATATATATATACTTACAATATATACTTACAATATGTATATATTTACAAAAATAATACAGATTATAAATAAATATAGTTCTTATGCCATTGCTTCCTTTGCACACATAGAACTCAGGAACCTGATACATGGCTACTTACAGGTACTAAATTAATTGGTGTTGGATATGAACTTTTACAGCAATAGTTGGTAAGTGGCAGAGCCAGGATCTAAACCCAAGACTGTGTACATCTCAAGCCTCTGCTCTCTGTTCATACTGATTCCTACATGTGGAAATATTATTATTTATAAGGCACAGTCTCAAAAAAAAAAAAAAAGCTAATCTGCTAAGCCATCTCCTACGCTCTCCAAAGATTTTTTTTTTTTAATTAGAAGAACAGATAACAGAAAATAAGGTGACACAAATCCCACAGTTGCACCTTTGCCTCCTGTCTGAGGTGCGGGCATCTTGAAATCAGTAACTTTATTTCCTCCTGCCCCTCTTCTACCTGTTCTGCTTCCTCCAAGACGTGGTGGAAACTTCTCAGATCTCAGGGACTTGCTATAGGTATAAATACATAAGAGAGAAGTGCGGGGTGATTTTCAACCACATTATACAAATATGTGCAAAAAAATAGAAGCCTTATTTTTATTGAAACATAGTTCTGACTGCAGTCTCTTTTGTGGGTGGATAAAGTTGTGCTCACAGTAGATGATTTTGCTAAACCTGCTGTCAATAGGAGAAGAAAGTTATATTTCCTCCCAGCAATCTCTTACTTAAACACAAAGATTTTCTTAAGCAAATTATTTGGAAAACATAACTCAATATAGATCAGTGTAAGGGAATATTTTTCCCTAAGAAATATCTTGAAATAACCTTTTAAAAGCCCAGAGAGAGAACTGGCTCAACTGCTCCTGGACATAGGTCCTAGTTTCCAGAATTGTACTGACCCCCTCTATTCACTCCTCGGTCAGTACTTGCCTTAGGATAGTGATGCCATGTCTGTATCCATCGGTCCCCACTGTTGACTCTTCTAGGGCAGGGACTGTAGCACAGTGCCAGGAATCCATACAGTGGTGACTCCACAAATGCCAAAATGAAGTGAGTTGCTAATTTGAGTCCCTCTTGCCAGTTCCCTGTTCTTCACAGAGAGATCTGCTCATACCCACACTTAATCTATTCTTTTATTTGAAGATTTGCAATCACCTCTACATTCTGCTCTCCAAGCCATTCGTGTTTGTTTAATTATGTTATTCTTTCCTAGTTTGATGTGGTTCTTGGTCTTTTGACTGCTCCCCTCCCTTTATGAGTGGGCAACTAACTCTCTCCTTCACTGATAAACCAGAAGTAGTTGCAACAGCAATGACCCTAGGGCATACTAACTAGAATACCAAAGATTCAGCAGGCCGGCATAGACGGCTCTCTCCCATGAGACCTGGTCTCATCGCTGAGCTCTAGAGCCTAAACACTGACTCCTTGATGCACTTGACATCCTGCTACATGGCGAGTGTATGGCATGAGTTTTGTTATTAGTCAATTATTCTAATTAAGAAAGATTAGTCTAATTAGTCCTTAAATGAACTGCCAATTTCCAAAGAATTTAAATACAACAAAATATAATAAATAGAAAAAAACATGTTGTACAAATATTTTTTTCAAGATCCAGAAAGTATGTCAAGATTGCTCGTAGATCATTTTGCCCAGTCCCTGGAACATAATAAGTTCTCATAACTGGAATCAGTTTTATATTAAATGGAGATTATTGTGCTCAGACATGTCAGTAAACAAAGTATAGATAAAACATAAAAGCAAAGTTATAGGAACTGCCACACAGGTTCTTATAGGTCCAAGGCAGGAGAGGGTTTCTTCTAATAGCACAACTCACAGGCCACTTAGGAAGCTAAAGGTTTATCAGAGTCAGTCTGTCCGCTGCCTTGTGCTCCACTTCCCACCCCCATCTGCAAACCAATCTTACCCCCTTGCCATTCTCATAAAACAAATCATATTTAATCTCCCAGGTATAATCTCCCAAGTATACCTTCCAGAACTCACTGGATAACAATGAAGCAAATTCACATCTAAGACAAAATTTCCAGCCTAATAATAGAAAGCTTGTGTTGCAGAATCTGCAACAAAGTTGCAGGAAGGAAGTTTATTAGGGAGTATTCCTGGGATCAATAGTGGGGAGAGAAAAGGGACCAGTATTGGACAGAGGGAGAATTGGGGCTTTGATGCATTCAAATCAAGGCCTCAACCAACCCCCCTGGAAGCTGCAAATATAGCTGGGAGTCTTTAAGAGTTGTTTCACGTTGGGTCAATAGGCCCAGGCTGTTACTTCCCCAAGTCAACCAGTCAGTGGAGCAAGCTGCCCTGCGAAAGAGTTGTGACCTCAGGCAAGATTGGCGCTCTTCAGTCAAGGCAATATCCAGACAGGCAGACAGCTCTCCCCAGCTGGAGAATAAATCTTTCATCCTGGAGGGGGATCAGAGTGGCACAAACCAGCATCCACATAGGGTACACATTTTCTGCATTTAAGTTTTCTAAAGTCGCTTGATATTTTTAGAATTTACTTTACTTGCTTTATGCATGTATGCAATATGTTGATGTCTCCTGATTAGTATTATAATTACCAATTCTAAGTAATAAAGACACTATAACTTTGTGGATGATAAAACTTAAAAGCGCTGAATTGGTTGGTATGTTCATACCTCCATTTTCAAATAGAATAGCTTGCCCTTCTTTCTTGCCCAGCTGTTGCTAAGTAATTTACAACTCAGGAAAGGCTAATGGAGGTATAAACAATGCACAGATGTCTCTCTGATTTCCTTTATTTTGTTCTTCCGGGAGGTGTTATGGAAATCATTCCTCCACTTTGCCAGAGTTCGTTGAGGAGGTTGATCATAATGGAAATGAACAAGAGCAGGAGAACAAAGAGCAGTTCTGCTCTTTTCATCAGAGAAAATGATTGGAGGTGCTAAAGTCAAGATGCCAGCAGAAGGTGGACTTTGGGAGAATTGTTTCATAGAGGATTTAATTATGGTACATAAGCAGCCATTTTCATTCTAGACTATGCAGAAATGTGATATTAGCTGGTTCTAATATTAGCTTCTATTAGCTTAATTACTAATAGAAGAGATATTAGCTTCTCACTTAATTACTTTATTCATTCACCAACAAATTTCTGAGGGCCCACTAAGAACCTTGGAGATACAGTAGTGAGTACAAAAGATACAGCTGGAGAAGCTTCAAGATGGCGGAAGAGTAAGACGTGTTGATACCTTCCTCCCCACAAATACATCAGAAATACATCTACATGTGGAACAACTCCTACAGAACACCTACTGAATGCTGGCAGAAGACCTCAGACCTCCCAAAAGGCAAGAAACTTCCCATGTACCTGGGTAGGGCAATAGAAAAAAGAAAAAACAGAGACAAAGAATAGGGACGGGACCTGCACCAGTGGGAGGGAGCTGTGAAGGAGGAAAGGTTTCCACACACTAGGAAGCCCCTTCGCGGGCGGAGACTGCAGGTGGCGGAGGGGGGAAGCTTCAGAGCCACGGAGGAGAGCGCAGCAACAGCGGTGCGGAGGGCAAAGCGGAGAGATTCCCGCACAGAGGATTGGCGCCGACCAGCACTCACCAGCCCGAGAGGCTTGTCTGCTCACCCGCCGGGAGGGCGGGGCTGGGATCTGAGGCTCGGGCTTCGGAGGTCGGATCGCAGGGAGAGGACTGGGGTTGGCGGCGTGAACACAGCCTGAAGGGGGCTAGTGCACCACGGCTAGCCGGGAGGGAGTTCGGGAAAAAGTCTGGACCTGCCGAAGAGACAAGAGACTTTTTCTTGCCTCTCTGTTTCCTGGGATGCGAGGAGAGGGGGTTAAGAGCGCTGCTTAAAGGAGCTCCAGAGACGGGCACGAGCCGCGGCCATCAGCACGGACCCCAGAGACGGGCATGAGACGCTAAGCCTGCTGCTGCCACCACCAAAAAGCCTGTGTGGAAGCACAGGTCACTATCCACACCTCCCCTCCCGGGAGCCTGTGCAGCCCGCCACCGCCAGGGTCCCATGATCCAGGGACAACTTCACCGGGAGAACGCACGGCGCGCCTCAGGCTGGTGCAACGTCATGCCGGCCTCTGCTGCCGCAGACTCGCCCCGCATCCGTACCCCTCCATCCCCCCGGCCTGAGTGAGCCAGAGCCCCGGAATCAGCTCCTCCTTTAACCCCATCCTGTCTGGGCGAAGAACAGACGCCTTCAGGCAACCTACATGCAGAGGCAGAGCCAAACCCAAAGCTGAACCCTAGGAGGTGTGCGAACAAAGAAGAGGAAGGGAAATCTCTCCCAGCAGCCTCAGGGGCAGCGGATTAAAGCTCCACAATCAACTAGATGTGCCCTGCATCAGTGGAATACCTGAATACACAACGAATCATCCCAAATTGAGAAGGTGGACTTTGGGACCAAAGATATATATATATATATATATTTTTTTTTTTTCCCCTTTTTCTCTTTTCGTGAATGTGTATGTGTATGCTCCCATGTGTGATTTTGTCTGTATAGCTTTGCTTTTACTATTTGTCCTAGGGTTCTGTCTGTCCGGGTTTTTTTTTCTTTATTTGTTTTTTAGTATAGTTTTTAGTGCTGATTGCAATTGTTGGACTTGATTTTTGGTTTGGTTGCTCTCTTCTTTCTTTCTTTTTTTTTTATTACTTAAAAAAATTTTTTAATAACTATTTTTTATTTTAATAAATTTTATTTTATCTTCTTTTTTCTTTCCTTTTTTCTCTCCCTTTTATTCCAAGCCACGTGGATGACACGCTCTTGGTGCTCCAGCCAGGTGTCAGGGCTGTGTCACTAAGGTGAAAAAGCCAACTTCAGGACACTGGTCCACAAGAGACCTCCCAGCTCCAGGTAATATCAAACAATGAAAATCTCCCAGAGATCTCCATCTCAACACCAACACCCAGCTTCACTCAAGACCAGCAAGCTACAGTGCTGGACACCCTATGCCAAACAACTAGCAAGACAGGAACACAACCCCACCCATTAGCAGAGAGGCTGCCTAAAATCAAAATAGCTCAACAGACACCCCAAAGCACACCACCACACATGGACCTGCCCACCAGAGAGATGAGATCCAGCCTCATCCACCAGAACACAGGCACTAGCCCCTCCACCAGGAAGCCTACAAAACTCACTGAACCAACCTTAGCCACTGGGGGCAGACACCAAAAACAACGGGAACTACGAGCCAGCAGCCTGAGAAAAAGAGACCCGAAACACAGTAAGTTAAGCAAAATGAGAAGAGAGAGAAAAACACAGTAGATGATGGAGCAAGGTAAAAACCCACCAGACCTAACAAATGAAGAGGAAATAGGCACTCTACCTGAAAAAGAATTCAGAATAATGATAGTTAACATGATCCAAAATCTTGGAAATAGAATGGAGAAAATACAAGAAACGTTTAACAAGGACCTAGAAGAACTAAAAAGCAAACAAACAGTGATGAAAAACACAATAAATGGAACTAAGAATTCTCTAGAAGGGATCCATAGCAGAGTAACTACGGCAGAAGAATGGATAAGTGACCTGGAAGATAAAATAGTGGAAATAACTACAGCAGAGCACAATAAAGAAAAAAGAATGAAAATAATTGAGGACAGTCTCAGAGACCTCTACGACAACATTAAATGCACCAACACTTGAATTATAGGGGTCCCAGAAGAAGAAGAGAAAAACAAAGGGACTGAGAAAATACTTGAAGAGATTATAGTTGAAAACTTCCCTAATATGGGAAAGGAAATATTTAGTGAAGTCCAGGAAGCACAGAGAGTCCCATACAGGATAAATCCAAGGAGAAACCAGCCAAGAAACATATTAATCAAACTTTCAAAAATTAAATACAAAGAAAAAATATTAAAAGCAGCAGGGGAAAAACAACAAATAACACATAAGGGGATCCCCATAAGGTTAACAATCTTTCAGCAGAAACTCTGCAAGCCAGAAGGGAGTGGCAGGACATATTTAAAGTGATGAAGAGGGAAAACCTACAACCAAGATTACTCTACCCAGCAAGGACCTCATTCAGATTTGATGGAGAAATTAAAACCTTTACAGACAAGCAAAAGCTAAGAGAATTCAGCACCACCAAACCAGCTTTATTACAAATGCAAAAGGAACTTCTCTAGGCAGGAAACACAATACAAGGAAAAGACCTACAATAACAAACCCAAAATAATAAGAAAATAGTAATAGGAACATACATATCGATAATTACCTTAAACGTAAATAGATTAAATGCTCCAAGCAAAAGACATAGATAGACTGGCTGAAAGGATACAAAAACATGACCTTTATATATGCTGTCTACAAGAGACCCACTTCAGACCTAGGGACACATACAGAATGAAAGTGATGGGATGGAAAAAGATATTCCATGCAAATGGAAATCTAGAGAAAGCACTAGTAGCAATTCTCATATCAGACAAAATAGACTTTAAAATAAAGACTATTAGAAGAGACAAGGAACGACACTACATAATGATTAAGGGATCGATCCAAGAAGAAGATATAACAATTATAAATATTTATGCACCCAACATAGGAGGACCTCAATACATAAGGCAAATGCGAACAGCCATAAAATGGGAAATCGACAGTAACACAATCATAGTAGGGGACTTTAACACCCCACTTTCACCAATGGACAGATCATCCAAAATAAAAATAAATAAGGAAACACAAGCTTTTAATACATTAAAGAAGATGGACTTAATTGATATTTAGAGGACATTCCATCGAAAAACAACAGAATACACATTCTTCTCAAGTGCTCATGGAACATTCTCCAGGATAGATCATATCCTGGATCACAAATCAAGCCTTGGTAAATATAAGAAAATTGAAATCATATCAAATAACTTTTCTAACCACAACGCTATGAGACTAGATATCAATTACAGGAAAAAATCTGTAATAAATACAAACACATGGAGGCTAAATAACACACTACTTAATAACGAAGAGATCACTGAAGAATTGAAAGAAGAAATAAAAAAATACCTAGAAACAAATGACAGTGAAAACACGATGACCCAAAACCTATGGGATGCAGCAAAAGCAGTTCTAAGACGGAAGTTTATAGCAATACAATCCTAACTTAAGAAACAAGAAACACCTCAAACAAACAACCTAACCTTACACCTAAAGCAATTATAGAAAGAACAAAAAAAGCCCAAAGTTAGCAGAAGGAAAGAAATCATAAGATCTGATAAGAAATAAATGAAAAAGAAATGAAGGAAACGATAGCAAAGATCAATAAAACTAAAAGCTGGTTCATTGAGAAGATAAACAAAATTGATAAACCATTAGCCAGACTCATGAAACAAAAAAGGGAGAAGACTCAAATCAATAGAATTAGAAATGAAAAAGGAGAAGTAACAACTGACACTGCAGAAATACAAAGGATCATGAGCGATTACTGCAAGTAACTATATGCCAATAAAATGGACAACCTGGACGAAATGTACAAATTCTTAGAAATGCACAACCTTCCGAGACTGAACCAGGAAGAAAAAAAATATGAACAGACCAATCACAAGCACTGAAATTGAAACTGTGATTTAAAATCTTCCAACAAACAAAAACCCAGGACCAGATGGCTTCACAGGCGAATTCTATCCAACATTTAGAGAAGAGCTAACACCTATCCTTCTCAAATGCTTCCAAAATATAGCAGAGGGAGGAACACTCCTAAACTCATTCTATAAGGCCACAATCACCCTGATACCAAAGCCAGGCAAAGATGTCACAAAGAAAGAAAATCACAGGCCAATATCACTAATGAACATAGATGCAAAAATCCTCAACAAAATACTAGAAAACAGAATCCAACAGCACATTAAACGGATCATACACCATGATCAAGTGGGGTTTATCCCAGGAATGAAAGGATTCTTCAATATATGCAAATCAATCAATGTGATACACCATATTAACAAATTGAAGGAGAAAAACCATATGATCAACTCAATAGATGCAGAGAAAGCTTTTGACAAAATTCAACACGCATTTATGATAAAAACCCTGCAGAAAGTAGGCATAGAGGGAACTTACATCAACATAATAAAGGCCATATATGAGAAACCCACAGCCAACATTGTCCTCAATGGTGAAAAACTGAAACCATTTCCACTAAGATCAGGAACAAGACAACGTTGCCCACTCTCACCACTATTATTCAACATAGTTTTGGAAGTTTTAGCCACAGCAAACAGAAGAAAAAGAAATAAAAGGAATCCAAATCGGAAAAGAAGAAGTAAAGCTGTCACTGTTTGCAGATGACATGATACTATACATAGAGAATCCTAAAGATGCTACCAGAAAACTACTAGAGATAATAAATGAATTTGGTAAAGTACCAGGACACAAAATTAATGTACAGAAATCTATCGCATTCCTACACACTAATGATGAAAAATCTGAAAGTGAAATTAGGAAAACACTCCCATTTACCATTGCAACAAAAAGAATAAAATATCTAGGAATAAACCTATCTAAAGAGACAAAAGGCCTGTAGGCAGGGCTTCCCTGGTGGTGCAGTGGTTGAGAGTCTGCCTGCTGATGCGGGGGACACGGGTTCATGCCCCGGTCTGGGAGGGTCCCGCATGCTGCGGAGCAGCTGGGCCCGTGAGCTGTGGCCACTGAGCCTGTGCGTCTGGGGCCTGTGCTTCATTCACATCGAGAGGGGCCGCAACAGTGAGAGGCCTGCGCACCACAAAAAAAAAAAAAAAAAAAAAATGGCCTGTAGCAGAAAATTATAAGACACTGATGAAAGAAATTAAAGGTGATACAAATAGATGGAGAGATATACCATATTCTTGGATTGGAAGAATCAACATTGTGAAAATGACTATACTACCCAAAGCATTCTGCAGATTCAGTGCAATCCCTATCAAACTACCACTGGCATTTTTCACAGAACTAGAACAAAAATTTCACAATTTGTATGGAAACACAAAGACCCCAAATAGCCAAAGCAATCATGAGGAAGAAAAACGGAGCTAGAGGAATCAGGCTCCCTGACTTCAGACTATACTACAAAGCTACAGTAATCAAGACAGTATGGTACTGGCAAAAACAGAAATATAGATAAATGGAACAGGATAGAAAGCCCAGTGATATACCCACGCACATATGGTCACCTTATCTTTGATAAAGGAGGCAAGAATATACAGTGGAAAAAAGACAGCCTCTTCAGTAAGTGGTGCTGGGGAAACTGGACAGCTACATGTAAAAGAATGAAATTAGAACACTCCCTAACACCATACACAAAAATAAACTCAAAATGGATTAAAGACCTAAATGTAAGGACAGACACTATCAAACTGTTAGAGGAAAACATAGGCAGAACACTCTAGGACATAAATCACAGGAAGATCCTTTTTGACCCACCTCCTACAGAAATGGAAATAAAAACAAAAATAAACAAATGGGACCTAATGAAACTTAAAAGCTTTTGCACAGCAAAGGAAACCATAAGTAAGAGAAAAAGACAACCTTCAGAGTGGGAGGAAATATTTGCAAAAGAAGCAGCTGACAAAGGATTAATCTCCAAAATTTACAAGCAGCTCATGCAGCTCAATAACAAAAAAACAAACAACCCAATCAAAAAATGGGCAGAAGACCTAAATAGACATTTCTCCAAAGAAGGTATACAGATTGCCAACAAACACATGAAAGGATGCTCAACATCATTAATCATTAGAGAAATGCAAATCAAAACTACAATGAGATATTATCATCTCACACCAGTCAGAATGGCCCTCATCCAAAAATTTTCAAACAATAAATGCTAAAGAGGGTGTGGAGAAAAGGGAACCCTCTTGCACTGTTGGTGGGAATGTAAGTTGATACAGCCACTATGGAGACCAGTATGGAGGTTCCTTAAAAAACTAAAAATAGAACTACTGTACAACCCAGCAATCCCACTACTGGGCATATACCCTGAGAAAACCATAATTCAAAAAGAGTCATGTACCACAGTGTTCATTGCAGCTCTATTTACAGTAGCCAGGACATGGAAGCAACCTAAGTGTCCATCAAAACATGAATGGATAAAGAAGTTGTGGCACATATATACAATGGAATATTACTCAGCCATAAAAAGAAATGAAATTGAGTTATTTGTAGTAAGGTGGATGGACCTAGAGTCTGTCATACAGAGTGAAGTAAGTCATAAAGAGAAAAGCAAATACCATATGCTACCACATATAAATGGAATCTAAAAAAAAAATGTTCATAAAGAACCTATGGGCAAGACGGGAATAAGGATGCAGACCTACTATAGAATGGACTTGAGGATACGGGGTGGGGGAAGGGTAAGCTGGGACAAGGTGAGAGAGTTGCATGGATATATATACACTACCAAATATAAAATAGATAGCTAGTGGGAAGCAGCTTTGAGATACTGAGGGGTAGAGTTTCAGTAGCAATTTGACTTTGCTTTGGGGGCACCCTGGGCTAGACATGTACATTAAAGCCATGAGACAGAACGATACTGACCAGGGATAGTTTTGAGACCAAAAAGAGTAGCAGACTTAAAACTGAGCCAGGAGGAAAATCAATGTTCGAGGACTGGGCCAAGAACAAAGTCACAAATGCATCTGAGAAAAGAGCATGCAAAGTCTTAGGAAGAAAACAAGAAGAGTTTATTTGGCAGAGATTTTTATCTGAGCATCAATCTGCTTCTTCTTCCTTCTAGACTATTTTTCCCAGCCTACCAGGAAGTTCGGTCTTACCATATGATTAAGCTCTGATTAATGGAATGGGAGCAAAAGTGTTGAAGGCCACTCTCAAAGCTGATGCTTAAAAATCTCCCATTATGATCTCTCTTCACCATCCAGTGGCTCAATGTCAACACCCAGAGGAAGCCAGAAGCGCTCCTCATCCCCTGAGGGAAAGCACTATTGGATTTTACAGAGTGAGAAATAAACTTCTTTTGTGTTAAGCCACCAAGATTTAGGGGTATATCTACTGCAGCAGAAGCATTGCCTTCACTCCTACAGTGTGGAATCATAGAAGCCAAGGAAAGAGGCCATTTCAAAAAGGAGGGGGCATTCAACAATGTCAACTGACGGCTGAGAAATCAAGTAAGTTAAATACTGGAAAGAGACTCTCAGATTTAGCAACAAATAGGTCCTGAGTGACCTGCATGTATCAATATTTGCAACTGAAGATTTTAGAATAAACCTAAATATATCTAGGATCTTGTTTTGAGGTTGTTTCTGCACTCATAAACCAATTCAACTATTTTGACAAACTTTGTGTGGGGGGCGTTTTCAATGTCATTTTTCAGTCAAATAAGATTTCTGAGATTGGTTACATGATTGGATTTTGATTTATTGACTTGGTCCTCAGTTTTGACTGACTGAGCAGATTATTTAACTTTGACTCAGTTTGAATGAAAAAACAAAGCCTGTTCAAAGTGTCAGAGAAAAATGTGAGATTTATACTAATCAATCAATCAATGAACCAATGGCTGTTTTGCCTGGCTGAAACAATTACACCTACTGTGAACTCTTTGAATTTTCTAAATCAGTGATTTAAACCTAAATTTTATACCCACTAAACCTTAGTGTGTATAATAGTCATGAAGACTTAGTTAAAAATGTAGAGGCCCAGAACCCCACATCCGAATATTGTAATTCAGCAAATATTGGGTCTTGGGTCCAAGAATTCACATTTTTTTTTGAAAAGCACTTCGGGTGATTCTGATAGGAGTGGTCCTCAGCCCACACTTTGCTAAACACTGATCTGCATCTACTGGAATGCTTTAAAATTCAAATTTGTTCTCAAAAGAGGAACTACACCTAAGCCGGAGGAGTTGGCATCAGAAACAAAATTTGAAAAAAAAAAAAACAGAAAAGCATTTTTGTTATAAAGCAATGGCAGGGAGAGTTACAAAAAGCAGTCACATTTTTCTTTCCTTATAAATTTACAGGCATTATTTACTCCAATTTAATACATACTCTCCTCATTGTGAAATTCAAATAAAATGTCAATTCAGTGATGACATTTTCTCCTTTCAGAGCCCCAGAATACAATTAGCAAGTGATGCAACAAGCTCCTATAGTATTTCGTTGCATTATGAACACATTATGAAAACAAGAATGGTTTTTACCAATATTCAGATGCACAGAAAGGCAGCTGAAGATAATATCACCTACTGCATTCTGCTATTGCCTGAAGCCTGTGCCTCAGGCATCTCGCACAATGCCTGTTTACCATTAAAATTTCCTTTACTCCCATTAAATCGATTTCTGAAAGAATTTCTCTATTAGCAGCAATTTCATATGTGGAGAAATAAGCAACTGAGCCTTTCAAAAGCTTGTATACAAGAGGTTTATGGGGGACTCCATATTCCATGCCCGGCCTGAGTTTGTGCTGAGCTAACTTCGGTAGGTAACCCAACTAATTTGGAAAAAAAGAAGGAAAGAAGGAAGGAAGGAAGGGAGGGAGGGAGGGAGGGAGGGAAAAAGGTAGAAATGAGAGATTGCAGTTTATCAACTCCAGTGGACCAGAATAACCAATTTTAGCGATATGAGCCTGTACAATGACTATAGTCATCATACACAGCATAGCTTCATATGAACTATCTACTGACAAGTTGAAGGAAAGCTTGAAAAGCTGAATTAAAAGGGGAATTGGTTATGCATATAAACTTTTGGCAAAACTTGAAAGCCAGTTTTCATCAATAAGGTTATATGCCACTTTTACATGATAGCATCATTCTGACAGAACCTTAAACCCCAGCAAATTCACCTTTTAAGACTGCCCTCCCACTCCTTTTCTTTATAATTTAAAGAATAGGACCTCACCCTCCCACCCCATCCAGATGCATATCCATTTAAAACACTCTTTCTTCTGCTTTCTCTTTATTCTCTCTGGATCTCAGTTTCCTCATTTGTAAAGATGGCATAGTAATAGAACCAACCTCATTCAGTTGTGAGAATTAAATGAGATAAGGAATGTAAAATGTTTAGGAAAATGTCTGGTCTTTTGTAAGTCTTATACAAATGTTGTTCAAGAAAAATACTAGGCACAGGTGTTTCTGCCATACCACCATATGTATCCATTCTTCACTTTTTTGCAAAATCACACACTAAACATAAGAGCACTCATGGGAAAAATAGGGTCAGGAGCAGACACTGCAAAACCTAGGGCACTTTTTAACCAGGACACTAACAAAAACAATAAGATTCTGGAAGATACTAGAAGAGTTAAGTCTCCACCGGTCTTTGCCCCACAATCTGAGCCAGTCTACCCTTTGAGGTCTCAGACCCTGGAACTCAAGCTTCCCTTTGGAGATACAGATCTTTAACAAGAGCCACTTTACAAAAAGACAGTTACATCCAAAATAAAATATATGATTCAGAAGTTTGGGGGGTTCTTTTGTTGTTATTTTCTATTTTTTTTTTTTTTTAAAAGAAGACTTCAAGCAGTCTTTTTTTTTTGGTCTTTATTGGAGTATAATTGCTTTATAATCGTGTGTTACTTTCTGCTTTATAACAAAGTGAATCAGTTATACATATACATATGTTCCCATATCTCTTCCCTCTTGCGTCTCCCTCCCTCCCACCCTCCCTATCCCACCCCTCTAGGTGGTCACAAAGCACCGAGTTGATCTCCCTGTGCTATGCGGCTGCTTCCCACTAGCTATCTATTTTACATTTGGTAGTGTATATATGTCCATGCCACTCTCTCGCTTTGTCACAGCTTACCCTTCCCCCTCCCCATATCCTCAAGTCCATTCTCTAGTAGGTCTGTGTCTTTATTCCTGTCTTACCCCTAGGTTCTTCATGACATTTTTTTTTCTTAGATTCCATATATATGTGTTAGCATACGGTATTTGTCTTTCTCTTTCTGACTTACTTCACTCTATATGACAGACTCTAGGTCCATCCACCTCACTACAAATAACTCAATTTCGTTTCCTTTTATGGCTGAGTAATATTCCATTGTATATATGTGCCACATCTTCTTTATCCATTCATCCAATGATGGACACTTAGGTTGTTTCCATCTCCTGGCTATTATAAATAGAGCTGCAATGAACATTTTGGTACATGACTCTTTGTGAATTATGGTTTTCTCAGGGTTATTTTCTTGTTTTAACACAGGAAAGTGCCCAGGTTCTTAATCTGTATTTACAGTTTTCTCAGGTAGTTTAGCATAATGGACAATAGAGCAGGTCTCCACACTATTGAACCAGCCACCGTTTGCACTAAAGGCAAACATTTGGAGACTTCTCAGCTTTTTTTTTTTTTGAATCTCTTCAAATATCATTAAAGCTTGTATTTTATTGAACTGTGAAAAAGCTGAACCTTGATCACCTCCAAGAATGGTCACACTACAAAAAATCATGTTTGGTCCAATTTGTTTTCTGTGTTATGCTGACATCATTCCCGTAATTACCAATTGAATGTGAGTTGATTTGTACTTTAAAATATGTGCTGTAGCAGAACAGACTGTAGATGTAATTTTAAAAAAAATTCAAAGGAGTTGAGCATTTTGCTATGATAAACAGTGCCTCAAAAGTCCAACCCCCTCCCCACACTGTATTCTTTTCAGAAGTGACAACCTCCGATCTTTTTTTAAAATTTTATTTATTTATTTTTTATACAATGGGCTCTTATTAGTTATCCATTTTATACATATTAGTGTATACATGTCAATCTCAATCTCCCAATTTATCCCACCACCACCACCACACCCCCTGCTTTCCTCCCTTGGTGTCCATACATTTGTTCTCTACATCTGTGTCTCTATTTCTGCCTTACAAACTGGTTCATCTGTACCATTTTCCTAGATTCCACATATATGCGTTAATATACGATATTTGTTTTTCTCTTTCTGATTTACTTCACACTGTATGAAATCTCTAGGGCCATCCACGTCTCTACAAACACCCCAATTTCATTCCTTTTTATGGCTGAGTAATATTCCATTGTATATATGTGCCACATCTTCTCTATCCATTCATCTGTTGATGGACTTTTAGGTTGCTTCCATGGCCTGGCTCTTGTAGATAGTGCTGCAATGAACCTTGGAGTGCATGTGTCTTTTTGAATTATGGTTTTCTCTGGGTATATGCCCAGTAGTGGGATTGATGGGTCCTATGGTAATTTAATTTTTAGTTTTTTAAGGAACCTCCATACTGTTCTCCGTAGTGGCTGTATCAATTTACATTCCCACCAACAGTGCAAGAGGGTTCCCTTTTCTCCACACCCTCTCCAGCATTTGTTGTTTGTATATTTTCTGATGGTGATACCTCACTGTAGTTTTGATTTGCATTTCTCTAGTAATTAGTAATGCTGAGCATCTTTTCATGTGCCTCTTGGCCATCTGTATGTCTTCTTTGGAGAAATGCCTATTTAGGTCTTCTGCCCATGTTTTGATTGGGGACAACCGCTGATCTTGTTAGAAGTTTGGAATAGTGTGTGCATTGGTGCAGCCTGGTGGTTAGCAAAGGACAGTCAGACTTGCTATATTTGGCTAATATATTAATGAAAGAAGGCAGCTCTATTTTTTTAACTTCCTTTATATCTCAGCCAGTAATAAACAAACAAATAAAACTCAACTCCAAGCTTTCTCAGAGGACATTCTTTTGTTGTTGGGTTTTGTTTTTTTCATTACTTTGATCATCACTCCTTGCTTGTTTTGTTTTGTTTTTTTTCTTTTCTCATTTCTCCTGCACAACTGAGATGGAAAATAAGTAGATTTATACTTCTTGTTCTAAAACCAAGAGCTGTTTCCCTGAAATATTTTAGCTCCTAGATTCTCTGAGGGTAACTAATGGAATGTGATATTAAAACAAGCAGCAGTTCTCAAATTGCTTGTGGACCCTCTTCAGGATAACTGGTGCTCATATAGATTACTTGTCACACTCACTCTTCCTGCTCTTGTTGGGGAACAATATCACCAGAGGAAAGAGGAACCAAGAACTGCTATAAATAAGGCATCAACTGCTGTATCAGCAACAAGAAAATAAGTCTCGTTATGTTGTCAACATTTGTTCTACTAGATATGTGGCCACAGCCTAGAGGGAACGTAACCACACTCTAAGGATCCCAGTGGTAGAAAAATCACAATACAGAACACAGCTCATGGCACTCCATCTCTCCACAGCCCCAGGCTACACAAGTTTCTCTGAAAGGTAAAGTTTTCTGAGGTCCTGCACCTAATCTTTCAATATGTGAACGGTAGTCAGACTACAGTGGGGGCTTGCTTAGTTTTACATAGATGAAGTTGATCCATCAGGCTTACCCACATTAGTTGTGACCATGAACAAAAAAGAAGGCAACAGATCTCAGGAGAATGCAAAGCAGAATGCAGAGCTCAATTCCTCCTCAATTAGGAGCTATAGAGTGGAGGAAAGGGAAGATCATCGTACCCCTTAGAGAGGGGTGGCCTTTTTGAACATGTTTTGAATCCCCTCATCCTTGCAGCCATTTCCCACGGCCTCACCAGTTGATAGAATGTCATCGGCATCCATCATACTGCATCTGCCTTATTTCATAGACCCTCCATGTAAACTCGGAACTCCTAATGGTAAAGCCTAGAATTCTGGCCACATGTCCCCTGAAACTACATTCTTTCTGAGGTCAGTAGCAATTCTCAAATCCAATGGATAAAACCGAGTCCTCATTTGGCTGACGTTTGTACTATATTTGACCTAACTGTCCAGTCCCGTACCCTCCTCTCAGAAATGATCTTCTCCCCGTGGTTCTCTTTGTGGGTCAATGCCTCTCTCATTCTCACTTTCACTCTGACTGCCTGCTCCTTCATTTCCGCCTCTCTGAGCTTCACAGCTCCATTTTCTTATCCACAGACTTTGCAAGGCCTGCAGCATTTCTGCTGCCCTGCATCATTAACTTACTTGTGGCTTTAGCTTGTCATGAGATCAGAGCTGACCACATGTCTCCATGATCATTTGATCCCGTGTATAATACTGTATGGTCAGTCAGAGTCACCGACCATATATCTTAAGACAAATGTCTGAGATAGAGAATCTGCTTGGTCACAACGGAGCCAAAGGATGGACTGACTTTGAGCAGGTACACGCTCTGGTCTAATCAGCTGTAGACGGTGATAAGTAAGCTACCCGGCCAGAAAGCCCCAGAGGGAGCACTGGGCAAAGGCCAACTGACTGTAAGTTTATGGCATAGGAGTTCTTCACTCTGTGCCCCCAGCTCGTCAGCTCGTCTCTACCATAATCCATTATTTATCTCTTGTTATTCCCTGCCTTCCCCACTTTTGCTACATCCACAATGGAAGTTTTACCATTTTTTCCATACTTTTTCAAGCTTTTGCAAATGTCTGCCTGAACTGTCCTCTACCATTTCTTTGTCAGCAAAATTTATTTCTTAAGATCCAAATTCACCTTCTCTGGAATAATTTCCTTACCCTTGTAGGCACTGTTGTCATCTCTAGGTTCCCATTCTCCTTTGTATTTATTCCATTTTAGTACATTTTCATAGTTACTATACTCCATGGGCCCTGTTTATTAACTCGTCTTCCCTAATAGAATGTGAGCCCCTGGAGGGACACGTCTAGCTCTTTAGTCATCATGGCTTTTTCACCAGTGCTTAGGACTGTGTCAGGAATGCAGTAGGGAGGCAATAAACGTTTTCTGAAAGAATCCGTATATAAGAGAATGAAGTATTTGGAGAGAAAACAGAAACAGTAAATCAGGGGTCAGTAAAAGAGGAAGAAAGAAAACGATAGTACTCAGGCTATAAATGACAGTCGTCCTCTTTAAATACTTTTTGCCAAACAAATACACCTGTGCAAGGCAAGTTTGTACTGCATCAATTGACTTCTTTATAAAAGGTAAGCCTACATTTATTGGGGAAGAAATTGATATTATAGCTTATATACACAATGAATACCATTTTCAAACTCCTTTTCTATAAAATAAATAGTAGCTTTTCTTAACGTTGACATCCTGGGCAAATTCTTAAAATAGCAAAACCTGGAATTGATCAGCATTATTAAATCTTTCTAAATGGTGTTAATCTGGGATAAGAATAGGAGATGAGAAAATTTTTCATTTATGGAAAATGTAGAATTATATACTTTTAAAACAAGGAACTGTTTCAGTTATTTATGACTGCAAATAAGCTATCCCAAAACCAAGTGACCTGAAACTACCATCTTTTATTTTATCTCAAGGTTTTCTCTGCCGCGAATTCAACTAGGATTCAACTGTGTCCTTTACTCCACATGTCATCGACTGCTGTCACTTTGCGATATTTAGCTAGAAGCTGAGCTGAGGTGGAGAGTTCAAGATGGCTTTCTCACATGCCTGGTAGCCTGGGGGCGGCGGCATGGGGGCGGTGCTTCACCAGTGACGCTGAACTTTGTAAATGACAGCTTCAGCCTCCAAGAGACCACGGCAAAAGTTGCTGTCTTCCTAAAGATCAGGACCCGAACTGATGCAGTGTTGCTCTTACTGAACTCTATTGGTCAAAGCAGTGACAGGCTGGGCTAGATTCAAGGGTGTTGAGGAATAGACTTCATCTCTTGATGGGGGGAGTAGCTTGTGATACAAGCAGAGAAGAAAGAAAGGTGGCCATCCTAAGGACAGCTACGATGGAAATAAAATTTTATTTCTTTTAAGAAGGTGGGTAACTTGATTCAGGTTTAAATCTGTCGATGAATAATTATGGAGTATGTATTGTGGGCCTTACTCTCTGCTCAGTTTATCCGGCCTGCCTTAAAGCCCTTAGAAGGCCTCTTTTCACGATAGATGTTACTGCTGATGATTGCTTCCTGGAAAAACCGTCTCAATTTGGCCTTAAAAAAACCCAGCCCTCCCTGGGTTGAGTCTCAGAAGAAGCAAAGTCTCATTCTAGCTACCTGTGTGATTTGGGGCAACTTAGCAGAAATTTTCAGAGTTTCTGTTTCTTTATCTGCAATATTTATTTAACAAGTCTTAGTATCTACTCTATATCTGTTCTGGTCTAAGTACTAATGATACAAAGAAACACAGGACTATTTATGCCTCAAAGAACTCACAAGGAAAGGGGCACATTCATATGTAAGTATAATGTACAGTTTTACAACAGTTAGTACTGATTGCTAAGGTCTCTTTCATGTCTAAAGTTGTGTGACTCTATGAGTTTTGATTAACTTATACATGATTTATATGTAAATGAGTGTCTTTGAAGAAATTATTCTGTTAAGGATTTAAAATATGCATCTGTACAATTTGTTTACATTATTAATTTGTAATTGACTGCATTTTAATCTCTTCTTACAGAGTCATAAGACTCTAGAACTGAAAGTGGTTAGGAATGCATTCACTCCAATCCCTTCTTCTATAGACAAAAAAACTGAGACACAGGTTAAGGAACTTTGGCTTACATCACACAGCTTGTTACTGGAAAAGGAGGCCACACCAATGCGTTCTGCACTTCACAGACCTGCTTGCTTTTAAACACACTTTAGTCCATTATCTCTTTGCCCACTGAGATGCTAAGTTCTAGAGCTCTGCCAGTTTTATTGCATCTTGTTCACCTTCTCCAGAATTCCTGTACTGTTTTGATGAAGAGAATCTCTCTACTTCACAAATTTTGGAATTCATATGGTGATACGTTAACACTTCTTTGGCCATGGGGGAAGGTCCCTAACTATGTACACACTAAGACATAAGGTTACCAATTCTACTTTCACTTGCAGTATAATTCCTAACTAGGGTGAGCCTAGAAAATATAGTTGTTCACAAAAGTAAAAATTTTCATTTCTCAAGCCATAGTATTAGACTAGTTTTTTATTACTCATAATCAACAAGACATGCACTAGAGACACAGCTTTTCTGAACCTCTTTTCTTTCTCTGAGCTGTCAGGAAGAAGCATAGATGTCCAGACTACTGGCACTGGAATTGATCTTAGAATACCTTGAAGTCGGTCTCCACATTTTCCAGATATGAAAACTGAGACCAGGGCTTAACAGGCTTTTCTAGGTCCCATAGACAGTCATCAGAACTTAGAGTCCAGCTTTCTCATTCCCAAGGAGTGCCTGTGTCTAAATGAAGGAGCTTTGCTGGAGCATCCTCAGAAAAATTATATTGTAATTTTGGAGGAATGCAAAAAATGAAAGTAAAGCTATTCTCCTCCAAAAAGAAATGCTAATAGTTGCTATACATCAGAGAAATGCTTTCGAAATCTATCCTTCTCTCTCATTCACAAAGACATTTTCTTCTCAGGTGGTTCAATCGGTCTATATAATAGGCCCTGAATGATAGGCAAACAGCAATTTGCCTTAAGGCAAGTACGACAAAAGGGATGAGACTTTCACATTTGCCCCAATAATGTTTTGTTGATATCAAAATGGTTGGCTATGGAAATTCCTTGAGCCATTGTTTTCTGCCTACAGATGGTTTCCTCAAATTTTTTCAAATTAAGAAATTGTTGACATTATATTTTAAAGATAAATATTTATGCAAATTAGGTCTTCCTTCAACTTCAGCCAAGATGAGTGTGGACACACTATAAACCAGGGCAGAAACTATTGGGAGACAGCCAGGCCTTGCAGCAGTGCTGAGCACATTTGTGCCCAGTGGTGGCATATTGGTCTCTTTGCTATTTCTCTTCATTTAGCCCCCAAAGACCACCAAATCTTCCTGTGTAAATCTTTCTAACTCTTCTGCACTCTTCCCTCTAAACTTATACTCCTTATCTTACTGTGATCTTTCTTGTGTTTTCCGTTTTTCAGATATCAGCATAAATCTAAGACAGGACAATGTTCAGGCACCACAAGAGTTTATATCACATAAACCAATCATCTGAGAGAAAAAAATCAATAGTTCACTTTTATTCTCTATGTATGGATGTTATATAGACCTCTCATGACTCTACCTGTATTTTGAGTTAGATAGGAAGCATTTGGTTTATTTTCAGAATAGGCTCCAGTGAGTAGGTTCATTTCTCTTGACCTAACTATGAAGAAAACACTTAGATCTTTCAAAAATATCCGATTCTGACTCCCAGACAGAAATGCTACTGGCGTCTTCCCTAGTGGCACACTGGTTAGTAATCAGCCTGCCAATGCAGGGACACGGGTTCGAGCCCTGGTCCGGGAAGATCCCACATGCCGCAGAGCAACTAAGCCCGTGCGCCACAACTACTGAGCCTGTGCTCTAGAACCCGAGAGCCACAACTACTGAAGCCCGCACACCTAGAGACCGTGCTCCACAAGAGAAGCCACCGCAGTGAGAAGCCCGCACACTGCAGTGAAGAGTAGCCCCCGTTCGTCACAATTAGAGAAAGCTCACATGCAGCAACGAAGACCCAACACAGCCAAAAATAAATAAACAAACAAACAAATAAATAAAAGAAATGCTCTTGGATTCAAATCTGACCTTCGGGGTACAAATGCTGGAGGCTATTCACTTACTCTTCTCAGTGGGATTTGCTGATATTTTCCTCTGGTTCTAATGTAGCCAGCAGTCATGTCTTTAAGACAGCTTTTAAAAAATTAAACAGAGAAAGCAAAAAGCTAGCCTCAAGGATATAGGCAAACAGAGGCCAGACTCATCTTTTTGGCAGACTAAGACATCTCCATCTGGTTGTGGCCGCAAGCCTAATGAGAAGGAAAGGCATTAATTGAATAAACAAACAACACAGTTTGATCAGAGGAGGCAATACAGGCAGTTAGCCAACTCCCAGCTTTTTCTAGGAAGGAATTACACATATTCCAAGGACTTGGTTTGGTTTCACCCTCCACAATCACTTCCAGAGAAAGAACTTCAGCGTATATGCTTCTGAATCATTGAACTTATCCTGCATTTGGGCTTTACCTTAGAGGCTAAAGTTAACTGTAACATCTTGGTTGCATCCCTTCTGCATGAGGAGAGACTGAAAGACAGAACTATCCCAGGCTCCAGGTTTGAGGAGATACATAGCCTAGAACAGTCTGTTGGCTCTCTTCACTTGCTGGCTCCCATACCCCATGTGTCTCATAGTCTACCCTCAGGGAAGTTGGGAACACTCCACTTTGGGTCCTGTCTTCACTACACTATTCATGGTGGAGACAGATGATATGAAAAGCTCTGAGTGCTGTTTTTCCTCTATTATCTGGTCCCTAGCACAGCTGTGGTACCTCACTGGAACCTGGCCTAATGGTTTTATGCAGTCAGATAATTATTCACAGGACTTATCTTCACTGAGCACATTCTGGCAAGAAAAATAATAGCAGGATACAGGAAATATTATCTGCCTCAAATTCAAAATTGGCTTGCAAAGACTTGATTCTGGTTGATGTTATGAAAGGAAAATGAATGGTCTGCTTTTATTGGGTATGAGTACATTTGCTGAGCCCCTCCCCATAACTGCAAAACCATATATCAAAAAATACAGGTGTTCCATACTGTTTTCCAGTAATGGAGATGGATAATAGAACCATGTATATTACCTCTGTTGTTTCTTGTTGACCAACACAATACCACAATGGTATGCATATGTGCCATGATATTGAGCGAGGGAAGTCCCATCTCTATTTAAGTTTATATGTATGGCTCCAGGTGACCTCTATTAAAACATACAAATGTTACCTGGAAGGGAGACATGCTGACGCTTTGATCCCCGAAGAGCAATTTAGCAGGTTTAGTTACAGTTAGGTAGCTTGCATCCAAAGCCATAAAGAGACACAAGATTTTTTGATAGAGAAGGAAATTAAGAAAGATTTCTTAGAAGTTCGGGTCTTTGTAAGTTGTAAAATAAGGACACTATACATTCAGGGGCTATCACTCAAGATCTGAGTGCCTCGGTGATGTTTAGAGAGAAACGACTAGAAGTCCAGGAGGAGGGAAACCATAGAGAAAGTTGGGAGAGATGACAGTGATGACGGATAAGGTAAAATAGTGCCACAGGCAAAGCTTGAGTGAAACTCACCTTTGATTTGAACGTAAACTTTGAGGAATTCAAATGACCTTAAGAAGAGTAAATCTTGTTCAGATATATTACTTGAAATTTGTATGTAGACTTTTTAAAAAGTCGAAAAAACTAAAAACAACAAACATCTTGCAGCCAACTGACCTGAAGTTTGGATTCATCCTTTTCAAATGGAAGAGTGAATGGGACTATTGGCCTATAAATTACCAGTACATGTTCACTTGTTCTATTGGTCACTGCACGAACTATCATTGCTTCCCATGGTCAGTGTTAGGGAGCCACCTCCATGAAATAGCCTTTTGCCACTGCTACTTTTCCATCTTGGTCACTTCACACAGCTGTTAATGACTTATGCTTCAATCCAATCCCAATTACAAAAACAAAAACAAAGGCAACACTGACCTTTATACTCCAGCATTTCTTATTGCAATAACTTTCTTCCTTAGGTTGTGGCCAAGATGACAATACCTTAGCCAAAATCATTTGACAAATAAAACTGGTTACTTTACCTCCTGAACCATGGATAAAGAATCAAGTATATTAAGGCTTCCCTGGTGGCGCGGTGGTTGAGAGTCCGCCTGCCGATGCAGGGGACACGGGTTCGTGCCCCGGTCCGGGAAGATCCCACATGCCGTGGAGCGGCTGGGCCCGTGAGCCATGGCTGCTGAGCCTGCACGTCTGGAGCCTCTGCTCCGCAACGGGAGAGGCCACAACAGTGAGAGGTCCATGTACCTAAAAAAAAAAAAAAAAAGAATCAAGTATATTAGAAAAATCCCCCTGTTTGAAGGAATGCTTTACAGAGAGTGGGTGAAACTAATTTGTTTTGTGTTTATACCTTCTATTGGATGTTCTAACATATTGATATTTCTACTCAATTAAGTCTTTTCATAATGTCTTAATGCCTGGTTTCAGAGTGACCCCAAACGCAGTAACATGAAGTTCAGTCATGAAATGGGTGGCAGTACATAGAAGAGTAAAATTTCTGAGAATCTCAATCTTCCTAAATCAAAGAATGCCTTCCAAGTTTTTGGAGATTACTAAGAAAGGAAACATAAAAAATGATTAAATTTCATCCCCAAATTGGAAAATGAGTTATATAGGCACTATCCACAGACACACACCATCTTAAAAATGGTCTTTTAAATTATCCCAGAAAACTCAAACTTCCTGCTCTCTATGAGGGCCTGGAAGCACTCCAAGAGAGTGAAGCAGAGGCCCCTCCTGTGGAGAGTGCAGCAGGAAGCCGGAAGTGGAATGAGAAGGCAACCTGCTTTCAGGGGATGAATTCCTCCCTGGTCTTCAAAACCCACAGTACGAACCTGAGCTCCTGTTCCAGTTTAAATTATTTCAAGCACCTTCTACCACCTTGAGTATGACTGCAAACTTTAGAAATTGTCTTGTTTGCTACAATTTTATCCCCTTTTATTTTCTGATTGTACTTTCCTCCTCCTCCCTGCTCACCATAGTCCTTCAACTCCAGTTGTGTGAAACATACTTTAGGAAAAGTGGATTTTGAAAGGAAGGAAGGACAATAGAAGAAAGGAGAGAGGGAGAGAAGGGAGGAAGGGGGGAAGGTAGGAAGAAAAGGAAGAAGGGAGGGAGGGAGAGAGGGAGGAAGGGAAGAAAGAAGAAAGGGAGGGGAAGAAAGAAAAAGAAAAAAGAGAAAGAAAGAATTTGCTTGCTCACTTATCATATACAGACAGAACTCTTTTTTGGTAGCAGTTTTTCTCATCCCAAAAGAAGGTGTCTTGCTTCTTACAGCATTTAGCATATTTCATTCAATGGGATGTTTTAAATTCAATTTTTATGTATTCCAAAAGCCTGTCAGAAACATAGAATTTGAAAAGTATTATGTAACTGAGTCACAGAACTGGGTTTTTGTGTGTGCCAGATCAGTTTACTACTTAGTAGCCACTTCATTTGCCAAGACTGAGAATTTAAAAGATATTCAGCTTGAGTTTAGAGTTTATATTAAGCTCATAGTAGAATAAAAACAAACTGTTAGCCTGAGTTACTACCAAAAAAAAAAATATTAAACTGTAGGAAACTTCGGCTATAACTTGTGAATAACCTAGAAATCATTATTCATAAGTGGATAGGATAATAAACGATACATTAAAAAAAACTAGTTTTTCTCCCTCTGAGGTTTAGCTTTTCAGCTGGGGGTGGTTTGCTCCCTAGAGGACACTTGGAAATATGCGGAGGAGGTTTTTGATTGTCATAGTGACTGGGGACAACCACAGGCATTTAGTGAGCACAGCCAGTGATGCCAAATAACCCTCAATGCATACAACACATTCTGGCTTGATGAAGAACTGTCACATCACAACGTCAACAGCACCTCTGTTGAGAACCAATGGTGTCCCTCTTCTGTATAGGTATGACATATGGGAGATATTAGGAAACTAGAATGCATAACTTTTTCTTTTTTCAGTGCAATCACAGGTAGATAAAGTGAACTAATTAGGAAACAGAAACTTCAGAAACTTTCTCTTCCTAAAATCATAGCTAACACCCAATGTAAGCAACTGTAATTTAAATTCTCCAGGGTTGTGCCCAGGGGCCTGCTGGCTTTATGTAAGATGGCAGTGTGCTAGAAACTGCTCACCTCATTACAACTAAAAGTTGTGAACATATTCCAGAAAACAAAAGAGTTTCTACGATTCCAAGTGCTCAGCATCGGGACAACTGTGAAGGGTTAATAGTGTTGAACCTGAAAAATAGGATTGAAAATTAACCTTAGCCCCGTTAAGAGCCCAGACATCATTGTTTACATTGATGATGGAATAAATATCAGACTGAAAAGCCATACATATATCAAGGAACAGAGGGTAAAATAAACCATCTATTTAGTTTGGTCTTGACCAAGTAAACGTTTTTATCATTTCTTTCCTGCATGGAGAAGAACTAAGGCTGGACTCATATCTTTTAAATTTCATCAAATGTTTGATTTAATGATTTTTCAAACCGACTAAGTAACTAACCTCTTCAAGTCCATTAGAGCACTATCCCCTAAAGGCAACATCAATTTATTACATTCTTTTTTTTTAAAGCTTTTAAGATGTAATTTCTCATCCATGAGAGTGACCCAGAATTCAGTTCTCTACGATTGAACTAAAAAACTCATGAACATCTTGGTTAATCTCACTGTTTATGTTTAGATATTGCTACTTCCATCCAACAAGTCTCTAGCTTTAAAACTGTTTCATATAAATAGATCCATGTGAGCTTTCAAAAATATTTTTGTAAATCCTTTATGGTGAAATTGAGTTTCATTGTGTATTTCTCTGTTCTCAATTTTTTGAGTTATGCTGGAAAGTAAATTAGATAAAATAATTATTTGGCTTTGAACTGCGTTTCGGCTATTACATTACAGTTAGTTGAAATATACTTTAGTTTTTTGTTAGAAAACTCTTTGCCATTATCTTAATCCTCACAACAATCATCTGTATTTCCAAACTACAGCACCGGAGCACTTGAACGACTGGGTCCCAAGGTCTAACATTGGAAAGGGACAGATAAGCCCTCCACTCTGAAGCTTTTCCTACAATAGTATATAACCTTCCCACTTTCATTTAAATGTGAGTGCTTCATATTTTAGCTAATAAAAACATTTAATAACATCACGAAACTGCTACAATGCAGAGACCTGAACCTAAAAAAATTTGAATAAAGAACAAAATCCTTCTCCATTGCACATGGAATAAAGAAATTTGTAAAAATTGACTTTACAGATCTCCTTTGGATATTTAGGCTTTGTAAGGCAATACAAAAATAATGGTTTTCAAATTTGTTTTATCTTTGTTTTTATCATAATGCATTAGTAAGAATTTTGATCAAGATTTGGATGATACCACAAATATGTTATAGAGTGATCAGGGGAATTAAAGCAATTAAAATTTTTGCTTCTGAGGACCATCTTTCTGGTGTTTTTCTTCATTTTTTTTCAAAATCATATCAAGTTTTATAATTTGGTGGAAACATGGTGTTTTATAGAAAAAATGCTAGTGTTTATGTAAAAATGTTTTTCTATATGAAGTTTTGAATCTGATTAAAAAGTTTTTATGCTGACAGTATTCTTTTTTTCATTTTTAATCATTGTATCTGTCAAAGAAAAAGAGGAGATTAAATGATGAAAAGAGAAAAACTGGCATAAAAATAGGTGATTTCAAGTTTTGATGAAAACATAAGCAGAGAAATTGGAGAGTAGCTGGAGGTTAAAATGAGAGTGATTGTTTTATTTTGTTTTGGTTTTAAGATGGGGAAAATGAGAGCCTGCATATGTGTTCATAGGAACCACCCAACAGGGAGAGAGAAATTGATGATTAACAAAAAAGAAGGGAGATAAATCAGAGGAACCTTCCTGATTAAGCAAGAGCAGATGAGATCTGGTACATATGTTAGGAGAATAGATTGGGAGAATAGACTGTTAAAACCAACAATAGCAGGGAGGGCTGAGTATGTGCACACAGATACATATAGATGGGTAGAGGAGGTGGTAGTTGTTTGTGGACATGCAGTGCTAGTGACTTCTACTTTCTCAGTGGTATCTCTGCCTTACACTTAAAGAAGCCTGCTCTCAGACACTTTACTTATATGAAAGTATAAATAACACTAAAAGTTTGAAGTATTACCTGCTGTAGTATTTGTTGGGTAACAAAGGTGAAAGCTTTCATTTAAACTGCAGAAAGCCTAGCTCATTCAGACAACCAAAAAATAAAACAAAAAAGTGAAGATGCACTGGGAGGGAAGGAGTATAGGAACCTCCCACTTATACTACATCGCAAGACAACTGTTCCTTTACCCACTTGTCAAACCTGTTCCATTTTATCAAGGAATAGATTGGCCTTCAGCTTCTCTAATAACAGCTCATAGGTGCAGAAGTTCAAGGAAAAAAAGAAGATTGGTACGGAGCATGCTACAGTTGGTAAGATTATCAATGTCACTAGAGGCATGAGGTCTTAGCATAAAACCAGACAAGCTTAATGCCAGACAATTTGAATTCAAGATTGAGAACCCCCAGTGTATGACGTACAAATTAGCTGCTGCCAAACCACAACATTTCATCAGCAGAGAGGCTCTCTGATTTCAGTCAGTGAAGGGGTTAGAGTTGAGAGGGGCTTAGCAGTCTGGATAATACAGTCCAGTCTGAGGACTTTAAAGAATTCTCAGATTCTTAACCCCAAATCACATTTAACAGATTTTTTTTTAACTGCACAGCATCCTCATGGTATTAACTTTTCAAATTGATAATATATCCCCTTCTCCTCCCTTTCCATGAACACATCTCATTTCATAGATGCTTAGACATTTTTTTCACAATGATTTTTCCTTCTCTGGGACCTGCTCCCTCTGCAGATAATAATCGGTAAGAATGGGCTCTTTACAGTAATGCAATACTCCACTTGACCATAACTGAACTCCTGACCAAGCTGGCTACTCATATCCTCTCCTCTGGGAATTAAGAATTGGGACTGCCAATCCGTCCTTACCTTTGAGTGACTTGTAGCATATGAAGTCAGTTGTGGAATGCTGTCTTCTCCTTCATAGACTACACACAGGGGAAGCCAGTCAGTGGAGATATGAGAATGCATATGGTAGGCAAAGAGAAGAGGAAATGTGCACTGGGTTTATGGCTGCTATTGACTGTTTCATCCCATTATATGCAATGTCCTTTAAGTAGCCATTGTTTCTGTTACTTGTAGCCCAAAGAGTCAAACTTCCCTTCTTCCAAGAGTGTGAAATAATGAAAGTGTATCCTTTGGTACCATCTCAAGACATTGATTTCTTGTTAAGGGTAACTGGCCCCTCAGAGCATCCCTTCTCTGGGAAAATGATATAGACAACCAGGAGGAAAATATCTGTGTATTGAAACTACAGGTGTTCCCCAATTTCCTATAAAATTTGAAGTGACCCAATCTTTCTATACCTGTCTACTCTGTTGTAAAATTATTCTAGGAGACTAAGATGCTGTCACTGAGACCCAGAGTAGCAGAAATTACATAAGCCCATGACAGGACTCCTCACTGTTTGCTCCCTACATAACTTTCTTTCTAGATTGCAGCTGTTATTCAGTCAAAAATTCTTAAAAATTTAATGTTATTAAATTGAATAAAGTCTATTCCAATACTATGTTATGATTGTCTCACTAAAGGGAAGTTCTTAACCTTCATACTGAGCTAAAATATGCAGTGATAATCTCTGATCCATCAGACAATGATCAAAATAATTCTAAAGGTGTGGTGAATGGAGTAATCAAGGTTATCTGCCCTTGGTAGATATACAAGGAGGCTGGAGATATAATCTATAAGTAATATCTTAATTAAACTTAAGAAGTTGAGGCTAATAAGAAAAAATGAAATAATGCCATTTACAGCAACATGGATGGACCTAGAGATTTTCATACTAAGTGAAGTAATAAGCCAGACATGTGAAATCACATGATATTGTTTATATGTAGAATCTAAAAAAATGATACAAATGAACTTATTTTAAAAACTGAATTAGATTCACAGTCATAGAAAACAAACTTATGGTTACCAAAGGGGAAGGGAGGGGAGGGATAAATTAGGAGTTTGGGATTAAAATATACACACTACTATATATAAAATAGATAACCAACAAGGACCTACTGTATGGCACAGAGAACTCTACTCAATATCTTGTAATAACCTATAATGGAAAAGAATCGGAAAAAGAATATATGTATTCTTTTTGGAGTTCACCTGAAACTAACACAACATTGTAAATCAACTATATTTCAATAAAAACTTTTAAAAAAGAAATTGAGGCTATAAATTTAAGTACTTTTTCAGAAACAATTTTACTGGCTGAGAGAAAGACAAAAATCATAAGGCTATTCTTTCTATTTTATGTAATATAGACAGAGACTTACTCGCATACACCAAGCATCCCTAGAAACATTTGCCAAATAAAGCCAACTGTGTGAAATTTGCCCATATTGCAACTTTTAAGGGTGATGGTGGGGGATGTCTATACTTAGATAACTAAAAATGTTATAAAATCCTTAATCACACATTGCCTTTGGGCATAATCATCAATTATATTTTTTCGCTGCTGCATACAATGTATTTTCACAAGTCTAAAATGCCATCAAGAAGCACATCGATTTAATTACAGCTTTGAAGAAACAACAACGTTTTTGTTTTTTTTTTGCGGTACGCAGGCTCAGCGGCCATGGCTCACGGGCCCAGCCGCTCCGCGGCATGTGGGATCCACCGGGGCACGAACCCGTGTCCCCTGCATCGGCAGACGGACTCTCAACCACTGCGCCACCAGGGAAGCCCAACAATGTATTTTTAAAACACACACTTTTTGTTGTTGTTGTTAAAGATAATAACACAGATTATTTGTACAATTACGATTACATTCTGTTTGGGGCCAAGAAGGAGTAACAGGGACTCTGCGAGACAATAAAAAAAACAGACAAACTAAATAAAACAATAGCCCTTCAGACATTGGATCCTGGGCAGGGTAGGACAGTGATAACTGAGAGAGGGAAAATAAATGAGGTGGGCCCAGTTTACAGCCGGGATAAAAAATTTCTGGCCTGGGAAAGAGAGGAAAACTCAAGTGAAGACTGGCAGTCTCCCAGGGCTAAGGAAACAGAGTCGGGAATCCAGAGAATGAAGCCAGCTGGAGTTCACTGGGTCCTGTACTGATGAGGAGAGACCTGCACAGAGGGAGAGGAGTCTGAGAGGGTAACCAGCAGAGGGCCTTTCTCTAGTCTGTGGCTGAGTATTGATCAGCTCATGTATGTGAGGGAACCATCCGAGGCCAAACAAAGAACCACTAAGAGGATTGGAGGGGACGAACCCCTAAGAGGATTGGAAGGGACAACCCACAGACCTCACACAGGCTGGATGTGTGTGTATTCCTACCAACCAGAGAGGAAAAATCCAAGCACAAGATCATGAAAAAAAAAAAAAAGTACACCAAGGCTCTTTTTTTGTTTTGTTTTGTTTTTTGTTTTCTGAATTTTATTTATTTATTATACAGCAGAATCTTATTACTTATCTATTTTATACATATTAGTGTATATATGTCAATCCTAATCTCCCAATTCATCCTATCCACCCCCCCACCCCGCTTTCCCCCCTTGGTGTCCATACGTTTGTTCTCTACATCTGTGTCTGTATTTCCGCCTTGCAAACTAGTTCATCTGTACCATTTTTCTAGATTCCACATACATGTGTTAATATATGATATTTGTTTTTCTCTTTCTGACTTACTTCACTCTGTATGACAGTCTCTAGGTCCATCCACATCTCTACAAATGTCCCAATTTGTTCATTTTTATGGCTGAGTAATATTCCATTGTATATATGTACCACTTCTTCTTTATCCATTTGTCTGTCATTGGGCATTTAGGTTGCTTCCATGACATGACTATTGTAAATAGTGCTGCAATGAAGATTGGGGTGGATGCGTCTTTTTGAATTATGGTTTTCTCTGGGTATATGCCCAGTAGTGGGATTGCTGGGTCATATGGTAATTCTATTTTTAGTTTTTTAAGGAACCTCCATATTATTCTCCATAGTAGCTGTATCAATTTACATTGATACACCACCACCACCAACAATGCAAGAGGGTTCCCTTTTCTGCACACCCTCTCCAGCATTTGTTGTTTGTAGATTTTCTGATGATGCCCATTCTAACCGGTGTGAAGTGACACCTTATTGTAGTTTTGATTTGCATTTCCCTAATTAGTGATGTTGAACAACTTATGTATCCCTTGGCCATCTGTATGTCTTCTTTGGAGAAATGTCTATTTAGGTCTTCTGCCCATTTTTAGATTGGATTGTTTGTTTCTTTAATATTGAGCTGCATGAGCTGTTTATATAGTTTGGAGATTAATCCTTGTCCGTTGATTCATTTGCAAATATTTTCTCCCATTCTGAGGGTTGTCTTCTCATCTTGTTTATAATTTCTTTTGCTGTGCAAAAGCTTTTAAGTTTCATTAGGTCCCATTTGTTTATTTCTGTTTTTATTTCCATTACTCTGGGAGGTGGGTCGAAAAAGATCTTGCTGTGATTTAAGTCAAAGAGTGTTCTTGTTATGTTTTCCTCTAAGAGTTTTATACTGTCCGGTCATACAGTTAGGTCTCTAATCCATTTTGAGTTTATTTTTGTGTATGGTGTTAGGGAGTGTTCTAATTTCATTCTTTTACATGTAACTGTCCAGTTTTCCCAGCACCACTTATTGAAGAGACTGTCTTTTCTCCATCGTATATCCTTGTCTCCTTTGTCATAGATTAGTTGACCATAGGTGCGTGGTCAGAATAAACAGAAATGCTGTTTATTATCACCTACTTAAAACTATTACATATTAGTCTCTGCATATAATTGTTTCCATCCATGGTCATGCCTTTTCCCATTCCAGAATCCCAGCCAAAGCAAGTTAACACACTCTTTTTTTTAAATCTATTTACTCATTTATTTATTTATTTGACAAAAGTTTATTGAGCATTCTTTTAGGTACTGGGAATAACAATAAACCACAGATATTGTCTCTATCCTCATGGATCTTAACAAAAGCACTTTTTGGTTTTTTTTGTGTGTTTTTTAAAAATTTTTATTGGAGTATAATTGATTAACAATGTTGTGTTAGTTTCAGGTGTAGAGCAAAGTAAATCAGTTTTTTATATATATATATATATATATATATATATATATATATATATATCCACTCTTTTTTTAGATTCTTTTCCCATATAGGCCATTACAGAGTATTGAGTAGGGTTCCCTGTGCTATACAGTAGGTCCTCACGAGTTATCTATTTTATATATAGTAGACCACACTCCTTTAAATATCTTATGCTTGTGCTTTCCAATAATTTAGGATGTCCATTTATAACATATAAAAGAAGACCAAGTTTGAAAGACAACACAGAATATTTTAAAACCACCTTTAAATGATCTTAGTTATCTGTATTTATATATTATATATTATATTATATAACATATATTATATTATATATTTATATATTATATAACATATATATTATATTATATAATTATATATTATATTATATAACAAATGTCTTTGCAAACACACAGGTGGCCCAGGCATCTAGAAAAGGCTGGCACACTATAAAATATTTTACCTTAAGGTATGGATTAAACATCCAGCCTCTCTGCTTCAATTTGATGCTTTTAGACAGTCCGTTTGTTTCCCAAGCTCTCCTCCCTTAGAACAGACTTATGCTTTACTCCATGTTTCTAAGCACAGGTGAAACTTACATCTCCCATATCCAGCCTCGCTCTAGAGACTCCAGCTCAGGTAAGAGCCCTAAGCCACCTAATATCCCAGAAGGAAAGGAAGGCACACACAGGGTAGCCTCTTCTACCTTGCAGCTTCAAGAAGAACATTTGCAAAAATAGTTCTATTTTTATTCATCTAAGCATTTATTTGGCAATATTTTAGATCCCTATAATCAGAAATATTTACTTATTTGGGAGAAATTCCCTCTTGTATGAATAAAGCTGAAAATCCTGGGACCTAGGTGCTTAAGTTAAAAATCATCACTGTCCCAGACTTTGCTTCTGGAGCAAAGAACACGAAGAAGAGGATGTCATGGAGAATTCTCTTTGGTCGTGGCTGCAGGATTGTTTGCAACAAGATCAAATTTTCAGGGGCAGTATGCCTGCAGAGCTAGTAACAGCAATAGCATTTAGTGTCTGATGCTGTGGTGTCCTGGCCCAAATTACTGCACCTAGTGCTTGTTAGAAAAAATGTAGTTCTGGGGATGATTTAGAGTACTGATCCAGGCTGCTCTGGGCTTGGTTGTTTAGCTTGTTCATTGGTTATTTGAGATGCTCCAGGTTTTTAAAAATAAATATGCTTTGACCTAAATCAGCCATTGTTAATTTCTCTAAGAGCCTGCATGTAAAAACCTGACTGACTATATAACAACCAAAACACTTATGCCAGAGGTAAGAGAATGATATATCACATGAACTCAGAGTTTGAATTAAAAATTCAGAGGTCCTAGATTTGAATCAAAGCTCTACCCACTCTAATTGGGTAAGTTTGAGACAAATAATGCATCTTCTTTGAGTCTCAAGTTCTTCAGATATAAAGAAGAAGTAAAGCATAATAGCACGATTGCAGGAATTAAATAAAATAATGAAGTAGTAAATCAGTCTAGATTAAGATCTTTAAAGCCTTTACATATGAAAAATCTTTTCACGTTACATTAAAATTATTTATGGGAAGATGATATTTCTCCCTACTAGATTATAAACTGTTGTATTAGCCAGCTTACGCTGCAGCTAGAAACAAACACAAAATCTCATGACTTACAATAGCAAATATTTATTTCTCTCTCTTAGGTCTGAGCGTTGACTGTGCCTTGGCTGGGTTCACCAGGGTCATCTGGCTCAGGGTCAGTAATTCTCCATGTGCTCTAGTTCTGGTGTCCAGCTAGAGGGCAGTGGTTCTCTTTGAATAATGGATGATATTGAAAGCCTGTGTACTTCAGGTCAGTTCACATTCTACTGATATGGGTACACAAACTGGCCCCTGTACCTGGAGAACAGGATAAACCAAAAAAAGAGGCAGGCTACCCAGATTAATAGACAGCAGCTTTAATAAGCAAGGGAACTTACATAGGAAGCTTGCTAGAGGTGGCTGCAAGATGAGTCAATCTCCACATCTGTCCACAAAAATCTTAAGAGTTTATATAAAGTCTTTCACTGCATTCAGTCACATATCCCATCCAGGTGGTCTCAACAACACATTGCTCTCTCAAGGCTGCATCCTTGAAAATGGCTCCCACTGTGGGACTGGTGGGCAGAATGCACATTCCAGGGACAAAAGAGGGGGTTGAGGAGCCTCTGATTGCCTGGATCCTGCTCATAGGTTAACTAGTGATCACATCCTCTCAATGACCTCCTCCAACAACTGTCCATGCCCAACACGAATGGGATGGGGAAGTATCCTCCTTAGACAAAGCGGTTGAAGGGGAAGTGGATATTTGCTGAATAATAATACAATCTACCACAGTTACCAACAAGTAGAGACAATGCCTTTAATTTTTTTATCTCAGAGTCTAGGATATGACTTGACACAAATTAAATGATTCAAGAGTATTTGCTGAGTGGAGTCATGAATGCCAGGGCTATTAATGGATAGACAACAGCTCTAAAATAGTTCTTAGAAGTCACCGAATCCTTCCAGCTAATTTTAAAGAATGGGATGCTGAGATCCATAAATTTATGTCATATATTCAAGTTTTCAGTTAGTCTTGTGCCTATGTTCACGGTTTTTCTATCAGGGAGCATAACTTCAGGTCACCCCTCTGCCCCAAGCCTGGGGTGTAAGCAGGAGTGGAAATCTTCCATTCTGGAATGTATTGTTAAATAGGGAAGAATGCTAAAAAAGCCAGATCCATATATTAAATGTCCCTGTTACCATTAACTAAGAATAATTAGTCCCTGATTAAAAGCTGCTGACCACAAGATGAAAAGGAGACCAGCTCTGTACATGTAGCTGAATAAGTGCAAATCAAGACAATAAAAACACTATCTGAAAAAATATGCACCCCGTGTTCATAGCAGTATTACTTACAATAGCCAAGACATAGAAGCAACCTAAGTGTCCATCAATAGATGAACGGATAAAGAATATGTGTTATATACAATGAAATATTAGTCACCCATAAAAAAAAAGAAATTTTGCAATTTGCAACACCATGAATAGACCTAGAGGGTATTATGCTAAGTGAAATAAGTCAGACAGGGAAAGACAAATACTGTATGATATCACTTATACATTGAATCTAAAAAACAACACAAACGAAGCAAAGTGAAAAGAGACTCACAGATAAAAAGAACAAACAGGTGGTTGCCAGAGGAGAGAGGGGTGGGAGGTGAGTTAAATAGATTAAGGAGATTAAGAGGTACCAACTCCAGTTATAAATAAATAAGCCATGGGAATGTAATATACAGCATAAGGAATATGGTCAATAATATTGTAATAACTTTGCATGGGGACATATGGTTACTAGACTTATTGTGGGGACAACTTCATAATGTATGCAAATGTCAAATCACTATGTAGTACACCTGAAACTAACATATCATTGTACATCAACTATATTGCATTTGAAAAAAAGAATCAGTCGATGTGATTCACCATTTTAACAGAATAAAGAAGAGAACCATACGATCATTGCATTAGATGCAGAAAAATCATCTAAGAACAAGTTAACATTAATTCATAATAAAAACTCTCAGAAAAATAAGAATAGAAGGTAATACCCTCAACCTTTTTGTGTTTGCACTGATTGAATGTTGGCAATACTAACCAAAATTTAGTATATAGAAGAGGGTCAGATTTGGAGTGAAAAATCATTTGTTTGATTTTGAATACATCTGGTTTGAAGTGCTCTGATTTGGAGGACATCTAAGAAGAGATTCCAAGGGGACAGTTGGTTGATAGTTCTGGAGGTTATAGACAGGTATGAATAGAATGTGATGATGCAGGAGTCATGGCTGGCAGGAGGTTATTGAAGCGATAGTTACAGATAACATTTGCACAGAGGCTTCATAGCATGGTGTTTATGAGCATGTGCTTTGAGATCTCACTGCTTGAGTTATACCTACCCTTTAGCATTATGATTCTGGGTAAGAAATTCAACTTCTCACTTTACTTCTTTAAAATTGGGATGCTGGTACACCAACCATTATGATACATCTACTTGATGGTACACTACAAAGATATTATGAGAATTAAGGGAATTTTATGTGTAAAATATTTAGAAAATGTCCTGGCATATATTGTACTAACTTCATAATTTTATAATTTAAAAATTTCTACAAATTTTAGTTTTTGCTGTTACTGTTGTTATTTTGAGAGAAAGAAAATAGAGGAAAACTATGGAGAGGATCTGAAACCAAGTTCTTTGATTTAGAACTTTCATATTTACAACATTGTTTGTGCATCTTTATGATAAAACTCTGTCTTTTATATGTTGAGTTCAAAAGTATCTTTTCTACAGTTTTTACTTCCCCACCATTTTAGATTGTGTTCTCTCAGGAGCAGATCCAGAGACGAGTTGAGTGCATGTAATTTACTTGGGAGGTGATCCCAAGAAACATTGGTAGGGCAGTTGGGAATGAGACGGGGAAAGGAATTAAGCCTATATCATGTGGATTATCACCCTGTTAGCAGGGTAGACAAATGTGACTTAATTCCACCTTGGACCTCTAGGAGACAATGTGGAACATATCTCGGAATTATTCCACCTGACAGCAGAGAAAGTGAGAAATATCTTTCCATCACCTCCCCAACTGTCCAAGGTAGAGAGCTACTCTAGCAGCATTAACCTTCTGGCATTTCTGACTTGCCTTTTGCATAAGCTAAGATTTTTCCCAGGGTCAGTAAAGAGCCCTCAGGCAGAAAGTAGCTGAGAATTCATTAAGCAGGGTTTGGTGTGCAGAGCTGAGCTAAAGGGATATGGCATGTCCCCCATAGCTATTGCTATACCTACACTCCAGATAGGAAATATACTAAATAATAAATGGTCTAATTCTAAATAATAATCGTCTAATAATAATGGTCTAATGGAAACTAGTCCTGTTGTTACCAAAAGAGCTTTATAAATCAAAAAGAAGTTTTAAAAAATATATAAAGAAACTAAATTCAAGAAATTTTACTTTAAAAGCCTAATGCATTGTTATGAAGCACTATACAAGCTTAAAAGGGCCAAGGACAAGAATTTTTTTAACATAACGGATCACCAAGTGAAGTTATTTGTAATGCCTGTAATGCTACAAAATAGGAGAAAAACAATGCACCCATAAATCGTTAAGATGTGTCAACATAAAAGGCATTCCATCCATATATTTTTTAAATGACATTTAGTCTAGTTGTTTGCCTAAAGCCTGAGTAGCTTCCTATTACATCACTCGCTGACACATCGTACCCAAAGATGAGTCCTTCGTATGTTGTAGGTGAAATATGTCCCACTTCAAACAAGCCCTCTTATGGCCTTAACACTTTCATTATCTGCTGTCCTTAATAAAACCAGGCTCTCTCCTGAACTTTCCCTGGCTGTAGCTGCTACTCACCAGTTTCCCAGAAGGTCAGAAAATAGAAGTTAGTGTTCTCTCTCTCCTGAATTCCTGACCCGCTCCCTTCTTCTTCCAGATCATAACTCTTGCTCTTCTTGTAAAATTCTATCTTCTTCTGTGGATTAATTCAACCTCCAATCCCATTATTTCATTTTTAAGTCACTCCTTTTCTCACTTCCTAAGGGAAACCTCCCTGATTCTCTCTGCCCCTGCACTGTTGCCCTGTACTTCTCCTTCATTACACTCAGTGATTGTTATTAAAATTCCAACTGTATCTATACAAATTAACTGTCACTACTTTAGATGGCTCTCTAAGTTCTAGCAATTTACATTTTTTAAATTTGATTTTCATGACTAAATTTATTCCAAGTTTTCAAATGATGAAAGTGAGGCTTGATAAGGTAAAAAATTTGCCAGTATCACACAATTAGAAAGGCTTGAACTAGTCCAGTATCAAACCCAAGTAGCATAACTCCAGAACTTGCTCTTCCACCTTACTCCTCCACTGCCTCCACAGTATTTTGGTTTTTTTCATTATTGTTTACTATTTATCTTCTTGAAAAAGTCTAAGCTTTGTAAAATAGGTATCATATCTACATTGCCACATAGGTAGGTTCTAGACCCATGCTTGACACAAACAGGTGTCTGATTTATATTTGCTGAATAAATGAATGAATAAACCAGTCAATATCTAATCTTGTATGGTAAAACAACTTAAGGGATGGTCAGTAGGTTGGTGATGGGTCAGTAGTTTTATTTTCCTATGATAAAAATCAAGCATATTGACCAAAATGGAACCACAAAAATAAACTAGCTAGTAGTAATTTATAGCACATAATGTTTCTAGATTTTTCTTTGTAAAACTTTCCTTTGCATGTAAATATCTCAATTTAGACTGGTTAGAAGAAGGCCAGGTTCAATTAATGAAATGTCCTTAAAGAAATAAAAGTTTTTTACTTAAATGTATATTTCAATAAACCAAGTCAATAAGATTTGCTTAATGGATATTTATTTATTGGTTTATTAATTTGCTTTTCCAATAATTTTGAAAATATCAATACATATGCCCAAGATTATGCTAATGTTATGTGTTATGGAGACTATAAAAGAAAGAGAAGATCTAAACTTTGTTCTTAAGGACTTCACAATTTATTTTGACATATGTGACAAATAATGGACAGAAAAGAAAATCTCTAATCAAGTGACATTTCGTATGATGCATATTATAATGTTTTAGATATTCCGAGTGGGACTTCTTCCTGAGGCCTGGGGAAGTCAGGAAAGTTTAGAGGAAGAGGTGACTTTAGCTGAGAGAATATAGGCTTTTCATGAGTAGAGATAAGGGAATTTTAGGAGAAGGACAGGGAAGGCTAGAGAAATGAGTGACAAGTAGGGAGTGAATAGAACAGAAAGGCAAGTTGCTTGCCATAAAAAACGGCTTGTGACAGGAAAGAATTATAATGTTCTGTTAAAAACAACAAACTGGCTGGTGGAAGATGGTGACTGCCGCGCTGAGCATTTGGACTAATGCAAGAGCTGGTAGAGAGTCGTTGCGGACTAAGCGCAGGGTGGTAAATGAAGGTCACTAGGAAGATCACACAAGCATTATTTTTAGCAGGATGAAGGAACAGCAGAGGCTGAAGATAGAGAGAACTGCTAGGAGGCTACCACAGTTATTTAAACATGAGGTGAAAGGGACCTGGATTACAGTTAAGAGAGGAGGAATCCGAAGGAATAAAGAGATATGAGTCACCATGTGGGCAGAATTGAAAGAGCCTGTTGACTGACTGGACATGTGGATCTAGGGAAAGGAAGAAATAAATGGTTACATCAAAGTTGTAAGCCAAGAGAACTGGAACAATTCTGGCACCCTGTTAGATAGGGAAGAATTAGTTGTGAAATCAGATGGTGGGGAAAAAAGGAGAATAAGAAGTTCAGATTTAGACACACTGCTCTGGAGGTGACTGAAAGCATAAACCTGGGATTTTTCAAGGCTTTTACAAACACAAGACAGAAATGTAATGGGAAATCTTGGCCAGAAATTTATTTGGAAATGAAACAAAATTTACAAATTATTATTTCAAATACATAATTTGTACAGAGATTTTTGAGGAATGACTTAATGGAAACATTCTCCTTACAAACAGGTGCTGACTATAGAGGAACTGAAATTTACCTGCTAGAACTCAGATATACCACAAAAATGTAACTTTATTTTCTATGAGTTCTTCTTGCTTTCCTGCCCCTAATTCAATGACTAAAGAAAAATATCTTGAACTTTCCTATTAATATTATTATTTGAGTTAAATATTCAGTAGCTCAAAATGTAAACTCCCTATCAAGACAGTTTTTGCTCTGCCATAGGGCTTCTATTCTACCTTCTCCATTTCAAGATCCATCCAAATACTCATAGAGGTGGTAGGGTGGTGCCACTGATCCAGAAACTACCATTTCACATCATGCTGGCTGCCACTGTGATATGCTTTGTCCTAGTGAGTTACTAAGCATCCTCAACAGGTATTCATCTTCAACCAGTCTTTCCATCTGGTCTTTTGAGGCTTTATGCTAACAACCATTATGAAATACGTGTTCCTGTCATAGCATCTAGTCAAGGCCCCTTCTGTTCTATCAGTTTTCTCAACATTTCCTTGGCACACTATCTGGTCACACAGGAGTTTATGGATACCACAAATAGGCTTCACGCAATTGAGAAAATTATCCCTGGTCCATTCAATTCCTCTAAGAACATCACGGCTTTTATGCTCCCAACCATATTGTTCATGACACCATTCTGAATTCAGGGCTTCCCCGAAAGATTTGTATAATCTCTTCAGAATCCAGGAAATCGGAGTTCAAAACCCGATATTTTTGGATTCCCCAAAATTTATTTGGATACGTTTTGCTGTCCCCCAGGGTCTCAATTTTGGGAGAGAGAATGTAGCCAAGATCCAGTGGTATATTGGAGCCAGCTTATACCAGCTCATGAAAGCTGACCATTATATTTTCAGGGATGTTGCCAGCTAGCTGTTAAACACAGACATCATTTTTAATTAAATTATTGAACTTACATTTAATTACATTAAGAACAAAGGTAATAAATACTCCAACTCATCATGTCCTAATAATTTTAATACATTTTTTCTAGTTTTATTAGTATTTTTCTAATAAAATCGACTTCACTAATATCTATGTCCTTGAGGTTATGTATGTGTAATGTATCTTTCCAACTCTCCACTCAGTGACTTCAGATTGGTAGCTTGAAATTGTCCATAATGTATTTACACAACAGAAACTGGCAAATACTATGGTAAACATTTACCAGCATGTTTGCTCATTGCTCATGACTCACCTCTTGCCCATTATGTCCTTGAATTCTTCATCTCTTCTCTTCTTTCCAGTGGTCTTAGGGTTTTATTCCTTTTGCTTCATGTGTGAAAGGCCTGCCTTTGTATTCTCTTCTTTTTCTGGGATAAAAAATGTGATGATGACATTTATTACTTATTTAAAAAGAAAGGCAGCAGAGGACCTGGACTTTCAAAAACATTATCCTCATTGTGTGACCACTAACTTGCTTTGCAAGCCCTATCTTCATAATGAAAAAAAGGACAAATCTCAGCAAAGACTCCAAATTATTCCAAACTTCAAACTAAAAGAGTTCCATTAGTAAAGATTTATTACAGCAACAAGCAGCAATAAATTGTATATTTACGTTCTGAATAATTCACAATTGCAAATGTGCCTCCATATTTTACCACCCTGGCATTTTTGGCTCCTCATAACTTTCTTAGTTTCTTATGGTAGGCAAGCCTATTTGATTTAACTAGTAATTCATGAACATAACTAATTGTGTTCCCTTGGCATCTTTACCAAATAGAATCACCTTAGAACAGCAATCTTAAAGCAGTGGATATTCTGTGTTTCTGTTTCCAAAACTGGAACAGAGAAGTTAAGAGATAGCTTCATTAGTCAATAATAATTATTTATAAAATTGGAGAAACCGCAGACTAATGAATGTTTCAGATTCTTCCAGCTCCCACCCTCAATCTTAGTCCAATTAAGTTCTAGACTAAATCTCTCTTTTCTCACTCTGTTGATTAAATGCCCACTTTGCCAGAGAGAATTTAAAAGAACAAGCTTTTGGTAAATATATTTATGCCAAATTCTCTGATAAAATGATCCCATTTCCCTGAGTTATGTAATATTTTCTAAGCCAAAGAAACAGAATAACAAAGTTTCATTCATGGGAAAATGCTAGAATATTTCCCTGAACACAATGGGAAAGTGGAATTTCTATTATTGAGACAGTACAAAGTATCTAGTTACTTTGGAGGATATCAATATCAATACCTTGCAATTATATAGTGCTTTCTACTTTATCCTTTAAAAACCTAACCCCCCCAAAAAATTTTTTTTTAATTTAAAAAGAGAAAAAGGGAGCTTCAAGACGGCAAAAGAGTAAGACGCGGAGATCACCTTCCTCCCCACAGATACACCAGAAATACATCTACACGTGGAACACCTCCTACAGAACACCTACTGAACACTGGCAGAAGACCTCAGACCTCCCAAAAGGCAAGAAACTCCCCCACATACCTGGGTAGGGCAAAAGAAAAAAGAAAAAACAGAGACAAAAGAATACGGACGGGACCTGCACCTCTGGGAGGGAGCTGTGAAGGAGGAAAGGTTTCCACACACTAGGAAGCCCCTTTGCAGGTGGAGACTGCCGGTGGCGGAGTGGGGGAGCTTCAGAGCCACGGAGGAGAGAGCAGCTACAGGGGTTTGGAGGGCAAAGCGGAGAGATTCCCACAAAGAGGATCGGTGACGACCAGCACTCACCAGCTTGAGAGGCTTGTCTGCTCACCCGCCGGGGCGTGCAGGGGCTGGGAGCTGAGGCTCGGGCTTCGGTCGGAGTGCCGGGAGAGGACTGGAGTTGGTGGCGTGAACACAGCCTGAAGGGGTTACTGCGCCACGGCTAAGCGGGAGGGAGACCGGGGAAAAGTCTGGACCTGCCGAAGAGGCAAGAGACTTTTTCTTCCCTCTTTGTTTCCTGGTGCACGAGGAGAGGGGATTAAGAGCGCACTTAAAGGAGCTCCAGAGACGGGTGCGAGCCGCGGCTATCAGTGCGGACCCCAGAGACGGGCATGAGATGCTAAGGCTGCTGCTGCCACCACCAAGAAGCCTGTGTGCGAGCACAGCTCACTATCCCCACCTCCCCTCCCGGAGCCTGTGCAGCCCGCCACCACCAGGGTCCCGCGATCCAAAGACAACTTCCCCAGGAGAACGCACGGCGCACCTCAGGCTGGTGCAACGTCATGCTGGCCTCTGCCGCCGCAGGCCCGCCCCGCACTCCTTGCCCCTCCCTCCCCCCGGCCTGAGTGTGCCAGAGCCCCCAAATCAGCTGCTCCTTTAACCCCGTCCTGTCTGAGCGAAAAACAGATGCCCTCTGGCGACCTACATGAAGAGGCGGAGCCAAATCCGAGCCAAACCCCCGGGAGCTGTGCGAACAAAGAAGAGAAAGGGAAATCTCTCCCAGCAGCCTCAGGAGCAGCGGATTAAATCTCCACAATCAACTTGATGTGCCCTGCATCTGTGGAATCCCTGAATAGACAACGAATCATCCCAAATTGAGGAGGTGGATTTTGGGAGCAAAGATTTTTTTTTTCTCACTTTTTCTCTTTTTGTGAGTGTGTATGTGTATGCTTCTGTGTGTGATTTTGTCTGTATAGCTTTGTTTTTACCATTTGTCCTAGGGTTCTCTCTGTCCTTTTTTTTACTTAAAAAATATTTTTCTTAATAATTATGTTTTTATTTTAATAACTTTATTTTATTTTATCTTGTTCTTTCTTTCTTTTCTACCTTTTATTCTGAGCCATGTGGAAGACAGGCTCTTGGTGCTCCAGCCAGGCTTCAGGTCTGTGCCACTGAGGTGGGAGAGCCAAGTTCAGGACACTGGTCCACAAGAGACCTCACAGCTCCACGAAATATCAAACGATGAAAATCTCACAGAGAGCTCCATCTCAATGCCAAGACCCAGCTCCACTCAATGACCAGCAAGCTACAGTGCAGGACACCCTATGCCAAACAACTAGCAAGACAGGAACACAACCTCATCGATTAGTACAGAGGCTGCATAAAATCATAATAAGGCAACAGACACCCCAAAACACACCAGCAGATGTGGACCTACCCACCAGAAAGACAAGATCCAGCCTCATCCTCCAGAATACAGGTACTAGTCCCCTACAGCAGGAAGCTTACACAACCCGCTGAACCAACCTTAGCCACTGGGGACAGACACCAAAAACAACAGGAACTACGAACCTGCAGCCTACGAAAAGGAGACCCCAAACACAGGAAGTTAAGCAAAATGAGAAGACAGAGAAACACACAGCAGATGAAGGAGCAAGGCAAAAACCCACCAGACCTAACAAATGAAGAGGAAATAGGCAGTCTATGTGAAAAAGAGTTCAGAATAATGATAGTAAAGATGATCCAGTATCTTGGAAATAGAATGGAGAAAATACAAGAAACGTTAAACAAGGACCTAGGAGAACTAAAAAGAAAACAAACAGTGATGAAAAACACAATAAATGAACTTAAAAATTCTCTAGAAGGGATCAATAGCAGAATAACTGAGGCAGAAGGATGGATAAGTGACCTGGAAGAAACAATCGTAGAAATAACTACTGCAGAGCAGAATAAAGAAAAAAGAATGAAAATAATTGAGGACTGTCTCAGAGACCTCTGCGCCAAAATTAAATGCACCAACATTCGAATTATAGGGGTCCCAGAAGAAGAAGAGAAAAAGAAAGGGACTGAGAAAATACTTCAAGAGATTATAGTTGAAAACTTCCCTAAATGGGAAAGGAAATATTTAATCAAGTCCAGGAAGGACACAGAGTCCCATACAGCATAAATACAAGGAGAAACAAGCCAAGACACATATTAATCTAACTATCAAAAATTAAATACAAAGAAAAAATATTAAAAGCAGCAAGGGAAAAACAAGTAACACATAATGGAATCCCCATAAGGTTAACAGCTGATCTTGCAGCAGAAACTCTGCAAGCAAGAAGGGACTGGCAGTACATATTTAAAGTGATGAAAGAAAAACGTACAACCAAGATTACTCGACCCAGCAAGGATCTCATTCAGATTAGATGGAGAAATTAAAAGCTTTACAGACAAACAAAAACTAAGAGAATTCAGCACCACCAAACCAGCTTTACAACAAATGCTAAAGGAATTTCTCTAGGCAGGAAACACAGGAGAAGGAAAAGAACTACAATAATAAACCCAAAACAACTAAGAAAATCGTAATAGGAACATACATATCGATAATTACCTTAAATGTAAATGGATTAAATGCTCCAAGCAAAAGACGTAGACTGGCTGAATGGATACAAAAACACGACCCGTATATATGCTGTCTACAAGAGACCCACTTCAGACCTAGGGACACATAAAGACTGAAAGTTAGGGGATGGAAAAATATATTCCATGCAAAGGGAAATCAAAAGAAAGCTGGAGTAACAATTCTCATACCAGACAAAATAGACTTTAAAACAAAGACTATTACAAGAGACAAAGAAGGACACTACATAATGATCAAGGGATCAATCCAAGAAGAAGATATAACAATTGTAAATATTTATACACCCAACATAGAAGCACCTCAATACATAAGGCAAATACTAACAGCCATAAAATGGGAAATCGACAGTAACACAATCATAATAGGGGACATTAACACCCCACTTTCACCAATGGAGAGATCATCCAAAATAAAAATAAACAAGGAAACACAAGCTATAAATGATACATTAAACAAGATGGACTTAATTGATATTTATAGGACATTCCATCCAAAAACAACAGAATACACATTCTTCCCAAGTGCTCATGGAACATTCTCCAGGATAGATCATATCTTGGGTCACATATCAAGCCTTGGTAAATTTAGGAAAATTGAAATCGTGTCAAGAATCTTTTCCGACCACGATGCTATGAGACTAAATATCAATTACAGGAAAAAATCTGTAAGAAATACAAACACATGGAGGCTAAACAACACACTACTTAATAACCAAGAAATCACTGAAGAAATCAAAGGGGAAATCAAAAAAGACCTAGAAACAAATGACAATGAAAACACAACTGCCCAAAACAGATGGGATGCAGCAAAAGCAGTTCTAAGAGGGAAGTTTAGAGCTATACAAGCCTACCTTAAGAAACAAGAAACATCTCAAATAATCAACGTAACCTTACACCTAAAGCGATTAGAGAAAGAAGAACAAAAAAAGCCCAAAGTTAGCAGAAGGAAAGAAATCATAAAGACCAGATCAGAAATAAATGAAAAAGAAATGAAGGAAAATATACCAAAGATCAATAAAACTAAAAGCTGGTTCTTTGAGAAGATAAACAAAATTGATACACCATTAGCCACACTTATCAAGAAAAAAAGGGAGAAGACTCAAATCAGTAGAATTAGAAATGAAAAAGGAGAAATAACAACTGACACTGCAGAAATACAAAAGATCATGAGAGATTACAACAAGCAACTCTATGCCAATAAAATGGAAAACCTAGAAGAAGTGGACAAATTTTTAGAAATGCACAACTTTCTGAGACTGAACCAGGAAGAAATAGAAAATATGAACAGACCAAACATAAGCACTGAAATTGAAACTGTGACTAAAAATCTTCCAACAAAAAAGAGCCCAGGAACAGATGGCTTCACAGGCAAATTCTATCAAACATTTAGAGAAAAACCAACACCTATCCTTCTCAAACTCTTCCAAAATATACCAGAGGGAGGAACACTCCCAAACTCATTCTATGAGGCCACTGTCACTCTGATACCAAAGCCAGACAATGATGGCACAAAGAAAGAAAACTACAGGCAAATATCACTGATGAAGATAAATGCAAAAATCCTCAACAAAATACTAGAAAACAGAATCCAACAGCATATTAAAAGGATCATACATCATGATACAGTGGGGTTTATCCCAGGAATGCAAGGATTCTTCAATATACGCAAATCAATCAACGTGATACACCATATTAACAAATTGAAGGAGAAAAACCATATGATCATCTCAATAGATGCAGAGAAAGCTTTCAACAAAATTCAACACCCATTTATGATAAAAACCTTGCAGAAAGTAGGCATAGAGGGAACTTTCCTCAACATAATAAAGGTCATATATGACAAACCCACAGCCAACATTGTCCTCAATGGTGAAAAACTGAAACCATTTCCACTAAGATCAGGAACAAGACAAGGTTACCCATTCTCACCACTATTACTCAACATAGTTTTGGAGGTTTTAGCCACAGCAATCAGAGAAGAAAAGGAAATAAAAGGAATCCAAATCAGAAAAGAAGAAGTAAAGCTGTCACTGTTTGCAGATGACATGATACTATACATAGAGAATCCTAAAGATGCTACCAGAAAACTACTAGAGCTAATCAATGAATTTGGTAAAGTAGCAGGATACAAAATTAATGTGCACAAATCTCTTGCATTCCTATACACTAATGATGAAAAATCTGAAAGAGAAATTAAGGAAACACTCCCATTTACCCTTGCAACAAAAAGAATAAAATATCTAGGAATAAACCTACCTAAGGAGACGAAAGACCTGTATGCAGAAAATTATAAGACACTGATGAAAGAAATTAAAGATGATACAAATAGATGGAGAAATACCATGTTCTTGGATTGGAAGAATCAACATTCTGAAAATGACTCTACTACCCAAAGCATTCTACAGATTCAATGCAACTCCTATCAAACTACCACTGGCATTTTTCACAGAACTAGAACAAAAAATTTCACAATTTGTATGGAATCACAAAAGACCCCAAATAGCCAAAGCAATCTTGAGAACGAAAAACGGAGCTGAAGGAATCAGGCTCCCTGACTTCAGACTATACTACAAAGCTACAGTAATCAAGACAGTATGGTAATGGCACAAAAACAGAAATATAGGTCAATGGAACAGGATAGAAAGCCCAGAGATATACCCAGGCACATATGGTCACCTTATCTTTGATAAAATTGGCAAGAATATACAGTGGAGAAAAGACAGCCTCTTCAATAAGCAGTGCTGGGAAAACTGTACAGCTATATGTAAAAGAATGAAATTAGAACACTCCCTAACACCATACACAAAAATAAACTCAAAATGGATTAAAGACCTATATGTAAGGACAGACACTATCAAAATCTTAGAGGAAAACATAGGCAGACATAAATCACAGCATAAATCACAGCAAGATCCTTTTTGACATAAATCACAGCAAAATCCTTTTTGACCCACCTCCTAGAGAAAGGGGAAATAAAAACAAAAATAAACAAATGGGACCTAATGAAACTTAAAAGCTTTTGCACAGCAAAGGAAACCATAAACAAGACCAAAAGACAACCCTCAGAATGGGAGAAAATGTTTACAAATGATGCAACTGACAAAAGATTAATCTCCAAAATATACAAGCAGCTCATGCAGATCAATATCAAAAGACAAACAACCCAATCCAAAAATGGGCAGAAGGCCTAAACAGACATTTCTCCAAAGAAGATATACAGATTTGCAACAAACACATTAAAGAATGCTCAACATCATTAATCATTAGAGAAATGTAAATCAAAACTACAATGAGATATCATCTCACACCAGTCAGAATGGCCCTCATCCAAAAATTCTACAAACAATAAATGCTGGAGAGGGTGTGGAGAAAAGGGAACCCTCTTGCACTGTTGGTGGGAATGTAAATTGATACAGCCACTATGGAGAACAGTATGGAGATTCCTTAATAAACTAAAAATAGAACTACCATACGACCCAGCAATCCCACTACTGGGCATACACCCTGAGAAAAGCATAATTCAAAAAGAGTCATGTACCACAATGTTCATTGCAGCTCTATTTACAATAGCCAGGACATGGAAGCAACCTATGTGTCCATCAACAGATGAATGGATAAAGAAGATGTGGCATATATATACAATGGAATATTACTCAGCCATAAAAAGGAATGAAACTGAGTTATTTGTAGTGAGGTGTATGGACCTAGAGACTGTCATACAGAGTGAAGTAAGTCATAAAGATAAAGACAAATACTTTATGCTATGGAATCTAAAAAAAAAAAAAAAAAAAAGAAAATGGTCATAAGAACCTAGAGGCAAGACAGGAAAAAATATGCAGACCTACTAGAGGATGGACTTGAGGATACGGGGAGGGTGAAGGGTAAGCTGTGACAAAGTGAGAGAGTGGCATGGACATATATACACTAACATACATAAAACAGATAGCTAGTGGGAAGCAGCCACCTAGCACAGGGAGATCAGCTCGGTGCTTTGTGACCACCTAGAGTGGTGGGATAGCGAGTGTGGGAGCGAGGGAGATTCAAGAGGGAAGAGATATGGGGACAAATGTACATGTATAACTGATTCACTCTGTTATAAAGCAGAAACTGACACACCATTGTAAAGCAATTATACTTTAATAAAGATGTTTAAAAAATTTTAAAAAGAGAAGTTAGAGTCAATAAAACCTCAATGACAGTAATTATTGATATTCAGTAAAAACCAGTTGGCATGTCTCCTATGCATAAACAATTTTACTCATACTCAGAACATTCTGGACTAAAATTCTGAGTCAAAAGTTATTTACTGTATTTTTTTCTTTTTAAAAAAATCGAAGTATATTTGATTTACAATGTTGTGTTAATTTCTGCTGTACAGCAAAGTGATTCTATTTACTGTATTCTTTATATTTAAGTAGGTATTTCTATAGGGATACTTTTAAATATGTCTCTGGTCTAATTTATTTGGTACCAACCAGGTGCTCCAAAAAAAGATATATTGCCAAGTTCACCTGGGAAGAATAATCCTTGTGCAAGAGCTTTCCATATTGTTCACCTAGTTTTGTAAACTCTGGCTACCAAAACTTAACTCTAATGGTTAAGCAAAATCTACCCATCCAGGTATCATACATAGCGATACTTGAAGGTTTAATTTAGTCTCAGGGATTTATCAAGAAAACAGAAATATTTGTGGCAATTACTGAAGCAATGTTCAATAGTGATAATACTACCATATGCATACTATAACCAAAAGAAAACAACAAATTAATTTAGTGAAAAAATTAACTAAACTGTAAATGTATACACAGGTAAGGTTCTCATATCACCTGATGATAATCCAGCATAGCTAGAAGAAAATGATCTGGTCTCACCTGGATTTTGCTGTTTCTTTCACAGTGTTCTTCTTTCAAATCTTCTAAGATGGGAGAGCTCTTTTTCCTTCTTATCCCTTATTAATAAATGCAATGATTTATTTTTGCTCATGCACTTACTTAGAAGCAACTGAGTATCACATTTCTGCTGATGTGTTTGCCTCCCTCTACAGTGCACTACAAAAAGTTAATTGCCTACTTTTCTGTAACAGGAATAGCTGCATCTTGTTTTAGCTCTATGCGCTTTTCTTACATTACTGCTGTATGACACCCATCCCTCTCCCATCATGTGAATATTCTACGTGTGCAGAGCTTCTCCATCTATGATGTCAGTAGAAAGAGTTACACCTTCTTTAGAGATCTGAGGTGATCATGGATCTCTCACATCTGATAGCTCAGTTACACTTTTTGTAGGCCATCCACCAAGTAACAATGGTAGCAACCGTTTAAGGCATCATTGTTTAACTACTTCATATCCAATATCTTTTATGCCACAATTTCCTTGCATATCAGTGGTTTCATTTACTTTTGCCAACTATCAGAATGAATAGTTAGAGCAGTTATCATTTCCTTATTTAAAATGAGGAAACTAAGCCCTAAAAATCTTAATTTACATTCCCAAGGTCAAATAATTGGTGACTGAGCTGGCATTAGAAGAAAATCTTTGTATAGATGAATGTTTATGACATTGTTAAATAAATTTTAAAAATACAGAAAATAGAAAAATGCAGATAAAAATGATATGTATAATAGAATATTAATTTAAAATATATATATATACAAAGAAATAATGCTGGTAGAGAAGCACATTTTATAAATATAAAATATCTGTTATGTTCTAGGCTGTGATAGATACTATGTTTATAGAGAGGAGCAGACATGGTCCTTACCACAATGGAACTAATAATTCAATGAAAGAGACAAATGCTAATCAAAGAAATAAAAAATAAATCTATAATAACACATTGTGAAAAGTGTTAACAAAAAAGCAAAGTGCTACGAAGAGTATCTAATTGAATATAAATAAGGGCTGATTAGACTCTGAAGAAATTCATTGAGGTTGTAAGCAGAAAGATGACTAGGAATTAACCAGGTGAAAATGCTGAATGATTAAAAAAATTTTTTTTTTTTTACTTTTCTGACTTTCCAAATTTCTACAAAACATGAGGGTTACTTTACCAGTTAGGAACTCTGCATGTGTGACTTTTGATTCTCTCTCTGGCAGAGTACTACCCATCAGACCAAACCTCTTTAAAAAACAACTCTAAAATTAAAAAGAGGGCAAATAACCAAGGCAAGAAATACTTTAACAATCAAGAAGCCTGAGAAAAGAAAAATCCATTGTGGTAAGACAAATTCTCTGTCACTTTTACTTTTAAGGAGTTGTCTGATATATGGGCCAGAGTCCTAACAAAAAGGAGATCAGAGCTTTCTGCTGTCTCATAGTCCTAGGGAGCCCAAAGCTAGTAGGACTTCTAAGATAGCCAGAACTCAAGGGATAGGCAATGATGTTGGAATATTTTAATGCACTGCTCAGTAGTAACTTATAGAACAAGCAACAAAAATTCAGTAAAGATGTAGAAGATTTGAAAGATACTATTAATAAATTTGACCTAATTGAAATAGATAAAAGACTACAAAACTTTTTCAGACACATTTTTCAAGTATATGTGAAACATCTACCATATGTTGGTAAATGATCTTTTATTGGGTCAAAACACAGGTCTCAACAATTCAAAGGGATGGTAATATATAAATATATTCTCAAACAACAGTGGGACTTAGCTATATATGTGTATTCTAAAGTGTCTAGAAACTAAGTGATATACTTCTAAATTATCTATGGATTGGAGATGTAATAAAAATGGAAATTAAAAAATATTTTAACTTGAAAAACAAATGAAACATATCAAATCTTGTAGAATAAAACTAAATTAATGTTTAAAGGTAAATTTAAAACCTTAAATATATGTGTTAAGGGGGAAAAGACTGAAAACAAATGATATAAGTTTATTAAAACTTTAAAAAAATTAAACCCAAATGAAATGAAATGATAAAGAGCAGAAGTTGATAAAACAGAAAACAAACATGCTAAAGAGAAAATTAATAAGACCAAAAATTGGAGCTTTGAAAAGACCAATACAATTGAGAAAACTTAATCAATACTGATATTGAGAGAGAATATTAATAACAAAAATGTTAATATTAGGAATAATAAAAGACATGATTAGAGAGCCTACAGAATCTAAAATTATCATACAAGCATATTTTGAACAACTTTATGCCAAAAAATAGAAGAAAGAAAGAGAAATGAACAAATTCCTAGAAAAACAAAAACATCAAAACACAAGAAATAGGTAATCTGTACACTACATTCCCCATGAAGAGATAATGGCACATTTGGTATAATTTACCAAATTGCTGAAATCTGCTCTCTAGGCCCTGCAGAGTCTGCCCACCACACCTAGCCCATATTCTTTCCACATATATATAGTGATAGCTCTATTCTGGGAACAGGCCCTTTATCTAAAATTTCTTAGGCAATGAAAGGGAAGGTAACAAGAAAAACTTCCCGAATTTTCTGTTTCTTAAAAATAATCAACCTAAATTAATCCTCTTGCCAAAGAGACACATTTTTGGGTGGCAAATTATGCTCCTCTACAGTGTCGATTTCTTAGAGAAGTTTCACAGTCCAGGAGCTGAGTTAGTAGATTGCTCCATCTCACTGAGCCAGTTTCATAGTCCTGACAATAGGTTAGTCCAGTTAAATTCATTTCAGGAGGAGGTGATGCAGGTGGGCTCTCAAAGTTATGCCTACAAGGTACAGGAATGAGATATTTAATAAGAGACATTTCTATGCAGACCAAAAAAAAAAAAACCCACAAATGTTAATGTTTGGAGAAAATTATAAACCAGTTTCTTAGCCTAGGGGGCAGGAAGTCAAGAAGATTTCTAGATGTCAGTGTCAAAGTATCTTCTGCAGTTCGAAATGTCTCTGATGATGTCATTGAATGTTGAGATAAATTTTCTAAGTGGCTTACACAACAGACATAAAGATTGTCTAAACATGGACTATTGCGGTTGTCCCTCTTAAGTTTATACCAAGTTGTTCAGCTTCAGTCTGCAAGGCTTCAGAAAAAGGGCAGCTTTAGTTCTCAATTCAAAGCCAAAATCAGGGAAAAATTTGAAAATGTAAGTTTACAGAGTTGTAGCCAAACATTTGAGGAAACTAGAAGAATTCAGGATCCAGTCCAGTTTACAGGTGGAAAAAAAAAAAAACTTAAAAATAAGTAACAGGACTAGAATCTAAGGTCCACAAGGGTGTGTTATAGTTTATATTGAAACATATTTTTTCTCTCTAAAATCACCTCATTTCTATCAAAGATAGCCAAAATAAGACTGATTTGTTTGAAAAAGAAGTTTAGTTTCATTAAACTTGGCCTTATTTACATTAAGTCCAGCAATTGACCATATAGGCTCTCTTAAGTCTCTTTTTCTGAAACTTTTCATAAGGAATCTCCAGACTGAATTTTTAATAGCCTCTCAAGGCTAAGAAGCCAAGGTGAATATTTGCCATCAGACTTAGCCTGTGATATCTATAAATTTGGGTGAATTCTTCCCTTATTAAGATCCCCAAAATATCTTGAGGTTCTTATGCCTGACAGGAAGTGACCTTCATACTCACCTGGTGAGGCTTCTGGGAGCCCTGTAAGTAAGTTACCAGGCTGTTTTTCCAAGGGGTTTTATGGCTTCATAAAGTTAATCTTAGTTCCTTAAAAGGGTCTGGTTATATCTGATTCTAAGCACATTCACAAATCTGACATTCCAGGCAAAGTTTTGGTAATATAACCAATGTCTCCAATTGTGTCCTATTACAAGGAGAACAGCTTTTTAGTGAACTTATGTAAATAACTATATTGCCATGAAAATCAGAATGCTTACTAAGAGTCTCCAAATTCTGGAGGGATCAGATAAGGAGAAAAAGATAAATGCTTCAATTCTGCTTACAAAAGTATAATTTACCAAATTGCTGAAATCTTAGTTAGCTTGAGAGAAAAAGTTTATTTATAAGTGGAACAACTATTAAAATACCGGTAATACTTTAGACAAAAAGTCATAAAAATCATAATCATATTCATCAGTTCATTCAGTCCTATGTAATTAATTCTTGTTAATTTTGACCTTTTGTTAGCAGTTTTATGAAGCCATCAGGTTTTCCATTAGAGTTTTATAATTTATTACTCAGGTTAATGGTATGATCTGAAAGTTATCAGAAACCTTTCTATAAATCTTCTGGAAAATGAAGCATTTTTGCAAAAGCATCAGGGTGAAATAACTGTCTATAAATGACAAAAGACGTAAAATGGCATGATTAAATATCTGATAAATTACAATGCAATTGACAAATAAATTTGCTCATTTCTGTGACACATAATATTTAAGATAATAACTAAAATTACGACATAAAATTTTACCAGGACACCTCAGATTTTTAGGAATTTCCTATAATTTTTTTTTTTTTTTTGCGGTACACGGGCCTCTCACTGTTGTGGCCTCTCCCGTTGCAGAGCACAGGCTCCAGACGCGCAGGCTCAGCGGCCATGGCTCACGGGCCTAGCCGCTCCGTGACATGTGAGATCTTCCTGGACCGGGGCACGAGCCTGTGTCCCCTGCATCGGCAGGTGGACTCTCAACCACTGTGCCACCAGGGAAGCCCTTCTATAATTTTTAGAACACGTATATTAATAGCATTTACCAATAAAATATAACCTAAGAAGGCTTATTGTCACTTATTTGACAATGTTTCCCATGTAATTCTACATTCCCAATAAGTGTAGTTAATGTCTCTCTCAGATTTTTCAGGGGCCCTCTGAAGAATCCCAAAGTTAGCTAGAGGTCAAAAGGACTTCATTTAGAATTTGTTGGGAGAAGTTTGTCAAAGATATCAAAAGGTTTTAAAACAGTTAAATAAGATCATAGGTCTCTGTGAAACAATACTTAGTTACCCACTTAAAGTGACAATAAAAGATTTCAAAGCAAATACAGAAAGTTACAACAAATTATTACTTAAAAGGCAAAGAAACTTTTACAAACTGTTCTCAAAAGCAGATCAATTGTTCAAGAAAACCATCCTCTTACCAGAGAGAGAAACCCCAAATTCTAGTTTTATGCCAGTTTACCTTTTTTTTTTTTTTTTTTTTTTCAGTACGCGGGCCTCTCACTGTTGTGGCCTCTTCCGTTGCGGAGCACAGGCTCCGGACGCGCAGGCTCAGCGGCCATGGCTTACGGGCCCAGCCGCTCCGCGGCATGTGGGATCTTCCCGGAACGGGGCACGAACCCGTGTCCCCTGCATCGGCAGGCGGACTCTCAACCACTGCGCCACCAGGGAAGCCCGCCAGTTTACTTTTAACATTAAAATTCATTCACTTAATAAATAAATGAATAAAATTTATTTACTCAATTAAATTCAATTTAATCTTAGGCAGTACTGACCACACACAAAACTCTTCTCTGGGTTCCTTTTCTATAAAACTTCTTTTTTACATTCAGATTTCCTCCTAGTTTCTCTCCCTCTCTCTCTCTCTCTCTCTCTCTTTCCCTTTCTCTCTCTAACATCTGTTTAGGAAAAAATTACTTTCTTTTTCCTGAACAAAATGCAGTTCCATTCTTTCTACTTTTTAAAAAATTTCCTTGCATACAAAGATTTTTTTCCTTACTAATTTTAGTAGTTTTAATTACATATGTTAATTATAATTCTTAACCTTTAGACACCTTAATTTCTAGTGAAAACTAAGAAGTAAGCAATTGTGACTGTTTGTTATACAAGTATTTTTTGACTGACAAACTTACGACTACACTTCATAATTTCTAGAAAACATGTCCTTACAGCATAATTTTTTTTCAATATGGTATAACATATTTACTAAAAGACCCAAATATCTTTAGTTTTTCTGTAATAAGAAGACAAAAGTAGGTAAACATAGACTGGTTTAACAATAAATGTTTCAGAATTATTATTCAGCTATAATTATCTTATATGGAAATAATCTAGACATTCAATGAATTCCTATCATTTAAGTTAACTCAGCAAAACTCTAAAGTTTTAAGTTACCAAAAAGTATTGGAAGATATTTTTAAGTCTTAGCTCACTCACCTCTATCTAAATCCCTTATTCTCAACAATTTTGTTTAAAGTACTCATGAAAACTTCATGAAACATTAGACAAAGTCAGCCATCATGCCAAACTATTTTTCTTGCTGACAAAGTTTGTAACAGATAACATGAATTTATTTGACTTTTTGTAAACCTAGGTAAAATAAAAGTTTTATATTTAGTGCTGATAACTCTAAAGACATGCCTGTTTTAATTAAACCGATAACCTTAAACTTGTGTTTATTTACTAAAGATTAATCCTAGATCGTGTGAACTTGAAAAATATTTGGATTAGTTTCTATTATATTTTTGAGAATTTTTAGATAAGCACTTGTTTGCTTTAGCCAATTAAATAGAGCTCTTTTTGTCAATTAATTTTGACGATACTATCCAAAAGTGAAAAAAAAATCTATAATATCTTTGTGGAGAAGACTTCTAAGATCTCTATTTGCCCTTGACAAACAATCTTAATTAAAGAGTCCGTAAATTAGATTTTGGGTGAGGAAGACTTCCCAGAAGTTTGTACTTTGAAAAAGCCTCTTTTCTGGGACTTCCCTGGTGGTGCAGTGGTTAAGAATCTGCCTGACAATGCAGGGAACATGGGTTCGAGCCTTGGTCTGGGAAGATCCCACATGTCATGGAGCAACTTAAGCCCGTGCACCACAACTACTGAGCCTGTGCTCTAGAGCCCGCGAGCCACAACTACTGCAGCCCATGCACCTAGAGCCCGTGCTCCGCAACAAGAGAAACCACTGCAGTGAGAAGCCCGCGCATCACAACAAAGAGTAGCCCCAGCTTGCCAAAACTAGAGAAAGCCCACGCGCACAGCAACGAAGACCCAACGCAGCCAAAAATAAATAATTTTTTTTTTGAAAAGCCTCTTTTCTTCTTTTATTTTTTTCCTTTGCTTTCAGGTTCTACCAATTGAATTAACTGGGCTCAGTCTCAGGTGATTGTGGGTTATGCTTACATTTCTGATTTTGTAGAGGTTTGCAAGACAAAGACTGTTGCTTCTGTTAGCCCTTGAATACTGGCCTTCAGCTTCCATTTCACATTGTGTGGGCTCAGGCTATTGGCCCCCGTTAGCATGTTCAGTTAACGTTGCCCAAAGAACAGGTTTACATGCCCTGTTTTACAACACTAGGCAGAGGAAAGTTTCCCCAGTGAGACACAATGCCTATTCCACAATACAGTCTGGTGAGACAAATGTAACCACTTTACATAAAGCCCATCCAAATACACCAATTTTCCTACAAACTTTTACCTCAAACTTTTTCATCAACTCTTATACCTCTAACCATAGCCTCCACTACGACCTCACCAATAACTCTTGTTCTTACAGTTCTGGGTAGGGGAAGCACTCCTGGCCAGATATATCATACATTCCCAAAACACACTCAGGTAATTTTGACATAACCTCTTCACATAACATTGCTCAAACTTTCCAACCTTTACAATCCTGTCAAGCTTTGCACTTTTACATATTCTCAATCTAATTATAGCCCAAGTCAAGGTCCTACCAGTGGGTTTTGGTACCACAGCTTGTGGGGCTGTCACTTCAAGGAGTCCCAGAAACTTCTCTCCATCTCCCAGTTGTTTTTTCCATTTCTATGTAATATGCTTTGGGTACCCAGTGAGGTGTCAAGCCAAGGGACTCTGGTCTTTTTGTCAATTTTTAATGTGATTAATTGGCTTAACTGTTGCCCCAAGTGATTACCGATCAGATTTCTCATTGTAATTTTTTGTCCTCTGGCTTTTTAAATTTCTGCAAACTGAAGTAAACAGAGTGTAATTGTTGGGGGCCATTTAATAATGGGGGAAATGCAGGGGGTCCTTTGGCCCACTCAACTCTAGGTAGCGCTGAATTAAAAACTTTGTTTTAACCCCATCCATGTCTGTTTTATTTGTTCCATTTCTTAATAAGCATCTAAAGATTTCCACCCTGCTGGGACAAGTCCCGTGACTTCCCTTTCCGATTCCTCTTTGTTCCTCTTTCAATATCTACTTTATTTACCTCATTTCTTAATAACCCTTTAAAGTTTTCTACCTTGTTGGGAAGAGTCCCTTGACTTTCCTCTTGGCTTCTTCCCATTCCATTGTTAATAAACCTAATGTTTTTACTAGTGTCTACAAGACCCGTGAGGGGAAGCTGAAACACCAAATTTGATAAAGCTTCCCAAACCATTTTTTAAGGAAGTTCCTAAGGTTAGCCATTATATTTCCTTGTATCCACATTTTAACTTGGTCTTTCCATAGGTACCAATAAAACAGCTATTTAAAATAAGAGCTCTCTAAAAATTTACAAATTTAGAAGTTTTTCCAGTTCAAAAGACCCATCATCTGGCCATTGATGGGTAGGATCTCAATATTGACTCAAATCAGTAAGTCTTTTATGACTTAAACATGGATGCAGGAGGCACCGCCGCAAGAGAGTTCAAAGTATGCAGACATCACAAAATCAAGAAAGCTCACTGTCAAAGACAGTCTCGGATAGCAAAGTCCTCTGTTGTATAAGCAGTAAGAAGTGCCAGCACTAAGAAAGCAATGAAGGTTGAGACTACAAATGTCCCTTATGAACTGGGACTCCCTATGACAAACTCCCCTGAAAGTTGGCAGAGCCAGACAAAGAATGCCAGTTGCAAGTCCACGTTGTTACCTGCACTTCTGACCAATTAGCCATAGTTGCTTGGAATCCCAGTCTATTTGACTGACCACCAAATGCACACTGGTACATGCACCTTCCAGATGGTGGAGACCAAAAGGAATATTCTCACTGGTCCTAATGCCAAGCCCTCAAGACATAGTAAAAGATAAAGGGAAAAACTAATCAGAACAAAGGTTTTCCTCTTTATGACAAATGACACAGAGAAAAGAGAGACAAAGCAAAACAGTGATATCTCTGGGAAGAAAAGGATCACCAAAGGTTGCTAAGTCCAAGGAACTAACTCCACAAATATTTTCTCCTGCTAATCTAATTTTAGAAAGAGAAAGGGCTCATTCCCAAAAGACCCTGAAGTCAGAGATCCAGGAGATTGACTGACACGGTAAGAATTCTTACCTTCTGCTGACTTTTGTCAGTTGTTCCAGGATCGATTAGCTGCAGCAGCCTCAGGGTGAGTAGTGTCCAGCCACTAAAGTTGAATCCCGCCAGTTATCCTGTCAGAGAAGAGGAAATTTTCCTTTACCTTTCTAGTTTCTCTATTTAAATTCTTTTAGGCTGCTAAAGGGAAGGTAAAAAAAAAACTTCCTGAATCTTCGGTTGCTTAAGAATAACCAGCCTAAATTAATTCTTGTGCCAAAGAGACACATTTTGGGGTGGCAAATTTTGCTGCCCTACAAGTTCTAGTTTGAAAGTGACTGGTACTGGAGAGGAGACTGAAAACATAGGAAATGGTGAAGTACTGGCTTTGGTTTGCTGTCTTAAAACTTTTCTATTTTTTTTTAACTATATAAATAGATCACTTTAATAAAATAAAGAAGATATTTTAATAAAATTTTAAAACCAAACGTTCAAGAATGCTTATTAGATCATTGGTCTTTTAAAAAAAATCTAGTTTATAAAAGGAACTCTGTTCTAATTACACTCAAAACATTAGTAAGTCTGTTCAAGGAAAAGAAACATTACAGGGACTTCCCTGGTGGCGCAGTGGTTAAGAACCCGCCTGCCAATGCAGGGGACACGGGTTTGAGCCCTGGTCCGGGATGATCCCACACACCGCCGAGCAACTAAGCCCGTGTGTCACAACTACGGAGCCTGCGCTCTAGAGCCTGCAAGCCACAACTACTGAGCCCACGTGCCACAGCTACTGAAGCCTGCGTGCCTAGAGCCCATGCTCCACGACAAGAGAAGCCACCGCAATGAGAAACACGTGCACCGCAACGAAGAGTAGCTCCTGCTCACCGCAACTAGAGAAAGCCCGCGCGCAGCAACGAAGACCCAACACAGCCGAAAATAAATAAATAAATAAATAAGCATAACAGAATGATTTGGAGTGGCCATGGGAATACTATAAGATAATAATGAACAAAGTAAAACAAGTTCTACCAAAGAACAGACACCCCTAATTCCTTTTTCACCATATATTTGTTGCATTAACTTGGCTAATTGCTAAAGTACACATGGCCTTAGATTCTCCTTTATTAATAATACTTTACCTGCATAAAGATGAGGGCTGTACAAATGGCTATCATGTACATGAAATAGTGCTCAACATCACTAAGCATAAGGAAAGTGCCAATCAAAACCACGATGAGATATCACCTCACACTAATCAGAATGACTTATCATCAAAAAGATGAGATAAATGTCGATAAGTATGTCAAGAAAGGGAAGTCTTGTGCACAGTTGGTGGGAATGTAAATTGGTGCAGCCATTACGGAAAACAGTACAGAGGTTCCTCAAAAAGTTAAAAAGAGGGGGGGACCTTGAAGATGGCAGAAGAGTAAGATGCGGAGATCGCCTTCCTCCCCACGGATACACCAGAAATACATCTACACGTGGAACAACTCCTACAGAACACCTACTGAAGGCTGGCAGAAGACCTCAGACCTCCCAAAAGGCAAGAAACTCCCCACGTACCTGGGTAGGGCAAAAGAAAAAAAGAAAAAACAGAGACAAAAGAATAAGGACGGCACCTACACCAGTGGGAGGGAGCTGTGAAGGAGGAAAAGTTTCCACACACTAGGAAGCCCCTCCGCGGGCGGAGACTGCGGGAGGCGGAGGGGGGAGCTTCGGCACCGCGGAGGAGTGCACAGCGACGGGTGCGGAGGGCAAAGCGGAGAGATTCCCTCACAGAGGATCAGTGCCGACCGGCACTCACCAGCCTGAGAGGCTTGTCTGCTCACCCGCCGGGGCGGGCGGGGCTGCGAGCTGAGGCTCGGGTTTCGGTTTTGGACAGATTGCAGGGAGAGGACTGGGGCTGGCGGCTTGAACAGAGCCTGAAGGGGTTAGTGCACCACGGCTAGCCGGGAGGGAGTCCGGGGAAATGTCTGCACCTGCCGAAGAGGCAAGACACTTTTTCTTCCCTCTTTGTTTCCTGGTGCGCGAGGAGAGGGGTTTAAGAGCGCTGCTTAAAGGAACTCCAGAGACGGGCGCGAGCCGCGGCTAAAAGCGCGAATCCCAGAGGCGGGCGCGAGCCGCGGCTAAAAGCATGAACCCCAGAGACGGGCGGGAGACGCTAAGGCTGCTGCTGCCGCCACCAAGGGGCCTGTGTGCGAGCACAGGTCACTCTCCACACCCCTCTTCCGCGGACCCTGTGCAGCCCGCCACTGCCAGGTTCCCGGGATCCAGGGACAACTTCCCCGGGAGAACGCACAGCCGGCCGCATGCTGGTGCAACGTCACGCCGGCCTCTGCCGCAACGTCACGCCGCCTCTGACGCCGCAGGCCCGCCCCGCACGCAGTGCCCCTCCTTCCCCCCCCTACCCCCGGCCTGAGTGAGCCGGAGCCCCCGAATCAGCGGCTCCTTTAACCCCGTCCTGTCTGAGCAAAAAACAGACGCCCTCCAGCGACCTACACGCAGAGGCAGGGCCAAATCCAAAGCTGAGCTCCTGTGAGCTGTGAGAACAAAGAAGAGAACGGGAAATCTCTCCCAGCAGCCTCAGAAGCAGCGGATTAAAGCTCCACAATCAACTTGATATACCCTGCATCTGTGGAATACCTGAATAGACAAGGAATGATCCCAAATTGAAGAGGTGGACTTTAGGAGCGAGATCTATGATTTTTTTCCCTTTTCCTCTTTTTGTGAATGTGTACGTGTATGCTTCTGTGTGAGATCTTGTCTGTATAGTCTTGCTTCCACCATTTGTCCTAGGGCTGTATCCGTCCATGGTTTTTTTTTTTTAATAATTTTTTTTCTTAACAATTAATTTTAATTGTAATAACTTTATTATACTTTACCTTCTTTCTTTCTTTCTTTCTTTCCTTCCTTCCTTCCCTCCTTTAGACAATGAATCACCCCAAATTGAGGAGGTGGTCTCTGAGAGCAAGATTTATGATTTTTCCCCCTTTACCTCTTTTTGTGAAGGTGTATGTGTATGCTTCTGTGTAAGATTTTCTCTGTATAGCTTTGCTTCCAACATTTGTCCTAAGGTTTTATCCGTCCCTTTTTTTTTTTCTAAATATTTTTTAATTCAATAACTATATTATACTTTATTTTATTTTTACTGTATCTTCTTTCTTTCTGTCTTTTTTCCTTCTTTCCCTCCTTCCTTCCTTCCTTCCTCCCTCCCTCCCTCCTTTCTTTCCTTCTTTGCTTCTTTCGTACTTCCTTCCTTTCCTCCTTTCCTTCTTTCTTTCCTCATACTTCTACTAATTCTCTCTACTTTTTCTCCCTTTTATTCTGAGCCGTGTGGATGAAAGGCTCTTGGTGCTCCAGCCAGGAGTCAGGGCTCTGCCTCTGAGGTAGGAGAGCCAACTTCAGGACACTGGTCAACAAGAGACCTCCCAGCTCCACATAATATTAAACGGCGGAAATCTCCCAGAGACCTCCATCTTAACACCAGCACCCAGCTTCACTCAACGACCAGCAAGCTACAGTGCTGGACAACCTATGCCAAACAACTAGCAAAACAGGAACACAACCCCACCCATTAGCAGAGAGGCTGCCTAAAATCATAATAAGGCAACAGACACCCCAAAACACACCACCAGACGTGAACCTGCCCACTAGAGAGACAAGATCCAGCCTCATCCACCACAACACAGGCACTAGTCCCCTCCACCAGGAAGCCTACACAACCCACTGAAACAACCTTAGCCACTGGAGACAGACATCAAAAACAACGGGAACTACGAACGTGCAGCCTGCAAAAAGGAGACCCCAAACACAGTAAGATAAGCAAAATGAGAAGACAGAAAAACACA